>NW_027327647.1:0-323223 GCF_047675955.1 Chlorocebus sabaeus | reverse complement strand
ATCAGGTTTTAGTCGGGTCTGGGCCCGTCTGGTCGATTTGATCTTGTCTCATAGGGTCAAAATCGGTTTCAGCCGGTCTAAACCAGTTTGAGTCAGTCTGGTGTGGTTTGAGCCAGTCAAAACCTGTTTGAGCCTGTCAAAACCAGATTGAACAGGTCTGGTCTGGTTTGAGCCGGTCAAAACCGCTTTGAGCCCGGTCAAAACCGGTTTGAGCTGGTGTGGTGTGGTTTTAGCCGATCTGGTCTGGTTTAAGCCGGTGAAACCGGCTCAGGTCGGTCAAAACCGGTTTGAGCCGGTCTCATCAGTTTGAACGGGTCAAAACCCGTTTGAGGCCCAGATTTTAGGCGGTCTGGGCCGATCTGGTCTGGTTTGATCCGATTTTAGCTGGTCTGGGCCACTCTGGTTGGGTTTGATACGGTCTCAACCGGTCAAAAGCGGTTTCAGCCGGTCTGGTGTGGTTTGAGCAGGTCAAAACCGGTTTGAGCCGCTCTGGTCTGGTTTCAGCCAGACTCGTCTGGTTTGAGCCGGTCAAAACCCGCTCAGGTTGGTCAAAACCGGTTTGAGCCTGTCTGGCCTGGTTTGAACCGGTTTAAAACCGGTTTGTGGCCCAGTTTTAGGGGTCTTGGTGGGTCTGGTCCGGTTTGTTCTGATTTTAGCTGGCCTAGGTTGATCTAATTCCGTTTGATCTGGTTTCATCCAGACAAAACCGCTTTTAGCCGGTCAAAACCGGTTTCAGCCGGTCTGGTGTGGTTTGAGCAGGTCAAAAGCCGTTTTGAGCCGGTCAAAACCGGTTTCAGCCGGTCTGGTGTGGTTGAGCAGGTCAAAACCGGTTTGAGCCGGTCTGTTCCGGTATGATCCGGTTTTGAGAAGGTCTGGTCCGGTTTGATCTGTTCTAATCCGGTCAAACCGGTTTGAGCCGGTCAGTACGGGTTTGAGCCGTTGGAACAGGTTCGAGCCGGTCTGGTCTGGTTTGAGCCGGTCAAAATAGTTTTCAGCCGGTTTGGCCCAGTTTTAGGCGGTTCGGGCTGTCTGTTCTGGTTTTCTCCGGTTTGAGCCGGTCTAGTCTGCTTTGAGCCGGTCTTGTCTGGTTTGAGCCAGTCAAAACCGGTTCGAGCCTGTCAAAATTGGTTTTGAGCCTGTTTGGTTTGGTTGAAGCCAGTCAAAACCGATTCGAGCCTGTCTGAGCTGGTCTGGTCCAGATTGATCCGAGTATAGCCATTCTGGGCCGCTCTGGTTTGGTTTGATACGGTCTCATCCGGTCAAAACCGGTTTCAGCCGGTCTGTTGTGGTTTGAGCAGATCAAAACCGGTTTGAGCCGGTCTGGTCCGCTTTGAGTTGGGTCGTGGTCCGGTTTGAGCCAGTCAAAACCGGCTCAGGCGGGTCACAACCGGTTTGAGCCGGTCTGGTCTGGTTTGAGCCGGTCAAAACCGGTTGCTGGCCCAGTTTTAGCCTGTCTGGGCCGGTCTGGTGTGGTTTGACCGGTTTAGCTGGTCTGGGCCGGTCGAATCCGGTTTGACACGGTCAAAACCACTTTCAGCCTGTCAAAACCGGTTTGAGCCGGTCTGCTCTGGTTTGAGCTGGTCTGGTCTGGTTTGAGCCGGTCATAACGGCTCAGGTCGGTCAAAACTGGTTTGAGCAGGTCTGGTCTGGTTTGTACCAGTCAAACCCGGTTTGTGGCCCAGTGTTAGGCGGTCTGGGCCGGTCTGGTCCGGTTTGTTCCGATTTTAACCGGTTTGGGCCCGTCTGATTCGGTTTGATCCGGTCTCATCCAGTCAAAAACCGGTTTTAGCTGGTCAAAACCGATTTTAGCTGGTCTGTAGTCATTTGAGTCGGTAAAAAGCAGGTTCGAGCCGGTCAAAACCGGATTGAGCCAGTTTGTTCTGGTTGAAGCCATTCAAAACCGATTCGAGCCTGTCTGAGCCCATCTGGTCCGGTTTGATCCGGTCTAATCAGTTCAAAAGCGGTTTGAGCCGGTGAAACAGGTTTTAGGCGGTCTGGAGTGGTTTGAGCTGGTCAAAACCGGTTTGAGCCGGTCTGGTCTGGTTCAGCCAGTCAAAACCTGATTGAGCCAGTTTAGCCCGGTTTTAGACTGTCTGGGCCGGTCTGGTTCGGTTTTGAGCCAGTTTGAACCGGTGTGTGCCGTTCTGGTCCGGTATGATCTGGTTTGAGAAGGTCTGGTCTGGTTTGATCCGGTCTAATCGATCAATACCGGTTTGAGCCGGTCACACCTGTTTGAGCTGGTGAAAACTGGTTCGAGCCGGTCTGGTCTGGTTTGAGCCGATCAAAATAGGTTTGATATGATTTGGCCCCGTTTTAGTTGGTCTGGGCCGGTCTGGTCCGGTTTGATCCGGTTTGAGCCGGTCTGGTCTGGTTTGAGCTGGTCAAAACCAGTTTGAGCCAGTCTGGTCTGGTTTGAGCGGTCAAAATAGGTTGGAGCCGGTTTGGCCCGGTTTTAGGTGGTCTAGGCCTTTCTGATCCGGTTTGATCCGGTTTTAGCTGGTCTGGGCCCGTCTGGTCAATTTGATTTGTCTCATAGGGTCAAAATCGGTTTCAGCCGGTCTAATCCGGTTTGAGCCGGACTGGGTGTGGTTTGAGCCCGTCAAAACCGTTTTTGAGCCGGTCAAAACTGGTTCGAGCCGTTCAAAACTGGTTTCAGCCTGTCAAAACGTATTGAACCGGTCTGGTCTGGTTTGAGACGGTCAAAACCGCTTTGAGCTGGTCAAAACCGGTTTGAGCTGGTCCTGTTTGATTTAGCCGGTTTGGTTTGGTTTGAGCCGGTCAAAACCGGCTCAGGTCGGTTTAAAACCGGTTTGAGCCGGTCTCATCAGGTTTGAACCGGTCAAAACCGGTTTCTGGCCCAGTTTTTAGGCGGTCTGGGCCGATCTGCTCCATTTTGATCCGATTTTAGCCGGTCTGGGCCGCTCTGGTTCGGTTTGATACGGTCTCATCCGGTCAAAACTGCTTTCAGCCGGTCTGGTATGGTTTGAGCAGGTCAAAACCGGTTTGAGCCGGTCTGGACCGGTTGAGTCGGTCTGGTCTGGTTTAAGCCCATCAAAACCGGCTCTGGCGTGTCAAGACCGGTTTCAGCCGGTGTGGTCTGGTTTGAGCTGGTCAAAACCGGTTGGTGGCCCGGTTTAGCTGGTCTGGGCCGGTCTGGTCTGTTTTGACCAGTTTCAACTGTTCTGGGCCGGTCGAGTCCGTTTGATGCGGTCACAACCGCTTTCAGCCTGTCAAAACCGGTTTGAGCCGGTCTGGTCTGGTTTGAGCCGTTCAAAACCGGTTGGTGGCCCGGTTTGGTTAGCCGGTCTGGGCCGGTCTGGTCCGGTTTGACCGGTTTCAGCTGGTCTGGGCCGGTCGAGTCCGGTTGATGCGGTCAAAACCGCTTTCAGCCTGTCAAAACCGGTTTGAGCCGGTCTGGTCTGGTTTGAGCTGTTCTGGTCTGGTTTGAGCCGGTCACAACCGGCTCAGGTCGGTCAAAGCTGGTTTGAGCTGTTCTGGTCAGGTTTGAACCGGTCAAAACCGGTTTGTGGCCCGTGTTAGGCAGTCTGGGGCGGTCTGGTCCGGTTTTCTTCCGATTTTAGCCGGTCTGGGCCGATCTAATTTGGTTTGATCCGGTTTCATCCGGTGAAAACCGGTTTTAGCCAGTCAAAACCGGTTTCAGCCGGTCTGGTGAGGTTTGAGCAGGTGAAATCCAGTTTGAGCCGGTCAAACCGGTTTGAGCCGGTTTGGTCTGGTTTGATCCGGTCTTGTCTGGTTTGAGCCTGTCAAAACCGGTTCGAGCCTGTCAAAACCGGTTTGAGCCGGTTTGGTTTGGTTGAAGCCAGTCAAAACCGATTCGAGCCTGTCTGAGCCGGTCTGGTCCAGTTTGATTCGAGTTTAGAAAGTCTGGGCTGCTCCAGTTCGGTTTGATACGTTCTCATCCGGTCAAAACCGGTTTCAGCCGGTCTGGTGTGTTTTTGAGCAGGTCAAAACCGGTTTGAGCCGGTCTGGTCCAGTTTGAGTCGGTCTGGTCTGGTTTGAGCCGGTCAAAACCGGCTCAGGCAGGTCACAACCGGTTTGAGCCGGTCTGGTCTGGTTTGCGACGGTCAAAACCGGTTGGTGGCCCGGTTTTAGCCGGTCTGGGCCGGTCTGGTCCGGTTTGATGCGATCAAAACCGCTTTCAGCCTGTCAAAACCGGTTTGAGCCGGTCTGGTCTGGTTTGAGCCGGTCTGGTCTGGTTTGAGCCAGTCATAACCGGCTCAGGTTGGTCAAAACTGGTTTGATCCAGTCTGGTCTGATTTGAACCGTTCAAAACCGGTTTGTGGCCCAGTGTTAGGCCGTCTGGGCCGGTCTGGTCCGCTTTGTTCCGATTTTAGACGGTCTGGGCCCGTCTGATTCGGTTTGATCCGGTCTCATCCAGTCAAAACCGGTTTTAGCTGGTCAAAACCGGTTTCAGCCGGTTTGGTGTGGTTAGAGCAGGTCAAAACCGGTTTGAGACGGTCTGGTCTGGTTTGAGCCGGTCTTGTCTGGTTTGAGCCGGTCAAAACCGGTTCGAGCCTGTCAAAACCGGTTTGAGCCGGTTTGGTTTGGTTGAAGCCAGTCAAAACCGGTTCGAGCCTGTCTGAGCCGGTCGGGTCCGGTGTGATCCGGTATAATCAGGTCAAACCTGTTTGAGCTGGTCAAAACCGGTTCGAGCCTTTCAAAACCAGTTTGATCCGCTCAAAACGGTATTGAAACGGTCTGGTCTATTTTGAGCCGGTTAAAACAGGTTTGAGCCAGACTGGTCTGGTTTGAGCCAGTCTGGTCTGGTTTGAGCCGGTCTGGTCTGGTTTTGAGGCGGTCAAAACCGGCTCAGTTGGTAAAAACCAGTTTCAGCCGGTCTGGTCTGGTTTGAAACGATCAAAACCGGTTGTGGCCCAGTTTTAGGCGGTCTGGGATGGTCTGGTCCGGTTTGAGTGCGGTTTGAGCCGGTCAAAACTGGTTTGAGCTGTCTGGACCGGTTTGAGCCGGTCTGCTCCGGTTTGATCTGGTTTGAGCCAGTCAATATCAGTTTGAGTCCGGTTTGAGCCGGACAAAACCGGATTTAGCGGGTCTAACCGGTCTGGCCCGGATTGATCCGTTTTGAGCCAGTCTCGTCCGGATTGATCCGATTTTACTCCGTGTGGTCCAGTTTGAGCCGGGTTTTAGCCGGTCTGGTGCAGTTTGAGTCCGATTTTGAGCCTGTCAAAACCGGTTTGAGCCGGTCTGCTCCGGTTTGAGTTGGTCAAAACCGGTTTCAGATGGTCTGGTCCGGTTTGAGTCCAGCTTGATCTGGTCAAAAACCGGTTTTGAGCCGCTCTGATACGGTTTGATCCGGTTTGAGTCGGTCTGGTCCGGTTTTGAGACGGTCAAAACCGGTTTTGATCTGGTCTGGTGGTTTCTGTCCGGTTGGAGCCGGTCAACACCAGTTTGAGCCGGTCTGGTCTGGTTTGAATCCGTTTGAGCTGGTCTGGTCCAGTTTGAGCCCCGCTTTAGCTTTCCTGGTCCGGTTTGAGTCTGGTTTGAGCCGGTGAAAACCGGTTTGATCCGGTATAAGCCGGTCTGGTCTGGTTTGAGATGGTGAAAAACGGTTTGAGCCGGTCCGGGTCCGGTTTTATCCTGTCTCATCCGGTCAAAGCCGGTTTGAGCCGGTCTGGTCGGGTTTGAGCCAGTCAAAACGGGTTTGAGACTGTCTGGTCTGGTTTGAGTCCGGTTTGAGCCAGTCAAAACCGGTTTGAGCCTGTCTGGTCTGGTTTGAGTCCGGTTTGAGCCGGACAACACCAGTTTGAGAGGGTCTGGTCCGGTTTGAGTGCAGTATGAGCCGGTGAAAACCGGTGAGAGACGGTTTAGTCCGCTTTGAGCCGGTCAAACCCGGTTTGAGCCGGTCTGGTCCGGTTTTAGCCGGTCTGGACGGGTTTGAGTCGGTCAAATCCGGTTTGAGGAGGTCTCGTCCAGTTTCAGCCGGTCTGGTCGGGTTTGAGCCGGTCAAAACCGGTTTGAGCTGGTGTGGTCCTGTTTGAGTCTCGTTTGAGCTGGTCAAATTCGTTTGTGTTGCTGCCGTCTGATTTGAGCTGGTCAAAACCGGTTTGAGCTGGTCTGGTCCGGTTTGATCCGGTTTAACCCGGTCTGGTCCAGTTTGATTCGTTTGAGCTGGTATGGTATGGTTTGAGCCGTTCAAAACCGGTATGAGCTGGTCTGGTCCGGATTGAGTCCGGTTTGAGCCAGTCAACACCGCTTTGAGCCAGTCTGGTCCAGTTTGAGTCAGGTTTGAGCCGGTCAACAGCGGTTTGATCCGGTCTGGTCCGGTTAAAGTCTGGTTTGAGCCGGTCAAAGCATGTTTGAGCTGGTCTAACAGCCGGTCTGGTCCGTTTTGATCCTGTTTGAGCCTCTCCGCTTCGGTTTGAGCCAGTCAAACCCTGTTTTAGCCGGTCTGGTCCGGTGTGTGCCGGTGTGAGCCGGTCTGGTCCGGTTTGAACCGGTTGGGCCGGTGTGTTCTGGTTTGAGCCGGTTAAAACCGGTTTGAGCCGGTCTGGTCAGTTTTGATCCTCTGAGTGTGCACTCCCCTGAGTGAGCGCTCACCTGAGTGGGCACTCTTCTTTGTGAGCGTCTCCCTGAGTGTGCACTCGTCTGAGTGAGCACTCCCCCTGAGTGTGTACTCCCTTGAATGAGCACTCCCCTGAGTGTGCACTCCTCTGAGCTCACACTCTCCTGAGTGAGGACTCCCCTGAGTGTGCACTCCCCTGAGTGTATGCTCACCTGTGCGTGCACTCCAATGATTGTGCGCTCTCCTGAGTGAGCAGTCCTTGTGTGTGCACTCCCATGAGTGTGCGCTCCCCTGTGTGTACTCTCCCAAGTGTGTTCGCTGCCCTGAGTGAGCGCTTCCCTGAGTGCGAACTCCCCTGAGTGTGCACTCGCATGAGTGAGGACTCCCCTGAGTGTGCACTCCCCTGATTGTGAACTCGCCTGAGTTTGGACTCCCTGAGTGTGCACTCCCCTGAGTGTGGGCTCACCTGATTTGCACTCCCTGAGTGAGCGCTCCCCTCGGTGAGGACACCGCCGTGTGTGCACTCCCCTGAGTGTGCACTCCTCTTAGTTCGCACTCCTCTGAGTGAGGACTCCCTGAGTGTGCACCCACCAGTGTGTGCACTCCCCTGAGTGTGCGCTCCCCTGAGTGAGCGCTCCGCTGAGGGTGAACTCCACTGAGTGTGTGGTCACCTGAGTAAGGACTACTCTATGTGGGCACCCCCTGAGTGTGAACTCGCCTGAGTGAGGACTCACCAGAGTGAGCGCTCTCCTGAGGGGGTACACGTCTGAGTGATGACTCCCCTGAGTGTGCACTCCCATGAATGAGCACTCCCCTGAGTGAGCGCTCCCTTGAGTGTGCGCTCACCTGGGTAAGGACTACTCTGAGTCGGCACTCCCCTGAATGTGCGCTCGCCTGAGTGAGGACTCCCCTGAGTGTGCACTCCCCTGAATGAACATTCCCCTGTTTGTGCGCTCACCTGAGTGTGTGCTCCCCAGTGTGTGCACTCCCCTGAGTGAGCACTTCCATGAGTGTGCACTCCCCTGATTGTGCACTCTAATGAGGGAGGACTCCCCTAATTGTACACTCCCCTGAGTGAGCACTCCCCTGAGTGTGCACTCCTCTTAGTTCGCACTCTCCTGAGTGAGGACTCCACTGAGTGTGCACTCCCCTGAGTGTGCGCTCCTTTGAGTGTGCACTCCCCTGAGTGAGCGCTCCCCTGAGTGTGCTCTCACCTGAGAGTGCACTCGCCTGAGTGAGGACTCCCCTGAGTGTGCACTCCCCTAAATGAGCACTCCCCTTCGTGTACACTCCCCTGAGTAAGCCAGTGAAACCCGTTTTGAGCCAGTCTGGTCCGGTTTAAGCCGGACTGGTTGGGTCTGAGCTGGTCAACGCCGGTTTGAGGCGGTCTGTTCCAGTTTGATCCGGTTTAAGCGGGTATTGTCCGGTGTGGTCCGGTTGAGCCGGTCTGGTCCGGTTTGAGCCGGTCAAAACCGGTTTGAGCCTATCTGGTCCGGTTTGAGCCGGTCTGCTCTGGTTTGATCTGGTTTGAGCCGGTCAATAACAGTTTGATTCCGGTTTGAGCCGGACAAAACCGGATTTAACGGGTCTAGCCGGTCTGGCCCGGATTGATCCGTTTTGAGCCAGTCTCGTCCGGTTTGATCCGATTTTAGTCCGTGTGGTCCAGTTTGAGCCGGTTTTAGCCAGTCTGGTCCAGTTTGAGTCCGATTTGAGCCTGTCAAAACCAGTTTGGGCTGGTCTGGTCCGGTTTGAGTTGGTCAAAACCGGTTTCAGATGGTCTGGTCCGGTTTGAGTCCAGCTTGAACCGGTCAAAACCGGTTTGAGCCACTCTGATACGGTTTGATCCGGTTTGAGTCGGTCTGCTCCGGTTTGAGCCAGTCAAAACCGGTTTGATCCGGTCTGGTGGTTTCTGTCCGGTTGGAGCCGGTCAACACCAGTTTGAGCCGGTCTGGTCTGGTTTGATTCCGGTTTGAGCTGGTCTGGTCCAGTTTTAGCCGGTTTTAGCTTTCCTGGTCCAGTTTGAGTCTGGTTTGAGCCGGTGAAAACCGGTTTGATCCGGTATAAGCCGGTCTGGTCTGGTTTGAGACCGTGAAAAATGGTTTGAGCCGGTCTGGTCCGGTTTTATCCTGTCTCATCCGGTCAAAGCCGGTTTGAGGTGGTCTGGTCGGGTTTGAGCCAGTCTAAACGGGTATGAGACTGTCTGGTCCTGTATGAGTCCGGTTTGAGCCGGACAAAAACTGTTTGAGAGGGTCTGGTCTGGTTTAAGTGCGGTTTGAACCGGTCACAACCAGTTAGAGCCGGTCTAGTTCGCTTTGAGCCAGTCAAAACCGGTTTGAGCCAGTCTGGTTCGGTTTTAGCCGGTCTGGACGGGTTTGAGTTGGTCAAAACCGCTTTGAGGCAGTCTCGTCCAGTTTGAGCCGGTCTGTTCGGGTTTGAGCCGGTCAAAACCGGTTTGAGCCGCTGTGGTCCTGTTTGAGTCTCGTTTGAGCTGGTCAAATTCGGTTTGTGTTGCTCTCGTCTGATTTGAGCTGGTCAAAACCGGTTTGAGCTGGTCTGGTCCGGTTTGATCCGGTTTAACCCGGTCTGGTCCAGTTTGATTCGGTTGAGATGGAATGGTCTGCTTTGAGCCGTTCAAAACCGGTATGAGATGGTCTGGTCCGGATTGAGTCCGGTTTGTGCCAGTCAACACCGCTTTGAGCTGGTCTGGCCCAGTTTGAGTCAGGTTTGAGCCGGTCAACACCGGTTTGATCCGTTCTGGTCCGGTTAGAGTCTGGTTTGAACCGGTCAAAACATGTTTGAGCTGGTCTAACAGCCGGTCTGGTCCGTTTTGATCCTGTTTGAGCCGCTCCGCTTCGGTTTGAGCCAGTCAAACCCTGTTTTAGCCGGTCTGGTCCGGTGTGTGCCGGTGTGAGCCGGTCTGGTCCGGTTTGAACTGGTTGGGCCGGTCTGTTCTGGTTTGAGCCGGCCAAAACCGGTTTGAGCCGGTCTGGTTAGTTTTGATCCCCTGAGTGTGCACTCCCCTGAGTGAGCGCTCACCTGAGTGGGCACTCTGCTTTGTGAGCGTCTCCCTGAGTGGGCACTCCCCTGAGTGTGCACTCGTCTGAGTGAGCACTCCCCTGAGTGTGTACTCCACTGAATGAGCACTCCCTTGAGTGTGCACTCCTCTGAGCTCGCACTCTCCTGAGTGAGGACTCCCCTGAGTGTGCACTCCCCTGGGTGTATGCTCACCTGAACGTGCACTCCGCTGAGTGTGCACTCTCCTGAGTGAGCACTCCCCTGTGTGTGCACTCCCATGAGTGTGCGCTCCCCTGTGTGTGCTCTCCCCAGTGTGTTCGCTGCCCTGAGAGAGCGCTTCCCTGAGTGCGAACTCCCCTGAGTGTGCACTCGCCTGAGTGAGGACTTCCCTGAGTGTGCACTCCCCTGATTGTGAACTCGCCTGAGTTTGGACTCCCCAGAGTGTGCACTCCACTGATTGAGCACTCCCCTAAGTTTACACTCCCCTGAGTTTGCGCTCCCTTGGGATTGCGCTACCCTGAGTGTGAACTCCCCTGAGTGAGCGCTCCCCTGAGTGTGCACTAACCTGAGTGTGCACTCGCCTGGGTGAGAACTCCCCAGAGGGAGCGCTCTCCTGAGGGGGTACTCGTCTGTGTGATGACTCCCCTGAGTGTGCACTCTCCTGAATGAGCACTCCCCTGAGTGTGCACTCTTCTGAGTTCGCACTCTCCTGAGTGAGGACTCCCTTGAGTGTGCACTACCCTGAGTGTGCAGTCCCTTGAGTGTTCGCTTCCCAGGGAGTGTACTTCCCTGAGTTCGAACTCTCCTGAGTGAGGACTCCCCTGAGTGTGCACTCCCCTGAGTGTGGGCTCACCTGATTGTGCACTCCCCTGAGTGAGCGCTCCCCTCGGTGAGGACACCCCTGTGTGTGCACTTCCATGGGTGTGCACTCCTCTTAGTTCGCACTCCTCTGAGTGAGGACTCCCCTCACTGTGCACCCAGCAGTGTGTGCACTCCCCTGAGTGTGCGCTCCCCTGAGTGTGCACTCCCCTGAGTGAGCGCTCCGCTGAGTGTGCACTCCACTGAGTGTGCGGTCACCTGAGTAAGGACTACTCTATGTGGGCACTCCCCTGAGTGTGAACTCGCCTGAGTGAGGACTCACCAGAGTGAGCGCTCTCCTGAGGGGGTACACGTCTGAGTGTTGACTCCCCTGAGTGTGCATTCCCATGAATGAGCACTCCCCTGAGTGAGCACTCCCCTGAGCATGCACTCCCCTAAGTGTGAGCTCACCTGAGTAAGGACTACTCTGAGTCGGCACTCCCCTGAATGTGCGCTCGCCTGAGTGAGGACTCCCCTGAGTGTGCACTCCCCTGAATGAACATTCTCCTGTTTGTGCGCTCACCTGAGTGTGCGCTCCCCAGTGTGTGCACTCCCCAGAGTGAGCACTCCCCTGAGTGTGCACTCCCCTGATTGTGCACTGTACTGAGGGAGGACTCCCCTGAGTGTGCACTCCCCTGTGTGAGCACTCCCCTGAGTGTGCACTCCTCTTAGTTCGCACTCTCCTGAGTGAGGACTCCACTGAGTGTGCACTCCCCTGAGTGTGCGCTCCTTTGAGTGCGCACTCCCCTGAGTGAGCGCTCCCCTGAGTGCGCTCTCACCTGAGAGTGCACTCGCCTGAGTGAGGACTCCCCTGAGGGTGCACTCCCCTAAATGAGCACTCCCCTTCGTGTAAACTCCCCTGAGTAAGCCAGTGAAACCCGTTTTGAGCCAGTCTGGTCCAGTTTAAGCCGGACTGGTCGGGTATGAGCTGGTCAATGCCGGTTTGAGGCGGTCTGTTCCAGTTTGATCCGGTTTAAGAGGGTATGGTCCGGTGTGATCCGGTTGAGCCGGTCTGGTCCGGTTTGAGCCGGTCAAAACCGGTTTCAGCCGTTCTGGTCCTGTTTGAGCCGGTCTGCTCCAGTTTTATCTGGTTTGAACCGGTCAATATCAATTTGTGTCCGGTTTGAGCCGGACAAAACCGGATTTAGCGGTTCTAGCCGGTCTGGCCCGGATTGATCCGTTTTGAGCCAGTCTCGTCCGGTTTGATCCGATTTTAGTCCGTGTGGTCCAGTTTGAGCCGGTTTTAGCTGGTCTGGTCCAGTTTGAGTCCGATTTGAGCCTGTCAAAACCGGTTTGCGCCGGTCTGCTCCGGTTTGAATTGGTCAAAACCGATTTGAGATGTTCTGGTCCGGTTTGAGTCCAGCTTGAACCGGTCAAAACCGGTTTGAGCCGCTCTGATACGGTTTGATCCAGTTTGAGTCGGTCTGGTCCGGTTTGAGCCGGTCAAAACCGGTTTGATCCGGTCTGGTGGTTTCTGTCCGGTTGGAGCTGGTCAACACCAGTTTGAGCCGGTCTGTTCTGGTTTGAGTCCAGTTTGAGCTGGTCTGGTCCAGTTTGAGCCGGTTTTAGCTTTCCTGGTCCGGTTTGAGTCTGGTTTGAGCCGGTCAAAACCGGTTTGATCCGGTATAAGCTGGTCTGGTCTGGTTTGAGATGGTGAAAAACGGTTTGAGCCAGTCTGGTCCGGTTTTATCCTGTCTCATCCGGTCAAAGCCGGTTTGAGCCGGTCTGGTCGGGTTTGAGCCAGTCAAAACGGGTTTGAGACTGTCTGGTCCGGTTTGAGTCCGGTTTGAGCCAGTCAAAATCGGTTTGAGCCTGTCTGGTCTGGTTTGAGTCCGGTTTGAGCCGGACAACACCAGTTTGAGAGGGTCTGGTCCGGTTTGAGTGCAGTATGAGCCGGTGAAACCCGGTGAGAGACGGTTTAGTCCGCTTTGAGCCGGTCAAAACCGGTTTCAGCTGGTCTGGTCCGGTTTTAGCCGGTCTGGACGGGTTTGAGTCGGTCAAATCCGGTTTGAAGCGGTCTCATCCAGATTCAGCCGGTCTGGTCGGGTTTGAGCCGGTCAAAACCGGTTTGAGCTGGTGTGGTCCTGTTTGAGTCTTGTTTGAGGTGGTCAAATTCGGTTTGTGCTGCTCTGGTCCGATTTGAGCCGATCAAACCGGTTTCAGCCGGTCTGGTCTGGTCTGATCTGGTTTAAGCTGGTCTGGTCTGGTTTGATTCGGTTGAGCCGGTCTGGTCTGGTTTGAGCCGTTCAAAACCGGTTTGAGCCGGTCTGGTCCGGATTGAGTCTGTTTTGAGCTGGTCAACACCGCTTTGATCCGGTCTGGTCCAGTTTGAGTCAGGTTTGAGCCGGTCAAAATCGGTTTGTGCTGCTCTGCTCTGATTTGAGCCGGTCTATTCTGGTTTGTGTCCGGTTTGAACGGGTCTAGTCCGGTTTTAGCCGGTCTGTTAGCGTTTGAGCCGGTGAAAAACGGTTTGAGCCTGTCTGGTCCGGTTTCAGAGGGTCTGGTCGCGTTTGAGCCCGTCAAAACCGGTTTGTGCCGGTCTGGTCCGATTTGACCCGGTCAAAACCGGTTTGAGGCGTTCTCGCTCCATTTCAGCCAGTCTGGTCGGGTTTGAGTCGTTTAAAACCGATTTGAGCCGGTCTGGTCCGTTTTGATCCGGTTTCAGCGGTTCCGGTCCGGTTTGATCCGGTATGAGCCGGTATGCTCCGCTTTGATCTGGTTGAGCCAGTCTGGTCTGGTTTGAGCCGGTCCAAGCCGGTTTGTGCCTGTCTCGTCCGGTTTCAGCTGGTCTGGTCGGGTTTGAGCCAGTCAAAATGGGTTTGAGACGGTGTGGTCTGGTTTGAGTCCACTTTGAGCCAGTTTGGTCCTTGTCCGGTTTGAGCCGATCAAAACCGACTTTAGCCGGTCAATTCCGGTTTGAGTCCGCTTTGAGCCTGTCTGGTACGTTTTGCATCCGTTTTGAGACGGTCAAAACAAGTTTGAGGTGGTCTGGTCCGGTTTGTGCCGGTCAAAACCGGTTTGAGTCCGTTTGGAGCCAGTCAAATCTGGTTTGAGCCGGTCTGGTGCGATTTGAGCCACTAAAAACTGGTTTGAGCCAGTCTAATACGGTCAAAAGAGGTTTTAGCCGGTCTGGTCGTGTTTGATCGGGTTTGAACCGGTCTCGTCCGGTTTTTGATGGTCAAAACCGGGTTGAGACAGTCTGGTCTGGTTTGAGCAGGTCAAAACAGGTTTGAGCGGGTTTGGCCTGGTTTAAGGCGGTCAGGGCCGGTCTGGTCCAGAATGATCCTGTTTTAGCCGGTCTGGGCCCATTTGGTCCAGTTTGATCCGGTCTCATCCAGTCAAAATCGGTTTGAGACGGTCAAAATCGGATTGAACTGGTCTGGTCTGGTATGAGCCGGTCAAAAGCGGTTCGAGCCGCTCAAAACCAGTTTGAGCCGGTTTTGTCTGTTTGAAGCCAGTCAAAACCGATTCGAGCCTCTCTGAGTCTGTCTGGTCCGGTTTGATCCGGTCTAATCAGGTCAAAACCGGTTTGAGCCGGTGAAAACCGGTTTGAGCCGGTCTGGAGTGGTTTGAGCCGGTCAAAACTGGTTTGATCCAGTCAAAACCGGATTGAGCCAATCAAAACTGGTTTGAACCGGTCTGATCTGGTTTGAGCCGGTCAAGACGGTTTTGAGCCGGTCTGGCCTGGTTTTAGCCGGTCTGGGCCGGTCTGGTCCGGTTTGATCCGGTTTCAGCCTTTCTGGACCTGTCTGGTCTGGTTTGATCCGGTGTGAGCCGGTCTGGTCCTGTTTGATCTGGTGTCATCCGGTCAAAACCGATTTGAGCCGGTCTGGTCTGGTTTGAGCCGGTCTGGTCTGGTTTGATCCGGTCAAAACCGGCTCAGGCTGGTCAAAACCGGTTTCAGCAGGTCTGGTGTGGTTTGGGCCGGTCAAAACCGGTTTGTGGCCCACTTTTAGCCGGTCGGGCCCCGTCTGGTCTGGTTTGCTCCGGCTTCAGCTGTTCTGGGCTGGTCTGGTAAGTTTTCATCCGGTTTGAGCCAGTCTTGTCTGGTTTTATCCTGTCTCATCTGGTCAAAACCGGTTTGAGCCAGTCTCCTCTAGTTTCAGCTGATCAAAACCGGTTTGAGGCAGTGTGGTCGGGTTTGAGACGGTCTGGTCTGGTTTGAGCCAGTCAAAACCTGATTGAGCCGGTTTGGCCCGGTTTTATCCTGTCTGACCTGGTCTGGATCGATTTGAGCCCGTTTGAGACGGTTTTGTGCTGGTCTGGTCCGGTATGATCCGGTTTGAGAAGGTCTGGTACAGTTTGATCCGGTCTAATCTGATCAAAACCGGTTTGAGCTGGTTAGGTCTGGTTTGAGCCGGTCAAAACAGGTTCAAGTCGGTCTGGTCTGGTTTGAGCTGGTCAAAATAGGTTTGAGCCGGGTTGGACCGGTTGTAGGTGGTCTGGACCGGTCTGGTCCGGTTTGATCCGGTTTTAGCCGGTCTGGGCTCGTGTGGTCCGGTTTGATCAGGTCCCATCCGGTCAAAATCGATTTCAGCTGGTCAAAACCGGTTTGAGCCGGTCTGGTGTGGTTTGAGCCGGTCAAAACCGGTTCGAGCTGTTCAAAACCAGTTTAAGCCGTTCAAAACCGGATTTGAACCGGTCTGGTCTGGTTTGAGCCGGTCTGGTCTGGTTTGAGCTGGTCAAAACCGGTTTGAGCCGGTCTGGCCCGGTTTTAGCCTGTCTGGACTGGTCTGGTCCAGTTGGTTCCGGTTTCAGCTGGTCTGGGCCTGTCTGGTCGGGTTTGATCCGGTGTGAGCCTGTCTGGTCCGGTTTGATCTGGTGTCATCCGGTCAAAACCAGTTTCAACCGGTCTGGTCCGGTTTGAGCTGGTCTGGTCTGGTTTGAGCCAGTCAAAACCGGATTGAACTGGTCTGGTCTGGTTTGAGCCGGGCAAAACCGGTTTGAGCCTTGAAAAACCGGTTTCAGCCGGTCTGGTGTGGTTTGAGCAGGTCAAAACCGGTTTGAGCTGGTCAAAACCATTTTCAGCTGATCTGGACTGGTTTGAGTCGGTCTGGTCTGGTTTCAGCCGGTCAAAACCAGTTCGAGCTGGTTTGGTCTGCTTGAAGTCAGTCAAAACCGATTTGAGACTGTCTGAGCTGGTCTCGTCTGGTTTGATCCGGTCTACTCAGGTCAGACCCGGTTTGAGCCAATGAAAACAGGTTTTTGCCAGTCTGGAGTGATTTGATCCGGTCAAAACCGGTGTCAGCCGGTCAAAACCGGATTGACCCAGTGAAAACCGGTTTGAACCGGTCTGGTCTGGTTTGAGCTGGTCAAAACCGGTTTGAGCCGGTCTGGCCCGATTTTAGCCGGTCCGGGCCTGTCTGGTCCGGTTTGTTCTGGTGTGAGCCGGTCTGGTCCGGTTTGATCTGGTGTCATCTGGTCAAAACCATTTTGTGCCGGTCTGGTCCGGTTTGATCCGGTCTGGTCTGGTTTGAGCCAGTATGGTCCGGTTTGAGCCAGTCTGGTCTGGTTTGAGCCGGTCAAAACCGGTTTGTGCCCCGGTTTTAGCCGGCCTGGGCCGGTCTGGTCCAGTTTGAGTCGGTTTTAGCCCGTCTGGGCCCATCTGGTGCGGTTTGATCTGGTCTCATCCGGTGAAAACCGGTTTCAGCCGATCAAAACCGGTTTGCACGGGTCTGGTGTGGTTTGAAACGGACAAAACCGGTTTGAGCCGGTCAAAACCGGATTGAGACAGTCAAAACCGGTTTGAACCTGTCTAGTCTGGTTTGAGCCGGTGAAAACCGGTTTGAGCCGGTCTGGCCCGGTTTTAGCCGGTCTGGGCCTGTCTGGTCCGTTTTGATCCGGTTTCAGATGGTCTGGGCCTGTCTGGTCCGGTTTGATCAGGTGTGAGCCGGTGTGGTCCAGTTTGATCCGATGTCATCCGGTCAAAACCGGATTGAGCCGGTCTGGTCTTGTTTGAGCCAGTCTGGTCTTGTTTGAGATGGTCAAAACCTAATTGAGCCGGTTTGGCCCGGTTTTAGCCTGTCTGGGGCGGTCTGGTTTGGTTTGAGCCGGTTTGAGCCGGTCTGTGCTTGTCTGGTCCAGTATGATCCGGTTTGGGAAGGTCTGGTCCCGTTTGATCCGATCTAATGCAGTCAAAACGGGTTTGAGCCGGTCAGGTCCGGTTTGAGCCGGTCAAAACAGGTTCGACCCGGTATGGTCTGGTTTGAGCCGGTCAAAAAAAGTTTGAGCTGGTTTGGATCCGTTTTAGGCGGTCTGGTGAGGTTTGATCTGGTATGAGCCGATCTGGTCTGGTTTGAGCTGGACAGGGCCTGTCTGGTCCGGTTTGATCCAGTGTGAGCCAGTCTGGCCGGTTTGATCCGGTGTCATCCGGTCAAAACCGGTTTGACCCGGTCTGTTCCGGTTTGAGACAGTCTGGTCTGGTTTGAGCCGGTCAAAACCGGTTTGAGCCAGTCTGATCTTGTTTGAGCCAGTCAAAACCGGTTTGTGGCTCGGTTTTGGCCGGTCTGGGTCGGTCTGGTGTGGTTTACTCTGGCTTCAGCTGTTCTGGGCTGGTCTGGTGCGGTTTCATCCGGTTTGAGGCGGTCTGCTCCGGTTTTATCGTGTCTCATCCGGTCAAATTCGGTTTGAGCCACTCTGGTCTGGTTTGAGCCGGTCAAAACCGGTTTGAGCCGGTCTGGTCTGGTTTGAGCCGGTCAAAACCGGTTTGAGCCGATTTGGCCTGGTTTTAGCCTGTCTGGGCTGGTCTTTTCCGGTTTGATCCGGTTTGAGCCGGTCTGGTCCGGTTTGATCCGGTCTCATCCAGTCAAAACCGGTTTGAGCTGGTGTGGTCTTGTTTGAGCCAATCTGGTCTTGTTTGAGACGGTCAAAACCTGATTGAGCTGGTTTGGCCTGGTTTTAGCCTTTCTGTGCCGGTCTGGTTCGGTTGAGCAGGTTCAAGCTGATCTGGTCTGTTTTGAGACGGTCAAAACCAGTTTGAGCCGGTCTGGTCCGGTTTGTGCCGGTTTGAGCTGATCTGGTCCAGTTTTATCCGGTCTGGATGGGTTTGAGTCGGTCAAAACCGGTTTGAGGCGGTCTCGTCCTGTTTCAGCTGGTCTGGTCGGGTTTGAGCCGGTCAAAACCAGTTTGAGCCGGTGTGGTCCTGTTTGAGTCTGCTTTAAGCTGGTCAAATTCGGTTTGTGCTGCTCTGGTCCGATTTGAGCTGGTCCAAACCGGTCTGAGACAGTCTGTTCCGGTTAGAGTGCGGTTTGAGCTGGAAAACACCAGTTTGAAACAGTCTGGTCTGGTTTGATCCGGTTTGAGCCGGTCATAACCGGTTAGAGCCGGTCTAGTCCGCTTTGAGTCCAGTTTGAGCCGGACTGGTACGTTTTGTGTCCGGTTTGAGCCGATCAAAACAGGTTTGAGGTGGTCTGGTCCAGTTTGTGACGGTCAAAAATGGTTTGATTCCATTTGGAGCTGGTCAAAACCGTTTTGAGCTGGTGTGGTGCGATTTGAGCCGCTAAAAACCGGTTTGAGCCAGTCTAATATGGTCAAAACAGGTTTGTGCCATTCTGGTCTGATTTGAGCCAGTCAAAACCGATATGAGGCCGTCTCGTCCCATTTCAGCCGGTCTGGTAGGGTTTGAGCCAGTCAAAACCGGTTTGAGCCTGTCTGGTCTGGTTTCAGACGGTCTGGTCGGGTTTGAGCCAGTCAAAACTGGTTTGAGCCGGTGTGGTCCTGTTTGAGTCTGGTTTGAGCTGGTCAATTACGGTTTGTGTTGCTCTCGTCCGATTTGAGCCGGTCAAAACCGGTTTCAGCTGGTCTGGTCCGGTTTGATCCGGTTTAACCCGGTCAGGTCCAGTTTGATTCGTTTGAGCTGGTAGGGTGTGGTTTGAGCCGTTCAAAGCCTGTATGAGCCGGTCTGGTCCGCATTGAGTCCGGTTTGAGCCGGTCAACACCGCTTTGAGCCGGTCTGGTCCAGTTTGAGTCAGGTTTGAGCCGGTCAACACCGGTTTGATCCGTTCTGCTCTAGTTTGAGTCCGGTTTGAGCCGATCTTCTCCGGTTTGAGCCAGTCAAAACATGTTTCAGCTGGTCTAACAGCCGGTCTGGTCCGTTTTGATCCTGTTTGAGCCTCTCTGCTTCGGTTTGAGCCAGTCAAACCCTGTTTAAGCCGGTCTGGTCCGGTTTGTGCCGGTGTGAGCCGGTCTGGTCCGATTTGATCCGGTTGGGCCGTTCTATTCTGGATTGAGCCGCTCAAAACCGGTTTGAGCCAGTCTGGTCCTGATTGAGTCCGGTATGATCTGGTCAAAACTGGTTTGAGCCGGTCTGGTCCAGTTTGTTTCAGGTCCAGTTTGAGTCTGGTCCGGTTTGAGCCGTTCTGGTCCGGTTTGAGTCTGGTTCGAGTCTGTCAACACCGGTTTGAGCCGGCCTGGTTCAGTTTGAGTCCAGCTTGAGCCAGTCAACACCGGTTTGAGCCGGTCTGGTCCAGTGTAAGTCCTATTTGAGCCGGTGAAAACCGGTTGGAGCCGGTCTGGTCCGGTTTTAGCTGGTCTAAGGGTCGGTCTGGTCTGGTTTGATTTGGTTTGAGCTGGTCTGGTGAGGTTTGAGCCAGTCTAACCCGGTTTGAGCCGTTTTGGTCCGGGTTGAGTCCGGTTTGAGCCGGTCAAACCCTGTTTGAGCCAGTCTGGTTCGGTTTAAGCCAGTCTGGTCGGGTTTGAGCCGGTCAACCCTGGTTTGAGCCAGTCTGGTCCGGTTTGATCCGGTTAAAGCCAGTGTGGTCCGGTTTGAATCCGGTTTGAGCATGTCTGGTCCGGTTTGAGCCTGTTTGAGCCTGTCTGGTCCGGTTTGATCCGATTTGAGACGGTCTGGCCCGGTTTGAGCCGGTCTGGTCTGGTTTAAGCTGGTCAAAACCGGTTGCAGATGGTCTGGTCCGTTATGATCCGGTTTGAGCCTGTCTGGTCCGGTTTGAGTCGTTCTGGTCCGGTTTGAGTCTGGTTCGAGCCAATCAACACTGGTGTGAGCCGGTCTGGTCCTGTTTGAGTCAGGTTTGAGCCGGTCAACACCAGTTTGAGCCGGTCTGGTCCGGTTTGAGTCCGATTTGAGTCGATCAAAACCGATTGGAGCTGGTCTGGTCCGGTTTGAGCCGGTCTAAGAGCCGGTCTGCTACGGTTTGATACGGTTTGATCCGGTCTGGACCAGTTTGAGCCAGTCTAACACGGTTTGAGCCTTTCTGGTCCCGTTTGAGTCCAGTTTGAGCTTGTCAAACCCTTTTTGAGCCAGTCTGGTCTGGTTTTAGCCAGTCTGGTCGGGTTTGAGCCTGTCAACCCCGGATTGAGCCGGTCTGGTCCAGTTTGATCCGATTAAAGCCGGTCAGGTCCGGTTTGATCAGGGAGAGCCGGTCTGGCCTTTTGGGAGCTGGTCAAAACCTGTTTGAGACGATCTGGTCCGGTTGGAGTCCTGTTTCAGACGGTCTAGTCCGGTTTGAGCCAGTCAAAACCGGTTTGAGCCGTTCTGGTCCGTATTGAGCGGATCAAAACCGGTTTGTACGGTCTAAGAGCCAGTCCGGTCTGGTTTGAGCCGTTCAAAACCGGTATGAGCCGGTCTGGTCCGGATTGAGACCTGTTTGAGCCGGTCAACACCGCTTTGAGCCGGTCTGGTCCTGTTTGAGTCAGGTTTGAGCCGGTCAACACCGGTTTGATCCGTTTTGCTCCGGTTTAAGTCCGGTTTGAGCCGATCCTGTCCAGTTTGAGCCGGTCAAAACATGTTTGAGCTGGTCTAATAGCCAGTCTGGTCCGTTTTGATACTGTTTGAGCCTCTCTGCTTCGGTTTGAGCCAGTCAAACCCTGTTTAAGCCGGTCTGGTCCGGTTTTTCCGGTGTGAGCCGGTCTGGTACGATTTGATCCAGTTGGTCCAGTCTGTTCTGGTTTGAGCCAGTCAAAACCGGTTTGAGCCGTTCAGGTCTGGTTTGAGCCGGTCAAAACAGGTTCAAGCTGGTCTGGTCTGGTTTGAGCCGGTCAAAATAGGTTTGAGCCAGTTTGGCCCGGTTTTAGGCGGTCTGGGCCGGTCTGGTCTGGTATGAGCCGGTCCGGACCGGTTTGATCCGGTCTCATCTGGTTAAAATCGGTTTGAGCTGGTCTGGTCTTGTTTGAGCCAGTCTGGACTTGTTTGAGACGGTCAAAACATGATTGAGCTGGTTTGGCCCGGTTTTAGCTTGTCTGGGCCGGTCTGGTTTGGTTTGAGCCGGTTTGAGCCGGTTTGTGCTAGTCTGGTCCGGTATGATCCAGTTTGGGAAGGTCTGGTCCCGTTTGATCCGGTCTATTCCGGTCAAAAAGGTTTTGAGCCGGTCAAGTCTGGTTTGAGCCGGTCAAAACAGGTTCGACCTGGTATGGTCTGGTTTGAGCCGGTCAAACAAGTTTGAGCCGGTTTGGCACGGTTTTAGGCGGTCTAGGCCTGTCTGGTCTGGTTTGATCCGGATTGATCCGGTCTGGTCTGGTTTGAGCTGGTCAAAATCGGTTTGAGCCGGTCTGGTCTGGGTTGAGCGGGTCAAAATTGGTTTGAGCCACTTTGGCCCGGTTTTAGGCGGTCTGGGCCGGTCTGGTCCAGTTTGATCCGGTTTTAGGCGGTCTGGGCCGGTCTGGTCCGGTTTGATCCGGTATGAGCCTGTCCGGTCTGGTTTGATCCGGTGTCATCTGGGCAAAACCCGTTTGAGCCGGTCTGGTCCGGTTTCAGCCAGTCTGGTCTGGTTTGAGACGGTCAAAACCGGCTGAGTCCAGTCAAAACCGGTTTGAGCCATTCTGGTCTGGTTTGAG
This sequence comes from Chlorocebus sabaeus, assembly GCF_047675955.1. NCBI lineage: Eukaryota > Metazoa > Chordata > Mammalia > Primates > Cercopithecidae > Chlorocebus > Chlorocebus sabaeus. The sequence continues at coordinate 302,021 of NW_027327647.1, read as the reverse complement.
CCGGTCTGGTCTGGTTTGAGCCGGTCAAAATCGGCTCAGGTCGGTCAAAACCGGTTTGAGCCGGTCTGGTCGGGGTTTGAACCGGTCAAAACCGGTTTATGGCCCAGTTTTAGGCGGTCTGGTCGGTTTGAACCGATTTTAGCCGGTCTGGGCCAGTTTGATTCGGTTTGATCCGGTCTCATCCGGTCAAAGCAGGTTTTAGCCGGTCAAAACCGGTTTCAGCCGGTCTGGTGTGGTTTGAGCAGGTCAAAACCGGTTGGAGCCGGTCAAAACCGGTTTCAGCTGGTCTGGTCTGGTTTGAGCCGGTCTGGTCTGTTTTCAGCCGGTCAAAACTGGCTCAGGTCGGTCAAAACCGGTTTGAGTCAGTCTGGTCTGGTTTGAACTGCTCAAAACCGGTTTGTGGCACAGATTTATGCAGTCTGGGACAGTCTTGTCTGGTTTGATCCGATTTTAGCCAGTCTGGGCCAATCTGATTCGATTTGATCCGCTCTTATCTGGTCAAAACCGGTTTTAGCCAGTCAAAACCGGTTTCAGCCGGTCTGGTGTGGTTTCAGCAGGTCAAAACCGGATAGAGCCGGTTAAAACCGGTTTGAGCTGGTCTGGTCTGGTTTGAGCCAGTCAAAACCGGTTTGAGCCCGTCAAAACTGGTTTGAGCCGGTTTGGTCTGGTTGAAGCCAGTCAAAAGCGATTTGAGCCTGTCTGAGCCCGTCTGGTCCGGTTTGATCCGGTCAAATAAGGTCAAAACCGGTTTTAGCCGGTCAAAACCGGTTTCAGCCGGTCTGGTGTGGTTTGAGCAGATCAAAACCGGTTTGAGCTGGTCAAAATCGGTTTTGAGCTGGTCTGGTCTGGTTTGAGCCGGTCTGGTCTGGTTTGAGCCGGTCAAAACCAGTCCGAGCCGGTCAAAACCGGTTTGAGCCGCTCTGGTCTGGTTTGAGCTGGTCAAAACCCGTTTCTGTCCCGGTTTTAGCCGGTCTGGGCCGGTCTGGTCCTGTTTGATCCGGTTTCAGCTGGTCTGGGCCGGTCGATTCCCGTTTGATCCGGGTGGAAAACCGCTTTTAGCCGGTCAAAACCGGTTTGAGCCGGTCTGGTCTGGTTTGAGCCGGTCAAAACCGGTTTGTGGCCCGGTTTTAGCCAGTCTGGCCCGGTCTGGTCCGTTTTGCTCTGGCTTCAGCTGTTTTGGGCCGGTCTGGTGCGGTTTCATCTGGTTTGAGCCGTTCTGGTCCGGTTTTATCCTGTCTCATCCGATCAAAACCGGTTTGAGCCGGTCTGTTCTGGTTTGAGCCGGTCAAAACCGGTTTGAGCCAGTCTGGTCTGGTTTGAGCTAGTCTGGTCTGGTTTGAGCCGGTCAAAACCTGATTGTGCCAGTTTGGTCCGGTTTTAGCCTGTCTGGGCTGGTCTGGTTCGGTTTGAGTCGGTTTGAGCCCGTTTGTGCCGGTTTTAGCCTGTCTGGGCCGGTCAGATTCGGTTTGATCTGGTCTCATCTGGTCAAAACCGGTTTTAGCTGGTCAAAACCGGTTTCAGCCGGTCTGTTGTGGTTTGAGCAGGTGAAAACCGGTTTGAGCCGCTTAAAACGGGTTTCAGCCGGTCTGGTCTGGTTTGAGCCGGTCTGGTCTTGTTTGAGCTGGTCAAAACCGGTTTGAGCCGGTCAAAACCGATTGAGTCGGTATGGTCTGGTTGAAGCCAATCAAAACAGATTCGAGCATGTCTGAGCTGGTCTGGTCTGGTTTCATCCGGTTTCATCAGGTCAGTACCGGTTTCAGCCGGTGAAAACCGGTTTTAGCCAGTCTGGAGTGGTTTGAGGCAGTCAAAACCGGTTTGAGCCGGTCAAAACCGGATTTAGCCAGTGAAAACTGGTTTGAACCGGTCTGGTCTGGTTTGAGCCGGTCAAAACCGGTTTGAGCCAGTCTGGCCCGGTTTAAGCGGGTCTGGGCCTGTCTGGTCTGGTTTGATACGGTGTTAGCCGGACTGGTCCAGTTTGATCCAGTGTCATCCGGTCAAAACCGCTTTGAGCCGGTCTGGTCTGGCTTGAGCCGGTTTGGTCTCATTTGAGCCATTCCAAACCGGCTCAGGCCGTTCAATACCGGTTTGAGCCGTTCTGGTCCTTTTGGAGCCAGTCAAAACCGGTTTGTGGCACGGTTTTAGCCGGTCTGGGCCGGTCTGGTCTGGTTTGATCCGGTTTCAGCCTTTCTGGGCCTGTCTGGTCTGGTTTGATGCGGTGTGTGAGCCAGTCTGGTCCTGTTTGATCCGGTGTCATCCGTTCAAAACCGGTTTGAGCCGGTCTGGTCTGGTTTGAACCGGTCTGGTCTGGTATGAGCCGGTCAAAACCAGCTCATGCTGGTCTAAACCGGTTTGAGCCAGTCTGGTCTGGTTTGAGCCGCTCAAAACCGGTTTGTGGCCCACTTTTAGCCGATCTGGCCCCGTGTGGTCCGGTTTGCTCGGGCTTCAGCTGTTCTGGGCCGGTCTGCTGCAGTTTCATCCGGTTTGAGCCGGTCTGGTCTTGTTTTATCTGTCTCATCCAGTTAAAACCGGTTTGAGCCAGTCTCTTCTAGTTTCAGCTGGTCAAAACCGGTTTGAGGCAGTGTGGTCTGGTTTGAGCCGGTCTGGTCTGGTTTGAGCCAGTCAAAATCTGATTGAGCCGGATTGGCCTGGTTTTAGCCTGTCTGGGCCGGTCTGGTTCGGTTTGAGCCATTTTGAGCTGGCTTGTGCCGGTCTGGTCCGGTATGATCCTGTTTGAGAAGGTCTGGTATGGTTTGATCCGGTCTAATCTGATCAAAACCGGTTTGAGCCGGTCTGGTCTGGTTTGAGCCGGTCAAAACCGGTTTGAGCCGGTCTGGTCTGGTTTGAGAAGGTCAAAATAGGTTTGAGCCGCTTTGGCCCGGTTTTAGGCGGTCTGGGCCGTTCTGGTCCGGTTTGATCCGGTTTTAGTCGGTCTAGGCCCGTCTTGTCCGGTTTGATCCAGTCTCATATGGTCAAAATCGGTTTCAGCCAGTCAAAACCGGTTTGAGCCGGTCTGGTGTGGTTTGATCCGTTCAAAACCGGTTTGATCCGGTCAAAATCGCTTCGAGCCATTCAAAACCGGTTTGAGCCGGTCAAAACCGGATTGAACCGGTCCGGTCTGGTTTGAGCCAGTCAAAACCGATTTAAGCCGGTCTGGTCTGGTTTCAAACGGTCTGGTCGGGTTTGAGTCGTTCAAAACCGGCTTAGGTCGGTCAAAACCGGTTTGAGCTGGTCTGGTCTGGTTAGAACCGGTCAAAACCTGTTTGTGGCCCGGTTTTAGGCGGTCTGGGCCAGTCTGGTCCGGTGTGATCCGATTTTTGCCGGTCTGGGCCGGTCTGATTTGGTTTGATCCAGACTCATCCGGTCAAAACCGGTTTTAGCGTGTCAAAACCGATTTCTGCCGGTCTGGTGTGGTTTGGTCAGGTCAAAAGCGGTTTGAGCCCGTCAGGTCGGGTTGGAGACGGTCAGGTCTGTTTTGAGCCAGTCAAAATAGGATTGAGCCAGTTTGGCACGGTTTTAGACGGTCTGGGCCAGTCTGGTCTGGTTTGAGCCAGTGAAAACCGGTTTGAGCCAGTCTGGTCTGGTTTGAGCCGGTTTGGTCTGGTTTGAGCAGGTCAAAACCGCTTCGAGCCGGTCAAAACCGGTTTGAGCCGGTTTGGTCTGGTTGAAGCCAGTCAAAACCGATTCGAGCCTGTCTAAGCCGGTCTAGCCCGGTTTGATCCGGTCTAATCAGGTCAAAACTGTTTTGAGCTGGTGAAAACTGGTTTTACCCGGTCTGGAGTGGTTTGAGCCGGACAAAACAGGTTGGAGCTGGTCAAAACTGAATTGAGCCCATCAAAACCGGTTTAAACAGGTCTGGTCTGATTTGAGCTGATCAAAACCGGTTTGAGCCAGTCTGGCCCGGTTTTATCCGGTGTGGACTGGTCTGGTCCGGTTTGATCCGGTTTCAGCCGGTCTGGGCCTGTCTGGTCCGGTTTGATTCGGTGTGAGCCAGTCTGGTCCTCTTTGATCTGGTGTCTTCCGGTCAAAACCGGTTTGAGCCGGTCTGGTCCGGTTTGAGCTGGTCTGCTCTGGTTTGAGCCAGTCAAAACCGGTTTGTGGCCCGGTTTTAGCTGCTCTGCACCGGTCTGGTCTGGTATCATCCAGTTTCAGCTGGTCTGGGCTGGTCGAGTCTGGTTTGATCCAGTCCAAACCGCTTTGAGCCGGTCAAAACCGCTTTGAGCCAGTCTGGTCTGGTTTGATCTGGTCCGGTCTGGTTTGAGCCGATCAAAACCACCTCAGGTCAGTCAAAACCGGTTTGGGTCAGTCTGGTCTGGTTTGAATCGGTCAAAACTGGTTTGTGGCCCAGTTTTAGGCGGTCTGGGCGGGGCTGGTCCGTTTTGATCCGATTTTAGCTGGTCTGGGCCGGTCTGATTCGGTTTGATCCAGTCTCATCTGGTCAAAACCGGTCTCATCTGGTCAAAACCAGTTTCAGCCGGTCGGGTGTGGTTTGAGCAGGTCAAAACCGGTTTGAGCTAGTCTGGTCTGGTTTAAGACGGTCAAAACAGATTCGAGCCTCTCTGAGCCGGTCTGGTCCGGTGTGATCCGGTCTAATCAGGTCAAAACCGGTTTGAGCTGGTGAAAACCGGTTTTAGCCGGTCTGGAGTGGTTTGAGCCGGTCAAAACCGGATTGAGCTGGTCAAAACCGGAATGAGCCAGTCAAAACCGGTTTGAACCGTTCTGGTCTGGTTTGAGCCACTCTGGCCTGGTTTGAGCCGGTCTAGCCCGGTTTTAGCCGGTCCGGGCCGGTCTCTTCCTGTTTGATCCGGTTTCAGCTGGTCTAGGCCTGTCTGGTACAGTTTGATCCGGTGAGAGCCAGTGTGCTCCGGTTTGAGCCTGTGTCATCCGGTCAAAACTGGTTTGAGCCGGTCTGGTCCGGTTGGAGCCAGTCTGGACTGGTTTGAGCCGGTCAAAATTGGTTCAGGCTGGTGAAAACCGGTTAGTGGCCCGGTTTCAGCCGGTCTGGGCCGGTCTGCTCTTGTTTTTTCCGGTTTCAGCTGGTCTGGGCCAGTCGAGTCTGGTTTGATCCGGTCAAAACCGCTTTGAGCCGGTCAAAACCGGTTTGAGCCAGTCTGGTCTGGTTTGAGCCAGTCAAAACCGGCTCAGTTCAGTCAAAACCGGTATGAGCCTGTCTGGTCTGCATTGAACCTGTCAAAACCGGTGTGTGGCCCAGTTTAATGCGGTCTGGGCCAGTCTAGTCTGGTTTGATCTGATTTTAGCCATTCTGGGCCGGTCTGATTCGGTTTATCCGGTCTCATTTTTATCAAAACCGGTTTTAGCCAGTCAAAACCGGTTTCAGCCGGTCTGGTGTGGTTTGAGCAGGTCAAAACCGATTTGAGCCGATCTGGTCTTATTTGAGCCGGTCTGGTCAGTTTGAGCCTTTCAAAATTGGTTTGAGCCGGTTTTGTCTGGTTGAAGCCAGTCAAAACCGATTCGAGCCTGTCTGAGCCGGTCTGGTCCAGTTTGATCTGGTCTAATCAGGTCAAAACCGGTTTGAGCCAGTGAAAACCGGTTTTAGCCGGTCTGGAGTGGTTTGAGCCAGTCAAAACCGGTTTGAGCCTGACAAAACCGGATTGAGCCAGTCAAAACCGGTTTGAACCGGTCTGGTCTGGTTTGAGCTGGTCAAAACCGTTTTGAGCCGGTCTGGCCCGATTTTAACCGGTCTGTGCCGGTCTGGTCAGTTTTGGTCCAGTTTCATCCGGTCTGGGAGTGTCTGGTCTGGTTTAATCCGGTGTGAGCCGGTCTGGTCCGGTTTGATCCGGTGTCATCTGGTCAAAACCGGTTTGAGCCGGTCTGGTCCAGTTTGAGCCGGTCAAAAATGGCTCAGGCTGGTCAAAACCGGTTTGAAACGGTCTGGTCTGGTTTGAGCCGGTCCAAACCGGTTTGTGGCCTGGTTTTAGCCAGTCTGGCCTGGTCTGGTCCGGTTTGATCTGGTTTCAGCCAGTCTGGCCCGGTCTGGTCTGATTTGAGCCAGTCAAAGTAGGTTTGAGCTGGTTTGGCCCGGTTTTAGGCGGTCTGGGCCATTCTGGTCCGGTTTGATATGGTTTTAGCTGGTCTTGGCTCGTCTGGTCCGGTTTGATCCGGTCTCATATGGTCAAAATCGGTTTCAGCCAGTCAATACCGGTTTGAGCAGGTCTGGTGTGGTTTGAGCCGGTCAAAACCGGTTTTAGCCTGTCAAAACCGACACGAGGCGTTCAAAACCAGTTTGAGCCGTTCAAAACCGGATTGAACCGGTCTGGTCTGGTTTGAGCCGGTAAAAACCGCTATGAGCCGGTCAAAACCTGTTTGAGATTGTCTGATCTGGTTTTAGCCCTTCTGGTCTGTTTTGAGCTGGTCAAAACCGGTTTGTGGCCTAGTTTTAGGCAGTCAGGGCCTGTCTGGTCACTTTGAAAATTCCACAAGAACATACTTAGCGAAAGGCTACTTGAGGGGAAAGCTTTAACACTGTGAGATGAATTAACAGAACACAAAGCCATTTCTCAAAAGCTTCTTTCCATTTTCTAACGGAAGAGATTCACTTTTTCACCATAGCCCTCTATGGGTTTCCAAATATCACTTTGCAAATTCCAAAAAAACAGTCTTAGCGAAGGGCGTCTTGAGGGGAAAGCTGTAACTCTCTGAGATGAATTACAGAACACAAAGCAGTTTATCAGAATACTTCTTTCCAGTTTTTAAATGAAGATAATTCGTTTTTCACAATAGCCCTCTATAGAATTCCGAATATCACTTTGCAAATTAAACAAGATCAGTTTTAGCGAAAGGCTTCTTGAAGGGAAAGCTGTAACTCTGTGAGATGAATTAAGAGAACACAAAGCCCTTCCTCAGAAAACTTCTTTCAAGTTTTTAGCTGAAGATATTTCCTTTTTAACCATAGCCCTCTAAGGGCTTACAAATATCACCTTGCAAATTCCAAAACAACAGTCTTAGTGAAAGACTTCTTGAGGGGAATGCTGTAACTCTGTGAGATGAACAGAATACAAAGCAGTTTCTCAGAAAGCTTCTTTCAGGTTTTTAACTGAAGATATTTACTTTTTCACAATAGGCATCTCTGGGCTACCAAATATCACTTTGGAAATTCCGCAAGAACAGTCTTAGTGTAGGACTTCCTGAAGGGAAAGCTGTAACTCTGTGAGATGAATTAACAGAACACAAACAAGTTTCTAAGAAACCTTCTTTTCAGTTTTTATCTTAGGATATTTCCTTCCTAACCATAGCCCTCTATGGGCTTCCAAATATCACTTTGCAAATTCTGCAGGAACAGTCTTTGCGAAAGGCTTCTTGAGGGGAAATGTGTTACTCTGTGAGATGAATTACCAGAAAATAAAGCAGTTTTACAGAAAACTTCTTTCCAGTTTTTAATGAAGACATTTTCTTTTTCACCATCGCCCTCTATGGTCTTCCAGATATCACTTTGAATATTACACAAGAACAGTCTTAGTCAACGGCTTCTTGAGGGGAAAGCTGTAACACTGTGAGATGAATTAACAGAACACAAAGCAGTTTCACAGAAAGATTCTTTCCGATTTTTATCTGAGGACATTTACTTTTTCACCAAATCCCTCTAGGGTCTTCCAAATATCACTTTGCAAATTCCACAAGAACAAACTTTGCGAAATGCTTCATGAGGGGAAAGCTGAAACACTGTGAGATGAACTAACAGAACACAAAACAGTTTCTCAGATAGATTCTTTCCAGTTTTTATCTGAACATATTTTATTTTTCACCATAACCCTCCATGGGATTCCAAATATCACTTTGCAAATTCCAAAAGAACAGTCTTAGTGAACGTCCTCTTGAGGGGAAAGCTGTAATTCTGTGAGATCAACTAGAAGAACACAAAGAAGTTTCTCAGAAAGCTTCTTTCCAGTTTTTATCAGAGGACCTTCCCTTTTTCACCATAGGCCTCTATGGGATTCAAAATATCAGTTTGCAAATTCCACAAGAAGAGTCTAAGCGAAAGGTTTCTTGAGGGGTAAGCTGTAACACTGTGAGATGATTAACAGAACACAAAGCAGTTTCTCAGAAAGCTTCTTGGCAGTTTTTAACTGAAGATATTTCCTTTTTCACCGTAGCCCTCCATGGTCTTCCAAATAACACTTTGCAAATTTCACAAGAACAGTCTTAGCGAAAGGCTTCCTGAGGGGAAAGCTATAACTCTGTGAGATGAATTAACAGAACACAAAACAATATCGCAGAAAGCTTCTTTCGAGTTCTTCAAAGAAGATATTTCCTTTTTCAACATAGCTCTCTATGGGCTTCCAAATATCACTTTGGAAATTCCACAAGAACAGTCTTAGCGAAAGGCTTCTTGAGGGGAAAGCTGTAATTCTATGAGATGAATTCACAGAACACAAAGCAGTTTCTCAGAAAGTTTCTTTCCAGTTTTTAAATGAAGATATTTCCTTTTTCACCATAGCCCTCTAGGGGCTTCCAAATTTCACTTTGCAAATTCCACAAGAACAGTATTAGCGAAAGGCCTCTTGAGGTGAAAGCTGTAACTCTGTGAGATGTATTAACAGAACACAATGCAGTTTCTCAAAAAGTTTCTTTCCAGTTTTTAACTGAAGAGATTTCCTTTTTCACCCTAGCAGTATGTGGGGTTCCAAATATCATTTGGAAAATTCCACAAGAACAGTCTTAGTGAAAGGCTTCTTGAGGGGAAGGCTGTAACTCTTTGAGATGAATTAACAGAACACAAAGCAGTTTCTCAAAAGGCTTCTTTTCAGTTTTTATCTTAGGATATTTCCTTTTTCACCACAGCTATCTATGGGCTTCCAAATATCACTTTTTAAATTCCACAAGAACTCTCTTAGCGAAAGGCTTCTTGAGAGAAAAGCTGTAACTCTATGAGATGAATTAACAGAACACAAAACAGTTTCTCAGAACGCTTCTTTCCAGTTTTAAACTGAAGATATTTCCTTTTTCACCATAGCCCTCCATGGGCTTCCTAATATCACTTTGCAAATTCCACAAGAACAGTCTTAGTGAAAGGTTTCTCCAGGGGAAAGCTGTCAACCATTGACATGATTAACAGAACACAAAACAGTTTCTCAGAGATATTCTTTCCAGTTTTTAAGTGAAGATATTACATTTTTCACCATAGCCCTCTATAGGCTTCCAAATATCACTTTGAAAATTCCATAAGAACACACTTAGCGAAAGGCTACTTGAGGGGAAACTTTAACTCTGTGAGATGAATTAAAAGAACACAAAGCCGTTTCTCAGAAAGCTTCTTTCCAGTTTCTAACGGAAGAGATTTCCGTTTTCACCATAGCCCTCTATGGGCTTCCAAATATCACTTTGCAAATTCCACAAAAACAGTTAGAGCGAAGAGCTTCTTGAGGGGAAAGCTGTAACACTATGAGATGAATTACAGAACACAAAGCAGTTTCTCAGAAAACTTCTTTCCTGTTTTTAAATGAAGATAATTCGTTTCACACAATAGCCCTCTATGGGCTTACGAATATCACTTTGCAAATTAAACAAGAACAGTCTTAGCGAAAGGCTTCTTGAGGGGAAAGGTGTAACTCTGTGAGATGAATTAAGAGAACACAAAGCCGTTTCTCAGAAAGCTTCTTTCACGTTTTTAGCTGAAGGTATTTCCTTTTTAACCATAGCCCTCTATGGGCTTCCAAATATCACTTTGCAAATTCCACAAGAACAGTCTTAGTGAAAGACTTCTTCAGGGGAAAGCTGTAACTCTGTGAGATGAATTAACAGAACACAAAGCAGTTTCTAAAAACCTTCTTTTCAGTTTTTATCTTAGGATATTTCCTTTTTCACCACAGCACTCTATGGGCTTCCAAATATCACTTTTTAAATTCCACAAGAACACCCTTAGGGAAAGGATTCTTGAGGGGAAAGCTGAAAATCTGTGTGATGAAATAAGAGAACACAAAGCAGTTTCTCAGAAAACTTCTTTGCAGTTTTTAACTGAAGATATTTCCTTTTTCACCATAGACCTCTAAGGGCATCCAAATATCACGTTGCAAATTCCACAAGAACAGTCTTAACGAAAGGTTTCTTGAGGGTAAACATGTAACTCTGTGAGATGAATTAACAGAACACAAAGCAGTTTCTCAAAAAGCTTCTTTTCAGTTTTTATCTTAGGATATTTCTTTTTCACCACAGCTCTCTATGGGCATCCAAATATCACTCTGCAAATTCCACAAGAACACTCTTACCGAAACGGTTCTTGAGGGGAAAGCTGTAACTCTGTGAGATGAATTAACAGAACACAACGTAGTATCATAGAAAGCTTCTTTCCAGTTTTTAACTGAACATATTTCCTTTTTCACAGTAGCCCTCTATGGGCTTCCAAATATCACTTTGTAAATTCCACAAGAAGAGTCTTAGCGAAAGGCTTCTTGAGGGCAAAGCTGTAAGTCTCTGAGATGAATTATCAGAACACAAAGCCGTTTATCAGAAAGCTTCTTTCCAATGTTAAACAGAAGAGAATGCCTTTTTCACCGTTGTCCTGTCTGGGCTTCCAAATATCACTTTGCAAATTCCACAAGAACAGTCTTCGCGAAAGGCTTCTTGAGGGGAAAGCTGTAACTCTGTGAGATGAATTAACAGAACACAAATGAGTTTCTCAGAAAGCTTCTTTACAGTTTTTAACTGAAGATAATTACTTTTTCACCATAGGCTTCTATAGGTTTCCAAATATTACTTTGCAAATTTCACAAGAAAAGTCCTAGCGAAAGGTTTCTTGAGGGGAAAGCTGTAACTCTGTGAGATGAATTAACAGAACACATCTGTTTTTCAGAAAGCTTCTTTCCAGTTTTTGACTGAAGATATTTCGTTTTTCACCATAGCCCTCTATGTGTTTCCAAATATCCCTTTGAAATTCCACAAGAACTGCATTAGCGAAAGGCTTCTTGAGGGGAATGCTGTAGCTCTGTGAGATGAATTAACAGAACACATTGCAGTTTCTCAAAAAGCTTCTTTCAAGTTTTTAACTGAAGATATTTCCTTTTTCAACGTAGCCCTCTATGGGCTTCCAAATATCACTTTGAAATTACACAAGAACAGTCTTAGTGAAAAACTTCTTGAGGGGAAAGCTGTAACACTGTGAGATGAATTAACAGAACACTAAGACGTTTCTAGAAAGCTTCTTTCCAGTTTTTAATGAAGACACTTCCCTTTTCACCATAGCCCTAATTGGGCTTTCAAATATCACATTGGAAATTCCACAAGAGCTGACTTAGCGAAAGGCTTCTTGAGGGGAAAGCTGTAACTCTGTGAGATGAATTTAGAGAACACAAAGCCGTTTCTAAGAAAGATTCTTTGCAGTTTTTAACTGAAGATATTTCCATTTTCACCATAGCCCACTATGGGCTTCCAAATATCACTTTTTAAATTCCAAAAGAACAGTCTTAGGGAAAGCCTTCTTGCGGTGAAAGCTGTAACTCTGTGAGAAGAATTGACAGAACACAAAGCAGTTTCTCATAAAGCTTCTTTCCAGTTTTTAACAGAAGATATTTTCTTTTTTACCTCAGCCCTGTATGGGCTTCCAAATGTCACTTTGCAAATTCCACAAGAACAGTCTTAGAGAAAGGCTTCTTTAGAGGAAAGCTATAACTCTGTGAGAAGAATTAACAGAACACAAAGCAGTTTCTCTGAAAGCTTCTTTCCAGTTTTTAACTGAAGATATTTTCTTTTTCACCATAACCCTCTATGGGCTTCCAAATATCACTTTGCAAATTCCACAAGAATATTATTAGCGAAATTCTTCTTGAGGGGAAAGCTGTAACTCTGCGAGATGAATTAGCAGAACACAAAGCAGTTTCTCAGAATGATTCTTTCCAGTTTTTAACTGAAGATATTTCCTTTTTCACCATAGCCCTGTAACGGCTTCCAAATATCACTTTCCAAATTCCAGAAGAACAGACTTCGCGAAAGTCTTCTTGATGGGAAAGCTGTAAATCTGTGATTGAATTAACAGAACACAAAGCAGTTTCTCAGAAAGCTTCTTTTCAGATTTTATCTTAGGATATTTCCTAATTCACCATAGCGCACTGTGGGCTTACAAATATCACTTTGCAAATTCCACAAGAATAATCTTAGCGAAATTCTTCTTGATGGGAAAGATGTAACTCTGTGAGATGAATTAACAGAACAAAAAGCAGGTTCTCAGAAGCATTCTTTCCAGTTTTTAACGGAAGATATTTCCTTTTTCACCATAGCCCTCTATGGGCTTTCAAATATCTCTTTGCAAATTCCTCAAGAACAGTCTTAGGAAATGGCTTCTTGAGGGGAAAGCTGTAACTCTTTGAGATGAATTAACAGAACACCAAGCCGTTTCTCAGAAAACTTCTTTCCAGTTTTTAACTGAAGATATTTCCTTTTTCAGCATAGCCCACTCTGGGCTTCCTAATATCACTTTGCAAATTCCACAATAACAGTATTAGCGAAAGGCTTCTTGAGAGCAAAGCTATAACTCTGAGAAATGAATTAACAGAACACAAAGCAGGTTCTCAGAAAGCTTATTTCCAGTTTTTAACTGAAGATATTTTCTTTTTCACATTAACCCTCTACGGGCTTCCAAATATCACTTTGTAACTTCCACAAGAAACGTCTTAGCCAAATGCTTCTTGAGGGAAAAGCTGTAAATCGGTGAGATGAACTAACAGAACACCAAGCAGTGTCTCAAAAAGCTTATTTCCACTTGTTAACTGTAGATATTTCCTTTTTCACCCTAGCCCTCTATGGGCTTCCAAATATCACCTTGCAAATTCCACAAGAACAGTCTTAGCTAAAGGCTTCTGGAGGGGAAAGCTTAACTCTGTGAGATGAATTAACAGAACACTAAGCCGTTTCTCAGAAAGCTTCTTTCCAGTTTTTAACGGAAGACATTTCCTTTTTCACCATAGCCCTCATTGGGCTTCCAAATATCACTTTGCAAATTCCACCAGAAAAGTCATAGGGAAAGGCTTCTTGAGGGAAATCCTGTAACTCTGTGTGATGAGTTAACAGAACACAAAGCAGTTTCTCAGAGAGCTTCTTCCCAGTTTTTAACGGAAGATATTTACTTTTTCGTCATAGCCCTGTATGGGCTTCCAAATATCACTTTTTAAATTCCACAAGAACAGTCTTAGCGAAAGGCTTCTTGAGGGCAAAGCTGTAACTCTGTGAGATGAATTAAGAGAACACAAAGCCGTTTCTCAGAAAGTTTCTTTCCAGTTTTTAACGGAATTGATTTCCTTTTTCACCTTAGCCCTCTATGGGCTTTCATATATCTCTTTGCAAATTCCACAAGAACAGGTTTAGCGAAATGCTTCTTGAGGGGAAAGCTGTTACTCTGTGGGATGATTTAACAGAGCAAAAAGCAGTTTCTCACAAAGCTTCTTTCCAGTTTTTAACGGAAGAGATTTCCTTTTTCACCTTAGCCCTCTAAGGGCTTCCAAATATCACTTTGCAAATTCCACAAGAACAATCTTAGCGAAAGGCTTCTTGAGGATAATGCTCTAACTCTGTGAGATGAATTGACAGAACACAAAGCAGTTTCTCAGAAAGCTTCTTACCAGTTTTGAACTGAAGGTATTTCCTTTTTCACCATAGCCCTCTCTGGGCTTCCAAATATCACTTTGGAAATTCCACAACAACAGTCATAGAGAAACGCTTCTTGAGGGGAAAGCTGTATCCCTGTGAGATGAATTAAGGGAACACAAAGCCGTTTCTCAGAAAGCTTCTTTCCAGTTTTTAATGGAAGATATTTCCTTTCTCACCATACCCTCTATCGGCTTCCAAATATCACTTTTTAAATTCCACAAGAACAGTCTTAGAGAAAGGCTTCTTGTTTGGATTGTTGTAACTCTGTGAGATGAATTAACGGAACACAAAGCAGTTTCTCCAAAAGCTTCTTTCCAGTTTTTAACTGAAGATATTTCCTTTTTCACTTTAGCCTTCTATGGGCCTCCAAATATCACTTTTTAAATTCCACAAGAACAGTCTAAGCGAAAGGCTTCTTGAGAGGAAAGCTATAACTCTCTGAGTTGAATTAGCAGAACACAAAGCAATTTCTCAATAATCTTTGTTTCAGTTTTTATCTTAGGATATTTCCTTTATCACCTTAGCCCTCTATGGGTTTCCAAATATCACTTTTTAAATTTCACAAGAACAGTCTTAGAGAAAGGCTTTTGAGGGAAAAGCTGTAACTCTATGAGATGAATTAACAGAACACAAAGCATTTTCTCAGAAAGCTTCTTTCCAGTTCTTAACTGAATATATTTCCATTTTCTCCATAGCCCTCTATGGGCTTCGAAATATCTCTTTGCAAATTCCACAAGAACAGTCTTAGCGAAAGGCTTCTTGAGGTGAAAGCTGTAATTCTGTGAGATGAATTAACAAAACACAATGCAATTTTCAAAAAACTTCTTTCCAGTTTTTATCTGAAGATATTTACTTTTTCACCATAGCCCTCTATGGGCTTCGAAATATCATTTTGCAAATTCCACAAGAACAGCCTTAGCAAAAGGCTTCTTGAGGGGAAAGCTGTAACTGTGTGAGATGAATTAATAGAATACAAAGCAGTTTCTCAGAAAGCTTCTTTCCAATTTTTAACTGAAGATATTTCCTTTTTCACCATAGCCCTCTAAGGGCTTCCAAATATCACTTTGCGAATTCCACAAGAACAGTCTTAGCGAAATGCTTCTTGAGGGGAAAGCTGTAACCCTGTGAGATGAATTAAAAGAACACAAAGCCGTTTCACAGAAAGCTTCTTTCCAGTTTTTAACGGAAGAGATTTACTTTTTCACCATAGCCCTCTATGGGCTTCCAAATATCACTATGCAAATCCCACTAGAACAGTCTTAGCGAAAGGCTTCTTGAGTGTAGTGCTGTAACTCTGTGAGATGAAATAAGAGAACACAAATCCGTTTCTCAGAAAGCTTCTTTCCACTTTTTAACGAAAGAGATTTCCTTTTTCAGCATAGCCCTCTATGGGCTTCCAAATATGACTTTGCCAATTCCACAAGAACAGTCTTAGCGAAAGGCTTCCTGAGGGGAAAGGTGTAACTCTGTGAGATGAATAAACAGAACCCAAAGCCGTTTCACAGAAAGCTTCTTTCCAGTTTTTAACTGAAGATATTTTCTTTTTCACCGTAGCCCTCTATGGACTTCCAAATATTACTTTGCAAATTCCACAAGAACAGTCGTAGCGAAAAGGTTCTTGATAGGAAAGCTATAACTCTATGAGATGAATTAACAGAACACAAAACAGTTTCTCAGAAAGCTTCTTTCCAGTTTTTAACTGAAGATATTTTCTTTTTGACCATAACCCTCTATGGGCTTCCAAATATCATTTTGCATGTTCCACAAGAACAGTCTTAGCAAAAGGCTTCTTGAGGGGAAAGCTGTAACCCTCTGAGGTGAATTAACAGAACACAAAGCAGTTTCTCAAAAAAGCTTCTTTCCCCTTTTAACAAAAGAGATTTCCTTTTTCACCATACCACTCTATGGGCTTCCAAATATCACTGTGCAAATTCCACAAGAACAGTCTTATCCAAAGTCTTCTTGAGGGGAAAGCTGTAACTCTGTGAGATGAATTAAGAGAACACAAAGCCGTTTCTCAGAAAGCTTCTTTCCAGTTTTTAACGGAAGAGTTTTACTTTTTCACCATAGCCCTCTACGGGCTTCCAAATATCACTTTGCAAATTCCAAAAGAAGAGTCTTAGCGAAATTCTTCTTGAGGGGAAAGCTGTAACTCTGCGAGATGAATTAACAGAACACAAAGCAGTTTCTCAGAAAGATTCTTTCCAGTTTTTAACTGAAGATATTTCCTTTTTCACCATAGCCCTGTAAGGGCTTCCAAATATCACTTTCCAAATTCCAGAAGAACAGACTTCGCGAAAGTCTTCTTGATGGGAAAGCTGTAAATCTGTGATTGAATTAACAGAACACAAAGCAGTTTCTCAGAAAGCTTCTTTTCAGATTTTATCTTAGGATATTTCCTAATTCACCATAGCGCACTGTGGGCTTACAAATATCACTTTGCAAATTCCACAAGAATAATCTTAGCGAAATTCTTCTTGATGGGAAAGATGTAACTCTGTGAGATGAATTAACAGAACAAAAAGCAGGTTCTCAGAAGCATTCTTTCCAGTTTTTAACGGAAGATATTTCCTTTTTCACCATAGCCCTCTATGGGCTTTCAAATATCTCTTTGCAAATTCCTCAAGAACAGTCTTAGGAAATGGCTTCTTGAGGGGAAAGCTGTAACTCTTTGAGATGAATTAACAGAACACAAAGCAGTTTCTCAGAAAGCTTCTTTCCAGTTTTTAACAGAAGATATTTCCTTTTTTACCAAAGACCTCTATCGGTTTCCAAATATCACTTTGCATATTCCACAAGAACTGTCTTAGCGAAAGGCTTCTTGAGGGGAAAGCTGTAACTCTTTGAGATGAATTAACAAAAAACAAAGCAGTTTCTCAGAAAGCTTCTTTTCAGTTTTTATCTCAGGATATTTCCTTTTTCACTATAGCCCTCTATGGGCTTCCAAATATCACTTTGCACATACCACAAGAACAGTCTTAGCGAAAGGCTTCCTGAGGGAAAAGCTGTAACTCTGTGAGATGAATTAACGGAACACAAAGCAGTCTCTCAGAAAGCTTCTTTCCAGTTTATAAAGGAAGATATTTCCTTTTTCACCATAGCCCACTAAGGACTTTCAGATATCTCTTTGCAAATTCCACAAGAACAGTCTTAGCGAAAGGCTTCTTGAGGAAGAGACTGTAACTGTGTGAGATGAATTAACAGAAAAGCAAGCAGATTCTCAGAAAGCTTCTTTTCGGTTTTTATCTTAGGATATCTCCATTTTCACCATAGCCCTCTATGGGCCTCCGAATAACACCTTGAAAATTCCACAAAAACAATCTTAGCAAAAGGCTTCTTGACGGGAAAGCTGTAACTCTGTGAGATGAATTAATAGAACACAAAGCAGTTTCTCAGAAAGCTTCTTTCAAGTAGTTAATTGAAGATATTTCCATTTACACCATAGACCTCTACAGGCTTCCAAATATCCCTTTGCAAATTCCACAAGAACAGCCTTAGCGAAAGGCTTCTTGAGGAGAACGCTGTAATTCTGTGAGATGAATTAACAGAACACAAACCAGTTTCTCAAAAAGCTTCTTTCCTGTTTTTAACTGAATTTGTTTCATTTCTCACCATAGCCACCTATGGGCTTCCAAATATCACTTTGCAAATCCCACAAGAACAGTCTTAACGAAAGGCTTCTTGAGAGGAAAGCTGTAACTCTGTGAGATGAATTAACAGAACTCAAACCAGTTTCTCAGAAAGCTTCTTTCACTTTTTATCTTAGGATATTTGCTTTTTTCATAGCCCTCTCTGGGCTTCTAAATATCACTTTGCAAATTTCACAAGAACATTGTTACCGAAAGGCTTCTTGATGGGAAAGCTATAACACTGTGAGATGAATTAACAGAACACAAAGCAGTTTCTCAGAAAGCTTCTTTTCAGTTTTTATCTTAGGATATTGCTTTATCACCATATCCCTTCATGGGCTTCCAAATATCACTTTCCAAATTCCACAAGAACAGTCTTAGCGAAAGGCTTCTTGAGGGGAAAGTTGCAACTCTGTGAGATGTATTAACAGAACCGAAAGCAGTTTCTCAGAAATCTTCTTTCCAGTTTTCAACTGAAGATATTTCCTTTTTTACCATAACCCTCTATGGGCTTCCAAATATCACTTTGCAAATTCCACAAGAACTGTCTCAGCGAAAGGCTTCTTGAGGAGAAAGCTGTAACCCTGTGAGATGAATTAAAAGAACACAAAGCCGTTTCACAGAAAGCTTCTTTCCAGTTTTTAACGGAAGAGATTTACTTTTTCACCATAGCCCTCTATGGGCTTCCAAATATCACTATGCAAATCCCACTAGAACAGTCTTAGCGAAAGGCTTCTTGAGTGTAATGCTGTAACTCTGTGAGATGAAATAAGAGAACACAAATCCGTTTCTCAGAAAGCTTCTTTCCACTTTTTAACGAAAGAGATTTCCTTTTTCAGCATAGCCCTCTATGGGCTTCCAAATATGACTTTGCCAATTCCACAAGAACAGTCTTAGCGAAAGGCTTCCTGAGGGGAAAGGTGTAACTCTGTGAGATGAATTAACAGAACCCAAAGCCGTTTCACAGAAAGCTTCTTTCCAGTTTTTAACTGAAGATATTTTCTTTTTCACCGTAGCCCTCTATGGACTTCCAAATATTACTTTGCAAATTCCACAAGAACAGTCGTAGCGAAAAGGTTCTTGATAGGAAAGCTATAACTCTATGAGATGAATTAACAGAACACAAAACAGTTTCTCAGAAAGCTTCTTTCTTTCCAGTTTTTAACTGAAGATATTTTCTTTTTGACCATAACCCTCTATGGGCTTCCAAATATCATTTTGCATGTTCCACAAGAACAGTCTTAGCAAAAGGCTTCTTGAGGGGAAAGCTGTAACCCTCTGAGGTGAATTAACAGAACACAAAGCCGTTTCTCAAAAAAGCTTCTTTCCCCTTTTAACAAAAGAGATTTCCTTTTTCACCATACCACTCTATGGGCTTCCAAATATCACTGTGCAAATTCCACAAGAACAGTCTTATCCAAAGTCTTCTTGAGGGGAAAGCTGTAACTCTGTGAGATGAATTAAGAGAACACAAAGCCGTTTCTCAGAAAGCTTCTTTCCAGTTTTTAACGGAAGAGTTTTACTTTTTCACCATAGCCCTCTACGGGCTTCCAAATATCACTTTGCAAATTCCAAAAGAAGAGTCTTAGCGAAATTCTTCTTGAGGGGAAAGCTGTAACTCTGCGAGATGAATTAACAGAACACAAAGCAGTTTCTCAGAAAGATTCTTTCCAGTTTTTAACTGAAGATATTTCCTTTTTCACCATAGCCCTGTAAGGGCTTCCAAATATCACTTTCCAAATTCCAGAAGAACAGACTTCGCGAAAGTCTTCTTGATGGGAAAGCTGTAAATCTGTGATTGAATTAACAGAACACAAAGCAGTTTCTCAGAAAGCTTCTTTTCAGATTTTATCTTAGGATATTTCCTAATTCACCATAGCGCACTGTGGGCTTACAAATATCACTTTGCAAATTCCACAAGAATAATCTTAGCGAAATTCTTCTTGATGGGAAAGATGTAACTCTGTGAGATGAATTAACAGAACAAAAAGCAGGTTCTCAGAAGCATTCTTTCCAGTTTTTAACGGAAGATATTTCCTTTTTCACCATAGCCCTCTATGGGCTTTCAAATATCTCTTTGCAAATTCCTCAAGAACAGTCTTAGGAAATGGCTTCTTGAGGGGAAAGCTGTAACTCTTTGAGATGAATTAACAGAACACCAAGCCGTTTCTCAGAAAGCTTCTTTCCAGTTTTTAACTGAAGATATTTCCTTTTTCAGCATAGCCCACTCTGGGCTTCCTAATATCACTTTGCAAATTCCACAATAACAGTATTAGCGAAAGGCTTCTTGAGAGCAAAGCTATAACTCTGAGAAATTAATTAACAGAACACAAAGCAGGTTCTCAGAAAGCTTATTTCCAGTTTTTAACTGAAGATATTTTCTTTTTCACATTAACCCTCTACGGGCTTCCAAATATCACTTTGTAACTTCCACAAGAAACGTCTTAGCCAAATGCTTCTTGAGGGAAAAGCTGTAAATCGGTGAGATGAACTAACAGAACACCAAGCAGTGTCTCAAAAAGCTTATTTCCACTTGTTAACTGTAGATATTTCCTTTTTCACCCTAGCCCTCTATGGGCTTCCAAATATCACCTTGCAAATTCCACAAGAACAGTCTTAGCTAAAGGCTTCTGGAGGGGAAAGCTTAACTCTGTGAGATGAATTAACAGAACACTAAGCCGTTTCTCAGAAAGCTTCTTTCCAGTTTTTAACGGAAGACATTTCCTTTTTCACCATAGCCCTCATTGGGCTTCCAAATATCACTTTGCAAATTCCACCAGAAAAGTCATAGGGAAAGGCTTCTTGAGGGAAATCCTGTAACTCTGTGTGATGAGTTAACAGAACACAAAGCAGTTTCTCAGAAAGCTTCTTCCCAGTTTTTAACGGAAGATATTTACTTTTTCGTCATAGCGCTGTATGGGCTTCCAAATATCACTTTGCAAATTCCACAAGAACAGTCTTAGCCAAAGGCTTCTTGAGGGGAAAGCTGTAACTCTCGCAGATGAATTAACAGACCACAAAGCCGTTTCTCAGAAAGCTTTTTTCCAGTTTTTTACGGAAGATATTTCCTTTGTCACCATAGCCCTCATTGGGCTTCCAAATATCACTTTGCAAATTCCACCAGAAAAGTCATAGGGAAAGGCTTCTTGAGGGAAATCCTGTAACTCTGTGTGATGAGTTAACAGAACACAAAGCAGTTTCTCAGAAAGCTTCTTCCCAGTTTTTAACGGAAGATATTTACTTTTTCGTCATAGCCCTGTATGGGCTTCCAAATATCACTTTGCAAATTCCACAAGAACAGTCTTAGCCAAAGGCTTCTTGAGGGGAAAGCTGTAACTCTCTCAGATGAATTAACAGACCACAAAGCCGTTTCTCAGAAAGCTTTTTTCCAGTTTTTTACGGAAGATATTTCCTTTGTCACCATAGCCCTCATTGGGCTTCCAAATATCACTTTGGAAATTTCACAAGAACAGTCTTAGCGAAAGGCTTCTTGAGGGGAAAGCTGTAATTCTGTGAGATGAATTAAGAGAACACAAAGCCGTTTCTCAGAAAGCTTCTTTGCAGTTCTTAACTGAAGATATTTCCTTTTTCAACATCGCCCTCTATGGGCTTCAAAATATCACTTTTTAAATTCCACCAGAGCAGTCTTAACGAAAGACTTCTTCAGGTGAAAGCAGTAACTATGTGAGATGTATTCACAGATCACAAAGCAGTTTCTCAAAAAGCTTCTTTCCACTTTTTAACTGAAGACATTTCCTTTTTCACCATAGCCGTCTATGGGGTTCCAAATATCACTTTGCAAGTTCCACAAGAACAGTCTTAGCGAAAGGTTTCTTGAGGGGAAAGTTGTAACTCTGTGACATGAATTAACAGAACAAAAAGGAGTTTCTCAGAAAGCTTCTTTCCAGTTTTTAACGGAAGAGATTTTCTTTTTCACCATAGCCCTCTGTGGACTTCCAAATATCACTTTGCAAATTCCACAAGAACAATCTTAGAGAAAGGCTTCCTGAGGGGAAAGATTTAACTCTGTGAGATGAATTAACAGAACACAAAGAAGTTTCTCAGAAAGCTTCTTTCCAGTTTGGAACTGAAGATATTTCCTTTTTCACCATAGCCCTCTATGGGCTTCCAAATATCCCTTTGCCAATTCCACAAGAACAGCCTTAGCGAAAGGCTTCTTGAGGGGAAAGTTGTAACTCTGTGAGATGAATTAACAGAACACAAAGCAGCTTCTCAAAAAGCTTCTTTCCAGTTTTTAACTGAAGATATTTCCTTTTTCACCATAGCCCTCTATGGGCTTCCAAATATCACTTTGCAAATTACACAAGAACAGCCTTACAGAAAGGCTTCTTGAGGGGAAAGCTGTACCTCTGAGAGATGAATTAACAGAACACAAAGCAGTTTCTCTTAAAGCTTCTTTCCAGTTTTTAACTGAAGATATTTCCTTTTTCACCATAGCCCTCTATGGGCTTCCAAATATCACTTTTTAAATTCCACAAGAACAGTCTTAGCGAAAGGCTTCTTGAGGGCAAAGCTGTAACTCTGTGAGATGAATTAAGAGAACACAAAGCCGTTTCTCAGAAAGATTCTTTCCAGTTTTTAACGGAATTGATTTCCTTTTTTACCTTAGCCCTCTATGGGCTTTCATATATCTCATTGCAAATTCCACATGAACAGGTTTAGCGAAATGCTTCTTGAGGGGAAAGCTGTTACTCTGTGGGATGATTTAACAGAGCAAAAAGCAGTTTCTCACAAAGCTTCTTTCCAGTTTTTAACGGAAGAGATTTCCTTTTTCACCTTAGCCCTCTAAGGGCTTCCAAATATCACTTTGCAAATTCCACAAGAACAATCTTAGCGAAAGGCTTCTTGAGGATAATGCTCTAACTCTGTGAGATGAATTGACAGAACACAAAGCAGTTTCTCAGAAAGCTTCTTACCAGTTTTGAACTGAAGATATTTCCTTTTTCACCATAGCCCTCTAAGGGCTTCCAAATATCACTTTGCGAATTCCAGAAGAACAGTCTTAGCGAAATGCTTCTTGAGGGGAAAGCTGTAACCCTGTGAGATGAATTAAAAGAACACAAAGCCGTTTCACAGAAAGCTTCTTTCCAGTTTTTAACGGAAGAGATTTACTTTTTCACCATAGCCCTCTATGGGCTTCCAAATATCACTATGCAAATCCCACTAGAACAGTCTTAGCGAAAGGCTTCTTGAGTGTAATGCTGTAACTCTGTGAGATGAAATAAGAGAACACAAATCCGTTTCTCAGAAAGCTTCTTTCCACTTTTTAACGAAAGAGATTTCCTTTTTCAGCATAGCCCTCTATGGGCTTCCAAATATGACTTTGCCAATTCCACAAGAACAGTCTTAGCGAAAGGCTTCCTGAGGGGAAAGGTGTAACTCTGTGAGATGAATTAACAGAACCCAAAGCCGTTTCACAGAAAGCTTCTTTCCAGTTTTTAACTGAAGATATTTTCTTTTTCACCGTAGCCCTCTATGGACTTCCAAATATTACTTTGCAAATTCCACAAGAACAGTCGTAGCGAAAAGGTTCTTGATAGGAAAGCTATAACTCTATGAGATGAATTAACAGAACACAAAACAGTTTCTCAGAAAGCTTCTTTCCAGTTTTTAACTGAAGATATTTTCTTTTTGACCATAACCCTCTATGGGCTTCCAAATATCATTTTGCATGTTCCACAAGAACAGTCTTAGCAAAAGGCTTCTTGAGGGGAAAGCTGTAACCCTCTGAGGTGAATTAACAGAACACAAAGCAGTTTCTCAAAAAAGCTTCTTTCCCCTTTTAACAAAAGAGATTTCCTTTTTCACCATACCACTCTATGGGCTTCCAAATATCACTGTGCAAATTCCACAAGAACAGTCTTATCCAAAGTCTTCTTGAGGGGAAAGCTGTAACTCTGTGAGATGAATTAAGAGAACACAAAGCCGTTTCTCAGAAAGCTTCTTTCCAGTTTTTAACGGAAGAGTTTTACTTTTTCACCATAGCCCTCTACGGGCTTCCAAATATCACTTTGCAAATTCCAAAAGAAGAGTCTTAGCGAAATTCTTCTTGAGGGGAAAGCTGTAACTCTGCGAGATGAATTAACAGAACACAAAGCAGTTTCTCAGAAAGATTCTTTCCAGTTTTTAACTGAAGATATTTCCTTTTTCACCATAGCCCTGTAAGGGCTTCCAAATATCACTTTCCAAATTCCAGAAGAACAGACTTCGCGAAAGTCTTCTTGATGGGAAAGCTGTAAATCTGTGATTGAATTAACAGAACACAAAGCAGTTTCTCAGAAAGCTTCTTTTCAGATTTTATCTTAGGATATTTCCTAATTCACCATAGCGCACTGTGGGCTTACAAATATCACTTTGCAAATTCCACAAGAATAATCTTAGCGAAATTCTTCTTGATGGGAAAGATGTAACTCTGTGAGATGAATTAACAGAACAAAAAGCAGGTTCTCAGAAGCATTCTTTCCAGTTTTTAACGGAAGATATTTCCTTTTTCACCATAGCCCTCTATGGGCTTTCAAATATCTCTTTGCAAATTCCTCAAGAACAGTCTTAGGAAATGGCTTCTTGAGGGGAAAGCTGTAACTCTTTGAGATGAATTAACAGAACACCAAGCCGTTTCTCAGAAAGCTTCTTTCCAGTTTTTAACTGAAGATATTTCCTTTTTCAGCATAGCCCACTCTGGGCTTCCTAATATCACTTTGCAAATTCCACAATAACAGTATTAGCGAAAGGCTTCTTGAGAGCAAAGCTATAACTCTGAGAAATTAATTAACAGAACACAAAGCAGGTTCTCAGAAAGCTTATTTCCAGTTTTTAACTGAAGATATTTTCTTTTTCACATTAACCCTCTACGGGCTTCCAAATATCACTTTGTAACTTCCACAAGAAACGTCTTAGCCAAATGCTTCTTGAGGGAAAAGCTGTAAATCGGTGAGATGAACTAACAGAACACCAAGCAGTGTCTCAAAAAGCTTATTTCCACTTGTTAACTGTAGATATTTCCTTTTTCACCCTAGCCCTCTATGGGCTTCCAAATATCACCTTGCAAATTCCACAAGAACAGTCTTAGCTAAAGGCTTCTGGAGGGGAAAGCTTAACTCTGTGAGATGAATTAACAGAACACTAAGCCGTTTCTCAGAAAGCTTCTTTCCAGTTTTTAACGGAAGACATTTCCTTTTTCACCATAGCCCTCATTGGGCTTCCAAATATCAC
Source organism: Chlorocebus sabaeus (assembly GCF_047675955.1). Classification (NCBI taxonomy): domain Eukaryota; kingdom Metazoa; phylum Chordata; class Mammalia; order Primates; family Cercopithecidae; genus Chlorocebus; species Chlorocebus sabaeus. Next base: position 277,569 of record NW_027327647.1, on the reverse strand, counting down.
TTTGCAAATTCCACCAGAAAAGTCATAGGGAAAGGCTTCTTGAGGGAAATCCTGTAACTCTGTGTGATGAGTTAACAGAACACAAAGCAGTTTCTCAGAAAGCTTCTTCCCAGTTTTTAACGGAAGATATTTACTTTTTCGTCATAGCGCTGTATGGGCTTCCAAATATCACTTTGCAAATTCCACAAGAACAGTCTTAGCCAAAGGCTTCTTGAGGGGAAAGCTGTAACTCTCGCAGATGAATTAACAGACCACAAAGCCGTTTCTCAGAAAGCTTTTTTCCAGTTTTTTACGGAAGATATTTCCTTTGTCACCATAGCCCTCATTGGGCTTCCAAATATCACTTTGCAAATTCCACCAGAAAAGTCATAGGGAAAGGCTTCTTGAGGGAAATCCTGTAACTCTGTGTGATGAGTTAACAGAACACAAAGCAGTTTCTCAGAAAGCTTCTTCCCAGTTTTTAACGGAAGATATTTACTTTTTCGTCATAGCCCTGTATGGGCTTCCAAATATCACTTTGCAAATTCCACAAGAACAGTCTTAGCCAAAGGCTTCTTGAGGGGAAAGCTGTAACTCTCTCAGATGAATTAACAGACCACAAAGCCGTTTCTCAGAAAGCTTTTTTCCAGTTTTTTACGGAAGATATTTCCTTTGTCACCATAGCCCTCATTGGGCTTCCAAATATCACTTTGGAAATTTCACAAGAACAGTCTTAGCGAAAGGCTTCTTGAGGGGAAAGCTGTAATTCTGTGAGATGAATTAAGAGAACACAAAGCCGTTTCTCAGAAAGCTTCTTTGCAGTTCTTAACTGAAGATATTTCCTTTTTCAACATCGCCCTCTATGGGCTTCAAAATATCACTTTTTAAATTCCACCAGAGCAGTCTTAACGAAAGACTTCCTCAGGTGAAAGCAGTAACTATGTGAGATGTATTCACAGATCACAAAGCAGTTTCTCAAAAAGCTTCTTTCCACTTTTTAACTGAAGACATTTCCTTTTTCACCATAGCCGTCTATGGGGTTCCAAATATCACTTTGCAAGTTCCACAAGAACAGTCTTAGCGAAAGGTTTCTTGAGGGGAAAGTTGTAACTCTGTGACATGAATTAACAGAACAAAAAGGAGTTTCTCAGAAAGCTTCTTTCCAGTTTTTAACGGAAGAGGTTTTCTTTTTCACCATAGCCCTCTGTGGACTTCCAAATATCACTTTGCAAATTCCACAAGAACAATCTTAGAGAAAGGCTTCCTGAGGGGAAAGATTTAACTCTGTGAGATGAATTAACAGAACACAAAGAAGTTTCTCAGAAAGCTTCTTTCCAGTTTGGAACTGAAGATATTTCCTTTTTCACCATAGCCCTCTATGGGCTTCCAAATATCCCTTTGCCAATTCCACAAGAACAGCCTTAGCGAAAGGCTTCTTGAGGGGAAAGTTGTAACTCTGTGAGATGAATTAACAGAACACAAAGCAGCTTCTCAAAAAGCTTCTTTCCAGTTTTTAACTGAAGATATTTCCTTTTTCACCATAGCCCTCTATGGGCTTCCAAATATCACTTTGCAAATTACACAAGAACAGCCTTACAGAAAGGCTTCTTGAGGGGAAAGCTGTAACTCTGAGAGATGAATTAACAGAACACAAAGCAGTTTCTCTTAAAGCTTCTTTCCAGTTTTTAACTGAAGATATTTCCTTTTTCACCATAGCCCTCTATGGGCTTCCAAATATCACTTTTTAAATTCCACAAGAACAGTCTTAGCGAAAGGCTTCTTGAGGGCAAAGCTGTAACTCTGTGAGATGAATTAAGAGAACACAAAGCCGTTTCTCAGAAAGTTTCTTTCCAGTTTTTAACGGAATTGATTTCCTTTTTTACCTTAGCCCTCTATGGGCTTTCATATATCTCATTGCAAATTCCACATGAACAGGTTTAGCGAAATGCTTCTTGAGGGGAAAGCTGTTACTCTCTGGGATGATTTAACAGAGCAAAAAGCAGTTTCTCACAAAGCTTCTTTCCAGTTTTTAACGGAAGAGATTTCCTTTTTCACCTTAGCCCTCTAAGGGCTTCCAAATATCACTTTGCAAATTCCACAAGAACAATCTTAGCGAAAGGCTTCTTGAGGATAATGCTCTAACTCTGTGAGATGAATTGACAGAACACAAAGCAGTTTCTCAGAAAGCTTCTTACCAGTTTTGAACTGAAGATATTTCCTTTTTCACCATAGCCCTCTAAGGGCTTCCAAATATCACTTTGCGAATTGCAGAAGAACAGTCTTAGCGAAATGCTTCTTGAGGGGAAAGCTGTAACCCTGTGAGATGAATTAAAAGAACACAAAGCCGTTTCACAGAAAGCTTCTTTCCAGTTTTTAACGGAAGAGATTTACTTTTTCACCATAGCCCTCTATGGGCTTCCAAATATCACTATGCAAATCCCACTAGAACAGTCTTAGCGAAAGGCTTCTTGAGTGTAATGCTGTAACTCTGTGAGATGAAATAAGAGAACACAAATCCGTTTCTCAGAAAGCTTCTTTCCACTTTTTAACGAAAGAGATTTCCTTTTTCAGCATAGCCCTCTATGGGCTTCCAAATATGACTTTGCCAATTCCACAAGAACAGTCTTAGCGAAAGGCTTCCTGAGGGGAAAGGTGTAACTCTGTGAGATGAATTAACAGAACCCAAAGCCGTTTCACAGAAAGCTTCTTTCCAGTTTTTAACTGAAGATATTTTCTTTTTCACCGTAGCCCTCTATGGACTTCCAAATATTACTTTGCAAATTCCACAAGAACAGTCGTAGCGAAAAGGTTCTTGATAGGAAAGCTATAACTCTATGAGATGAATTAACAGAACACAAAACAGTTTCTCAGAAAGCTTCTTTCCAGTTTTTAACTGAAGATATTTTCTTTTTGACCATAACCCTCTATGGGCTTCCAAATATCATTTTGCATGTTCCACAAGAACAGTCTTAGCAAAAGGCTTCTTGAGGGGAAAGCTGTAACCCTCTGAGGTGAATTAACAGAACACAAAGCAGTTTCTCAAAAAAGCTTCTTTCCCCTTTTAACAAAAGAGATTTCCTTTTTCACCATACCACTCTATGGGCTTCCAAATATCACTGTGCAAATTCCACAAGAACAGTCTTATCCAAAGTCTTCTTGAGGGGAAAGCTGTAACTCTGTGAGATGAATTAAGAGAACACAAAGCCGTTTCTCAGAAAGCTTCTTTCCAGTTTTTAACGGAAGAGTTTTACTTTTTCACCATAGCCCTCTACGGGCTTCCAAATATCACTTTGCAAATTCCAAAAGAAGAGTCTTAGCGAAATTCTTCTTGAGGGGAAAGCTGTAACTCTGCGAGATGAATTAACAGAACACAAAGCAGTTTCTCAGAAAGATTCTTTCCAGTTTTTAACTGAAGATATTTCCTTTTTCACCATAGCCCTGTAAGGGCTTCCAAATATCACTTTCCAAATTCCAGAAGAACAGACTTCGCGAAAGTCTTCTTGATGGGAAAGCTGTAAATCTGTGATTGAATTAACAGAACACAAAGCAGTTTCTCAGAAAGCTTCTTTTCAGATTTTATCTTAGGATATTTCCTAATTCACCATAGCGCACTGTGGGCTTACAAATATCACTTTGCAAATTCCACAAGAATAATCTTAGCGAAATTCTTCTTGATGGGAAAGATGTAACTCTGTGAGATGAATTAACAGAACAAAAAGCAGGTTCTCAGAAGCATTCTTTCCAGTTTTTAACGGAAGATATTTCCTTTTTCACCATAGCCCTCTATGGGCTTTCAAATATCTCTTTGCAAATTCCTCAAGAACAGTCTTAGGAAATGGCTTCTTGAGGGGAAAGCTGTAACTCTTTGAGATGAATTAACAGAACACCAAGCCGTTTCTCAGAAAGCTTCTTTCCAGTTTCTAACTGAAGATATTTCCTTTTTCAGCATAGCCCACTCTGGGCTTCCTAATATCACTTTGCAAATTCCACAATAACAGTATTAGCGAAAGGCTTCTTGAGAGCAAAGCTATAACTCTGAGAAATTAATTAACAGAACACAAAGCAGGTTCTCAGAAAGCTTATTTCCAGTTTTTAACTGAAGATATTTTCTTTTTCACATTAACCCTCTACGGGCTTCCAAATATCACTTTGTAACTTCCACAAGAAACGTCTTAGCCAAATGCTTCTTGAGGGAAAAGCTGTAAATCGGTGAGATGAACTAACAGAACACCAAGCAGTGTCTCAAAAAGCTTATTTCCACTTGTTAACTGTAGATATTTCCTTTTTCACCCTAGCCCTCTATGGGCTTCCAAATATCACCTTGCAAATTCCACAAGAACAGTCTTAGCTAAAGGCTTCTGGAGGGGAAAGCTTAACTCTGTGAGATGAATTAACAGAACACTAAGCCGTTTCTCAGAAAGCTTCTTTCCAGTTTTTAACGGAAGACATTTCCTTTTTCACCATAGCCCTCATTGGGCTTCCAAATATCACTTTGCAAATTCCACCAGAAAAGTCATAGGGAAAGGCTTCTTGAGGGAAATCCTGTAACTCTGTGTGATGAGTTAACAGAACACAAAGCAGTTTCTCAGAGAGCTTCTTCCCAGTTTTTAACGGAAGATATTTACTTTTTCGTCATAGCCCTGTATGGGCTTCCAAATATCACTTTTTAAATTCCACAAGAACAGTCTTAGCGAAAGGCTTCTTGAGGGCAAAGCTGTAACTCTGTGAGATGAATTAAGAGAACACAAAGCCGTTTCTCAGAAAGTTTCTTTCCAGTTTTTAACGGAATTGATTTCCTTTTTCACCTTAGCCCTCTATGGGCTTTCATATATCTCTTTGCAAATTCCACAAGAACAGGTTTAGCGAAATGCTTCTTGAGGGGAAAGCTGTTACTCTGTGGGATGATTTAACAGAGCAAAAAGCAGTTTCTCACAAAGCTTCTTTCCAGTTTTTAACGGTAGAGATTTCCTTTTTCACCTTAGCCCTCTAAGGGCTTCCAAATATCACTGTGCAAATTCCACAAGAACAATCTTAGCGAAAGGCTTCTTGAGGATAATGCTCTAACTCTGTGAGATGAATTGACAGAACACAAAGCCGTTTCTCAGAAAGCTTCTTTCCAGTTTTTAACGGAAGAGTTTTACTTTTTCACCATAGCCCTCTACGGGCTTCCAAATATCACTTTGCAAATTCCAAAAGAAGAGTCTTAGCGAAATTCTTCTTGAGGGGAAAGCTGTAACTCTGCGAGATGAATTAACAGAACACAAAGCTGTTTCTCAGAAAGATTCTTTCCAGTTTTTAACTGAAGATATTTCCTTTTTCACCATAGCCCTGTAAGGGCTTCCAAATATCACTTTCCAAATTCCAGAAGAACAGACTTCGCGAAAGTCTTCTTGATGGGAAAGCTGTAAATCTGTGATTGAATTAACAGAACACAAAGCAGTTTCTCAGAAAGCTTCTTTTCAGATTTTATCTTAGGATATTTCCTAATTCACCATAGCGCACTGTGGGCTTACAAATATCACTTTGCAAATTCCACAAGAATAATCTTAGCGAAATTCTTCTTGATGGGAAAGATGTAACTCTGTGAGATGAATTAACAGAACAAAAAGCAGGTTCTCAGAAGCATTCTTTCCAGTTTTTAACGGAAGATATTTCCTTTTTCACCATAGCCCTCTATGGGCTTTCAAATATCTCTTTGCAAATTCCTCAAGAACAGTCTTAGGAAATGGCTTCTTGAGGGGAAAGCTGTAACTCTTTGAGATGAATTAACAGAACACCAAGCCGTTTCTCAGAAAGCTTCTTTCCAGTTTTTAACTGAAGATATTTCCTTTTTCAGCATAGCCCACTCTGGGCTTCCTAATATCACTGTGCAAATTCCACAATAACAGTATTAGCGAAAGGCTTCTTGAGAGCAAAGCTATAACTCTGAGAAATTAATTAACAGAACACAAAGCAGGTTCTCAGAAAGCTTATTTCCAGTTTTTAACGGAAGAGTTTTACTTTTTCACCATAGCCCTCTACGGGCTTCCAAATATCACTTTGCAAATTCCAAAAGAAGAGTCTTAGCGAAATTCTTCTTGAGGGGAAAGCTGTAACTCTGCGAGATGAATTAACAGAACACAAAGCAGTTTCTCAGAAAGATTCTTTCCAGTTTTTAACTGAAGATATTTCCTTTTTCACCATAGCCCTGTAAGGGCTTCCAAATATCACTTTCCAAATTCCAGAAGAACAGACTTCGCGAAAGTCTTCTTGATGGGAAAGCTGTAAATCTGTGATTGAATTAACAGAACACAAAGCAGTTTCTCAGAAAGCTTCTTTTCAGATTTTATCTTAGGATATTTCCTAATTCACCATAGCGCACTGTGGGCTTACAAATATCACTTTGCAAATTCCACAAGAATAATCTTAGCGAAATTCTTCTTGATGGGAAAGATGTAACTCTGTGAGATGAATTAACAGAACAAAAAGCAGGTTCTCAGAAGCATTCTTTCCAGTTTTTAACGGAAGATATTTCCTTTTTCACCATAGCCCTCTATGGGCTTTCAAATATCTCTTTGCAAATTCCTCAAGAACAGTCTTAGGAAATGGCTTCTTGAGGGGAAAGCTCTAACTCTGTGAGATGAATTAACAGAACACAAAGCAGTTTCTCAGAAAGCTTCTTTCCAGTTTTTAACAGAAGATATTTCCTTTTTTACCAAAGACCTCTATCGGTTTCCAAATATCACTTTGCATATTCCACAAGAACTGTCTTAGCGAAAGGCTTCTTGAGGGGAAAGCTGTAACTCTTTGAGATGAATTAACAAAAAACAAAGCAGTTTCTCAGAAAGCTTCTTTTCAGTTTTTATCTCAGGATATTTCCTTTTTCACTATAGCCCTCTATGGGCTTCCAAATATCACTTTGCACATACCACAAGAACAGTCTTAGCGAAAGGCTTCCTGAGGGAAAAGCTGTAACTCTGTGAGATGAATTAACGGAACACAAAGCAGTCTCTCAGAAAGCTTCTTTCCAGTTTATAAAGGAAGATATTTCCTTTTTCACCATAGCCCACTAAGGACTTTCAGATATCTCTTTGCAAATTCCACAAGAACAGTCTTAGCGAAAGGCTTCTTGAGGAAGAGACTGTAACTGTGTGAGATGAATTAACAGAAAAGCAAGCAGTTTCTCAGAAAGCTTCTTTTCGGTTTTTATCTTAGGATATCTCCATTTTCACCATAGCCCTCTATGGGCCTCCGAATAACACCTTGAAAATTCCACAAAAACAATCTTAGCAAAAGGCTTCTTGACGGGAAAGCTGTAACTCTGTGAGATGAATTAATAGAACACAAAGCAGTTTCTCAGAAAGCTTCTTTCAAGTAGTTAATTGAAGATATTTCCATTTACACCATAGACCTCTACAGGCTTCCAAATATCCCTTTGCAAATTCCACAAGAACAGCCTTAGCGAAAGGCTTCTTGAGGAGAACGCTGTAATTCTGTGAGATGAATTAACAGAACACAAACCAGTTTCTCAAAAAGCTTCTTTCCTGTTTTTAACTGAATTTGTTTCATTTCTCACCATAGCCACCTATGGGCTTCCAAATATCACTTTGCAAATCCCACAAGAACAGTCTTAACGAAAGGCTTCTTGAGAGGAAAGCTGTAACTCTGTGAGATGAATTAACAGAACTCAAACCAGTTTCTCAGAAAGCTTCTTTCACTTTTTATCTTAGGATATTTGCTTTTTTCATAGCCCTCTCTGGGCTTCTAAATATCACTTTGCAAATTTCACAAGAACATTGTTACCGAAAGGCTTCTTGATGGGAAAGCTATAACACTGTGAGATGAATTAACAGAACACAAAGCAGTTTCTCAGAAAGCTTCTTTTCAGTTTTTATCTTAGGATATTGCTTTATCACCATATCCCTTCATGGGCTTCCAAATATCACTTTCCAAATTCCACAAGAACAGTCTTAGCGAAAGGCTTCTTGAGGGGAAAGTTGCAACTCTGTGAGATGTATTAACAGAACCGAAAGCAGTTTCTCAGAAATCTTCTTTCCAGTTTTCAACTGAAGATATTTCCTTTTTTACCATAACCCTCTATGGGCTTCCAAATATCACTTTGCAAATTCCACAAGAACTGTCTCAGCGAAAGGCTTCTTGAGGAGAAAGCTGTAACCCTGTGAGATGAATTAAAAGAACACAAAGCCGTTTCACAGAAAGCTTCTTTCCAGTTTTTAACGGAAGAGATTTACTTTTTCACCATAGCCCTCTATGGGCTTCCAAATATCACTATGCAAATCCCACTAGAACAGTCTTAGCGAAAGGCTTCTTGAGTGTAATGCTGTAACTCTGTGAGATGAAATAAGAGAACACAAATCCGTTTCTCAGAAAGCTTCTTTCCACTTTTTAACGAAAGAGATTTCCTTTTTCAGCATAGCCCTCTATGGGCTTCCAAATATGACTTTGCCAATTCCACAAGAACAGTCTTAGCGAAAGGCTTCCTGAGGGGAAAGGTGTAACTCTGTGAGATGAATTAACAGAACCCAAAGCCGTTTCACAGAAAGCTTCTTTCCAGTTTTTAACTGAAGATATTTTCTTTTTCACCGTAGCCCTCTATGGACTTCCAAATATTACTTTGCAAATTCCACAAGAACAGTCGTAGCGAAAAGGTTCTTGATAGGAAAGCTATAACTCTATGAGATGAATTAACAGAACACAAAACAGTTTCTCAGAAAGCTTCTTTCTTTCCAGTTTTTAACTGAAGATATTTTCTTTTTGACCATAACCCTCTATGGGCTTCCAAATATCATTTTGCATGTTCCACAAGAACAGTCTTAGCAAAAGGCTTCTTGAGGGGAAAGCTGTAACCCTCTGAGGTGAATTAACAGAACACAAAGCCGTTTCTCAAAAAAGCTTCTTTCCCCTTTTAACAAAAGAGATTTCCTTTCTCACCATACCACTCTATGGGCTTCCAAACATCACTGTGCAAATTCCACAAGAACAGTCTTATCCAAAGTCTTCTTGAGGGGAAAGCTGTAACTCTGTGAGATGAATTAAGAGAACACAAAGCCGTTTCTCAGAAAGCTTCTTTCCAGTTTTTAACGGAAGAGTTTTACTTTTTCACCATAGCCCTCTACGGGCTTCCAAATATCACTTTGCAAATTCCAAAAGAAGAGTCTTAGCGAAATTCTTCTTGAGGGGAAAGCTGTAACTCTGCGAGATGAATTAACAGAACACAAAGCAGTTTCTCAGAAAGATTCTTTCCAGTTTTTAACTGAAGATATTTCCTTTTTCACCATAGCCCTGTAAGGGCTTCCAAATATCACTTTCCAAATTCCAGAAGAACAGACTTCGCGAAAGTCTTCTTGATGGGAAAGCTGTAAATCTGTGATTGAATTAACAGAACACAAAGCAGTTTCTCAGAAAGCTTCTTTTCAGATTTTATCTTAGGATATTTCCTAATTCACCATAGCGCACTGTGGGCTTACAAATATCACTTTGCAAATTCCACAAGAATAATCTTAGCGAAATTCTTCTTGATGGGAAAGATGTAACTCTGTGAGATGAATTAACAGAACAAAAAGCAGGTTCTCAGAAGCATTCTTTCCAGTTTTTAACGGAAGATATTTCCTTTTTCACCATAGCCCTCTATGGGCTTTCAAATATCTCTTTGCAAATTCCTCAAGAACAGTCTTAGGAAATGGCTTCTTGAGGGGAAAGCTGTAACTCTTTGAGATGAATTAACAGAACACCAAGCCGTTTCTCAGAAAGCTTCTTTCCAGTTTTTAACTGAAGATATTTCCTTTTTCAGCATAGCCCACTCTGGGCTTCCTAATATCACTTTGCAAATTCCACAATAACAGTATTAGCGAAAGGCTTCTTGAGAGCAAAGCTATAACTCTGAGAAATTAATTAACAGAACACAAAGCAGGTTCTCAGAAAGCTTATTTCCAGTTTTTAACTGAAGATATTTTCTTTTTCACATTAACCCTCTACGGGCTTCCAAATATCACTTTGTAACTTCCACAAGAAACGTCTTAGCCAAATGCTTCTTGAGGGAAAAGCTGTAAATCGGTGAGATGAACTAACAGAACACCAAGCAGTGTCTCAAAAAGCTTATTTCCACTTGTTAACTGTAGATATTTCCTTTTTCACCCTAGCCCTCTATGGGCTTCCAAATATCACCTTGCAAATTCCACAAGAACAGTCTTAGCTAAAGGCTTCTGGAGGGGAAAGCTTAACTCTGTGAGATGAATTAACAGAACACTAAGCCGTTTCTCAGAAAGCTTCTTTCCAGTTTTTAACGGAAGACATTTCCTTTTTCACCATAGCCCTCATTGGGCTTCCAAATATCACTTTGCAAATTCCACCAGAAAAGTCATAGGGAAAGGCTTCTTGAGGGAAATCCTGTAACTCTGTGTGATGAGTTAACAGAACACAAAGCAGTTTCTCAGAGAGCTTCTTCCCAGTTTTTAACGGAAGATATTTACTTTTTCGTCATAGCGCTGTATGGGCTTCCAAATATCACTTTGCAAATTCCACAAGAACAGTCTTAGCCAAAGGCTTCTTGAGGGGAAAGCTGTAACTCTCGCAGATGAATTAACAGACCACAAAGCCGTTTCTCAGAAAGCTTTTTTCCAGTTTTTTACGGAAGATATTTCCTTTGTCACCATAGCCCTCATTGGGCTTCCAAATATCACTTTGCAAATTCCACCAGAAAAGTCATAGGGAAAGGCTTCTTGAGGGAAATCCTGTAACTCTGTGTGATGAGTTAACAGAACACAAAGCAGTTTCTCAGAAAGCTTCTTCCCAGTTTTTAACGGAAGATATTTACTTTTTCGTCATAGCCCTGTATGGGCTTCCAAATATCACTTTGCAAATTCCACAAGAACAGTCTTAGCCAAAGGCTTCTTGAGGGGAAAGCTGTAACTCTCTCAGATGAATTAACAGACCACAAAGCCGTTTCTCAGAAAGCTTTTTTCCAGTTTTTTACGGAAGATATTTCCTTTGTCACCATAGCCCTCATTGGGCTTCCAAATATCACTTTGGAAATTTCACAAGAACAGTCTTAGCGAAAGGCTTCTTGAGGGGAAAGCTGTAATTCTGTGAGATGAATTAAGAGAACACAAAGCCGTTTCTCAGAAAGCTTCTTTGCAGTTCTTAACTGAAGATATTTCCTTTTTCAACATCGCCCTCTATGGGCTTCAAAATATCACTTTTTAAATTCCACCAGAGCAGTCTTAACGAAAGACTTCTTCAGGTGAAAGCAGTAACTATGTGAGATGTATTCACAGATCACAAAGCAGTTTCTCAAAAAGCTTCTTTCCACTTTTTAACTGAAGACATTTCCTTTTTCACCATAGCCGTCTATGGGGTTCCAAATATCACTTTGCAAGTTCCACAAGAACAGTCTTAGCGAAAGGTTTCTTGAGGGGAAAGTTGTAACTCTGTGACATGAATTAACAGAACAAAAAGGAGTTTCTCAGAAAGCTTCTTTCCAGTTTTTAACGGAAGAGATTTTCTTTTTCACCATAGCCCTCTGTGGACTTCCAAATATCACTTTGCAAATTCCACAAGAACAATCTTAGAGAAAGGCTTCCTGAGGGGAAAGATTTAACTCTGTGAGATGAATTAACAGAACACAAAGAAGTTTCTCAGAAAGCTTCTTTCCAGTTTGGAACTGAAGATATTTCCTTTTTCACCATAGCCCTCTATGGGCTTCCAAATATCCCTTTGCCAATTCCACAAGAACAGCCTTAGCGAAAGGCTTCTTGAGGGGAAAGTTGTAACTCTGTGAGATGAATTAACAGAACACAAAGCAGCTTCTCAAAAAGCTTCTTTCCAGTTTTTAACTGAAGATATTTCCTTTTTCACCATAGCCCTCTATGGGCTTCCAAATATCACTTTGCAAATTACACAAGAACAGCCTTACAGAAAGGCTTCTTGAGGGGAAAGCTGTAACTCTGAGAGACGAATTAACAGAACACAAAGCAGTTTCTCTTAAAGCTTCTTTCCAGTTTTTAACTGAAGATATTTCCTTTTTCACCATAGCCCTCTATGGGCTTCCAAATATCACTTTTTAAATTCCACAAGAACAGTCTTAGCGAAAGGCTTCTTGAGGGCAAAGCTGTAACTCTGTGAGATGAATTAAGAGAACACAAAGCCGTTTCTCAGAAAGTTTCTTTCCAGTTTTTAACGGAATTGATTTCCTTTTTCACCTTAGCCCTCTATGGGCTTTCATATATCTCTTTGCAAATTCCACATGAACAGGTTTAGCGAAATGCTTCTTGAGGGGAAAGCTGTTACTCTGTGGGATGATTTAACAGAGCAAAAAGCAGTTTCTCACAAAGCTTCTTTCCAGTTTTTAACGGAAGAGATTTCCTTTTTCACCTTAGCCCTCTAAGGGCTTCCAAATATCACTTTGCAAATTCCACAAGAACAATCTTAGCGAAAGGCTTCTTGAGGATAATGCTCTAACTCTGTGAGATGAATTGACAGAACACAAAGCAGTTTCTCAGAAAGCTTCTTACCAGTTTTGAACTGAAGGTATTTCCTTTTTCACCATAGCCCTCTCTGGGCTTCCAAATATCACTTTGGAAATTCCACAACAACAGTCATAGAGAAACGCTTCTTGAGGGGAAAGCTGTATCCCTGTGAGATGAATTAAGGGAACACAAAGCCGTTTCTCAGAAAGCTTCTTTCCAGTTTTTAACGGAAGATATTTCCTTTCTCACCATACCCTCTATCGGCTTCCAAATATCACTTTTTAAATTCCACAAGAACAGTCTTAGAGAAAGGCTTCTTGTTTGGATTGTTGTAACTCTGTGAGATGAATTAACAGAACACAAAGCAGTTTCTCCAAAAGCTTCTTTCCAGTTTTTAACTGAAGATATTTCCTTTTTCACTTTAGCCTTCTATGGGCCTCCAAATATCACTTTTTAAATTCCACAAGAACAGTCTAAGCGAAAGGCTTCTTGAGAGGAAAGCTATAACTCTCTGAGTTGAATTAGCAGAACACAAAGCAATTTCTCAATAATCTTTGTTTCAGTTTTTATCTTAGGATATTTCCTTTATCACCTTAGCCCTCTATGGGTTTCCAAATATCACTTTTTAAATTCCACAAGAACAGTCTTAGAGAAAGGCTTTTGAGGGAAAAGCTGTAACTCTATGAGATGAATTAACAGAACACAAAGCATTTTCTCAGAAAGCTTCCTTCCAGTTCTTAACTGAATATATTTCCATTTTCTCCATAGCCCTCTATGGGCTTCGAAATATCTCTTTGCAAATTCCACAAGAACAGTCTTAGCGAAAGGCTTCTTGAGGTGAAACCTGTAACTCTGTGAGATGAATTAACAAAACACAATGCAATTTTCAAAAAACTTCTTTCCAGTTTTTATCTGAAGATATTTACTTTTTCACCATAGCCCTCTATGGGCTTCGAAATATCATTTTGCAAATTCCACAAGAACAGCCTTAGCAAAAGGCTTCTTGAGGGGAAAGCTGTAACTGTGTGAGATGAATTAATAGAATACAAAGCAGTTTCTCAGAAAGCTTCTTTCCAATTTTTAACTGAAGATATTTCCTTTTTCACCATAGCCCTCTAAGGCCTTCCAAATATCACTTTGCGAATTCCACAAGAACAGTCTTAGCGAAATGCTTCTTGAGGGGAAAGCTGTAACCCTGTGAGATGAATTAAAAGAACACAAAGCCGTTTCACAGAAAGCTTCTTTCCAGTTTTTAACGGAAGAGATTTACTTTTTCACCATAGCCCTCTATGGGCTTCCAAATATCACTATGCAAATCCCACTAGAACAGTCTTAGCGAAAGGCTTCTTGAGTGTAATGCTGTAACTCTGTGAGATGAAATAAGAGAACACAAATCCGTTTCTCAGAAAGCTTCTTTCCACTTTTTAACGAAAGAGATTTCCTTTTTCAGCATAGCCCTCTATGGGCTTCCAAATATGACTTTGCCAATTCCACAAGAACAGTCTTAGCGAAAGGCTTCCTGAGGGGAAAGGTGTAACTCTGTGAGATGAATAAACAGAACCCAAAGCCGTTTCACAGAAAGCTTCTTTCCAGTTTTTAACTGAAGATATTTTCTTTTTCACCGTAGCCCTCTATGGACTTCCAAATATTACTTTGCAAATTCCACAAGAACAGTCGTAGCGAAAAGGTTCTTGATAGGAAAGCTATAACTCTATGAGATGAATTAACAGAACACAAAACAGTTTCTCAGAAAGCTTCTTTCCAGTTTTTAACTGAAGATATTTTCTTTTTGACCATAACCCTCTATGGGCTTCCAAATATCATTTTGCATGTTCCACAAGAACAGTCTTAGCGAAAGGCTTTTTGAGGGCAAAGCTGTAACTCTGTGAGATGAATTAATAGAATACAAAGAAGTTCCTCAGAAAGCTTCTTTCCGCTTTTTAATGGAAGATATTTCCTTTTTCACCATAGCCCTCTATGGGCTTCCAAATATCACTTTGCAAATTACACAAGAACAGCCTTAGGGAAAGGCTTCTTGAGGGGAAAGCTGTAACTCTGTGAGATGAATTAAGAGAACACAAAGCAGTTTCTTAGAAAGCTTCTTTGAAGTTTTTAAGGAAATGTATTTCCTTTTTAACCATAGCCCTCTATGGGCTTCCAAATATTACTTTCCAAATTTCACAAGAACAGTCTTAGTGAACGGCTTCTTGAGGGGAAAACTGTAACTCTCTGAGATGAATTAACAGAACACAAAGCAGTTTCTCAGAAATTTTCTTTTCGGTTTTTATCTTAGTATATTTCCTTTTTCACCATAGCCCTCTATGGGCTTCCAAATATCACTTTGCAAATTCCACAACCACAGTCTTAGCGAAAGGCTTCTTGAGGGGAAACTGTAACTCTCTGAGATGAATTAACAGAACACAAAGCAGTTTCTCAGAAAGCTTCTTTCCACTATTTTTTTTTAATATTACATGCTTTATTTCTTTTTTATTTATATAATTTTTTGTAACAATCACTCATGAAATATCAGAATTCTTATTACTTAGTACATAAAGAATATTCAAGAAGTATTGTTGCAGTAGAACGCTAGTCAAGTATGATCAGGGCAGGAGAGGGCTCCCCTCTTCCACACACCAAATGTGTTGGGAGACCCTCAGGTGATGGTCAAGGGGTTGTTAACTGTTTCTCTAAAGTAGTAATTGGTCATACCTGGTGTCAAGTAAAGGCAGGCTCCTAATAGAAAACACCTGAAACTGATCAGCAACTTCCCAATGAGATCTCAGGAGTGAGGAGAAGTAAGGCAAGATCCCGGAAGTATGCCAATGTATAAAACCCCAAGTCAAGAAGTCAAGCTGTGCACTTGGCTTCTCAAGTCTCCCACTTGGCCCTCTTCCAGGTTGTACTTCCCTTCTTTTCCTTTCTGTTTTAAAGCCTTTTAATAAACCCTCTCTCCTGCTCTGAGAATTACCTCTGTCTCACTTTCTGCCTTATGCCCCTTAGTGGAATTCCTTCTGAGGAAGCAAGAATGGAGGGTGCTGCAAACCTATACAGATTCGCCGCCAATGTCTCCAGAACTCGGATGTCTTCCACAGGTAATAACATTGCTTTAAATATTTTTCGTAATTATATCATGCTAAAAAACTAAGTATAACAGTGTCAAATACAAATACAATTAAAGCTTTTTGAATTCTATTTTACTTTACAAGTTTTTAAAAATCAAGTATGATTTTTCCTGGTGCAATTAAATTATAATTCTTTTCATATTTATATTTAATCATTTTATATAGAATTATTTTATATTTCTAGTACTTATTATTCTAGTATATCTCTTTTAGGCTTACTTTATGTCTCACTTTTATAAAAATAAGTAAAATATATATTTGATACATTACAATAACTTAGCAAAATGCTCAGGTATAATGCTATTTAAAAATTAATATACCATATTTATATAATAATGCTATAGTTTTCTCATAAAATAATAAATCTTTTTAATGTTTGAAATTATAGGATGATAAGTGGTCTTTAATTTATTCCCCTTATTTGAATTTTCAGTAGTGAATATGCTCTTTCAAAAATATTTTTATGATAAATTCCAAATGCATACAATAGTGGATTACCTCTAGGTACTCATCATTCATTTCACCAACATCAACACTTGTCCAATTCCTTTTATCTTCACTCACTTCTCCCTATTTCCCCCAACCGCATTCCTGCCACAACTGCTGACTCAAACCGTTCAAAGGATTGTTTGGTCAATCCTTTTGTAACAATTTAGTTATGTGCTTTTCCTAAAAAATAAGTGGAAGATTATTTTTTATTTTTTATTGTTTATTTTTTACAATTATTTATTTCAATTTTGTGGGTATATAGTAGATGTATGTATTTATGGGGTGCATGAGATGTTCTGATTCAGGCATGCAATGAATAATAATCACATCAGGTAAAATGGGGTATCCATTCTCTCAAGCATTTATCCTTTGTGTTACAAGCAATCCAATTAGACTCTTTCAGTTATTTTAAAATGCACAGTTAAATTATTACTGACTATAGTCGCCTAATTGTGCTATCAAATACTAGATCTTATTTATTCTTTCTTTTTTTTGTACCCATTAACCATCTCCAGCTTTGCCTCAAATCCCCACTACCCTTCCCAGCCTCTGGTAACCATGCTTCTACTCTCTATCTCCATGAGTTCAATTGTTTTGATTTTTAGATCTCACAAATAAGTGAGAACATGAAATTAGAATTATTATTAAACAGATCTCAAAATGGGACTTAGTTGCGTATCTTCTCCTCCTCTCCCTGTATCAACCTGTTTCAGCCTGGAAGCCTCTAGTGGGAAGGAGGGATGTGGTTGGTTGCTTCTTTTTTTTTTTTCTTATATATATATATTTTAAGTTCTAGGGTACATGTGCATAACGTGCAGGTTTGTTACATATGTATACTTGTGCCCTGTTGCTGTGCTGCACCCATCAACTCGTCAGCACCCATCAACTCGTCATTTACATCAGGTATAACTCCCAATGCAATCCCTCCCCCCTCCCCCCTCCCCATGATAGGCCCCGGTGTGTGATGTTCCCCTTCCCGAGTCCAAGTGATCTCATTGTTCAGTTCCCACCTATGAGTGAGAACATGCCGTGTTTGGTTTTCTGTTCTTGTGATAGTTTGCTAAGAATGATGGTTTCCAGCTGCATCCATGTCCCTACAAAGGACACAAACTCATCCTTTTTTATGGCTGCATAGTATTCCATGGTGTATATGTGCCACATTTTCTTAATCCACTCTGTCACTGATGGACATTTGGGTTGATTCCAAGTCTTTGCTATTGTGAATAGTGCTGCAATAAACATACGTGTGCATGTGTCTTTATAGCAGCATGATTTATAATCCTTTGGGTATATACCCAGTAATGGGACGGCTGGGTCATATGGTACGTCTAGTTCTAGGTCCTTGAGGAATCGCTATACTGTTTTCCATAATGATTGAACTAGTTTACAATCCCACCAACAGTGTAAAAGTGTTCCTATTTCTCCACATCCTCTCCAGCACCTGTTGTTTCCTGACTTCTTAATGATCACCATTCTAACCGGTGTGAGATAATATCTCAGTGTGGTTTTGATTTGCATTTCTCTGATGGCCAGTGATGATGAGCATTTTTCATGTGTCTGTTGGCTGTATGAATGTCTTCTTTTGAGAAATGTCTGTTCATATCCTTTGCCCACTTTTTGACGGGGCTGTTTGTTTTTTTCTTGTAAATTTGTTTGAGGTCTTTGTAGGTTCTGGATATTAGCCTTTGTCAGATGAGTAGATTGCAAAAATTTTCTCCCATTCTGTAGGTTGCCTGTTCACTCTGATGGTAGTTTCTTTTGCTGTGCAGAAGCTCTTTAGTTTAATGAGATCCCATTTGTCAATTTTGGCTTTTGCTGCCGTTGCTTTTGGTGTTATAGACATGAAGTCTTTGCCCATGCCTATGTCCTGAATGGTACTACCTAGGTTTTCCTCTAGGGTTTTTATGGTATTAGGTCTAACTTTTAAGTCTCTAATCCATCTTGAATTAATTTTCGTATAAGGAGTAAGGAAAGGATCCAGTTTCAGCTTTCTGCTTATGGCTAGCCAATTTTCACAGCACCATTTATTAAATAGGGAATCCTTTCCCCATTTCTTGTTTCTCTCAGGTTTGTCAAAGATCAGATGGCTGTAGATGTGTGGTATTATTTCTGAGGACTCTGTTCTGTTCCATTGGTCGATATCTCTGTTTTGGTACCAGTACCATGCTGTTTTGGTGACTGTAGCCTTGTAGTATAGTTTGAAGTCAGGTAGCGTGATGCCTCCAGCTTTGTTCTTTTGACATAGGATTGTCTTGGAAATGCGGGCTCTTTTTTGGTTCCATATGAACTTTAAAGCAGTTTTTTCCAATTCTGTGAAGAAACTCATTGGTAGCTTGATGGTGATGGCATTGAATCTATAAATTACCTTGGGCAGTATGGCCATTTTCACAATATTGATTCTTCCTATCCATGAGCATGGTGTGTTCTTCCATTTGTTTGTGTCCTCTTTTATTTCATTGAACAGTGGTTTGTAGTTCTCCTTGAAGAGGTCCTTTACATCCCTTGTAAGTTGGATTCCTAGGTGTTTTATTCTCTTTGAAGCAATTGTGAATGGAAGTTCATTCATGATTTGGCTCTTTGTTTGTCTGTTACTGGTGTATACGAATGCTTGAGATTTTTACACATTAATTTTGTATCCTGAGACTTTGCTGAAGTTGCTTATCAGCTTAAGGAGATTTCGGGCTGAGACAATGGGATTTTCTAAATATACAATCATGTCATCTGCAAAGAGGGACAATTTGACTTCTTCTTTTCCTTACTGAATCCCCTTGATTTCTTTATTTTGCCTGATTGCCCTAGCCAGGACTTCCAACACTATGTTGAATAGGAGTGGTGAAAGAGGGCATCCCTGTCTTGTGCCAGTTTTCAAAGGGAATTTTTCCAGTTTTTGCCCATTCAGTATGATATTGGCTGTGGGTTTGTCATAAATAGCTCTTATGATTTTGAGGTACGTTCTATCAATACCGAATTTATTGAGCGTTTTTAGCATGAAGGGCTGTTGAATTTTGTCAAAAGCCTTTTCTGCATCGATTGAGATAATCATGTGGTTCTTGTCTTTGGTTCTGTTTATATGCGGGATTATGTTTATTGATTTGCGAATGTTGAACCAGCCTTGCATCCCAGGGATGAAGCCCACTTGATCATGGTGGATAAGCTTTTTGATGTGCTGTTGAATACGGTTTGCCAGTATTTTATTGAGGATTTTTGCATCGATGTTCATCAGGGATATTGGTCTAAAATTCTCTTTTTTTGTTGTGTCTCTGCCAGGCTTTGGTATCAGGATGATGTTGGCCTCATAAGATGAGTTAGGGAGGATTCCCTGTTTTTCTATTGATTGGAATAGTTTCAGAAGGAATGGTACCAGCTGCTCCTTGTACCTCTGGTAGAATTCAGCTGTGAATCCATCTGGTCCTGGACTTTTTTTGATTGGTAGGCTATTAATTATTGCCTCAATTTCAGAGCCTGCTATTGGTCTATTCAGGGATTCAACTTCTTCCTGGTTTAGTCTTGGAAGAGTGTAAGTGTCTAGGAAATTATCCATTTCTTCTAGATTTTCTAGTTTATTTGCGTAGAGGTGTTTATAGTATTCTCTGATGGTAGTTTGTATTTCTGTGGGGTCGGTGGTGATATCCCCTTTATCATTTTTTATTGCGTCTCTTTGATTCTTCTCCCTTTTCTTCTTTATTAGTCTTGCTAGCGGTCAGTCAATGTTGTTGATCTTTTCAAGAAACCAACTCCTGGATTCATGGATTTTTTGGAGGGCTTTTTGTGTCTCTATCTCCTTCAGTTCTGCTCTGATCTTAGTTATTTCTTGCCTTCTGCTAGCTTTTGAATGAGTTTGCTCTTGCTTCTCTAGTTCTTTTAATTGCAATGTTAGAGTGTCAATTTTAGATCTTTCCTGCTTTCTCTTGTGGGCATTTAGTGCTATAAATTTCCCTCTACACACTGCTTTAAATGTGTCCCAGAGATTCTGGTATGTTGTATCTTTGTTCTCATTGGTTTCAAAGAACATCTTTATTTCTGCCTTCATTTCGTCATGTACCCAGTAGTCATTCAGGAGCAGGTTGTTCAGTTTCCATGTAGTTGAGCGGTTTTGATTGAGTTTCTTAGTCCTGAGTTCTAGTTTGATTGCAGTGTGGTCTGAGAGACAGTTTGTTACAATTTCTGTTCTTGTACATTTACTGAGGACTGCTTTACTTCCAACTATGTGGTCAATTTTGGAATAAGTGCGATGTGGTGCTGAGAAGAATGTATATTCTGTTGATTTGGGGTGGAGAGTTCTATAGATTTCTATTAGGTCTGCTTGCTGCAGAGATGATTTCAATTCCTGGATATCCTTGTTAATTTTCTGTCTCGTTGATCTGTCTAATGTTGACAGTGGACTGTTGAAGTCTCCCATTATTATTGTATGGGAGTCTAAGTCTCTTTGTAAGGCTCTAAGGACTTGCTTTATGAATCTGGGTGCTCCTGTATTGGGTGCATATATATTTAGGATAGTTAGCTCTTCCTGTTGAATTGATCCCTTTACCATTATGTAATGGCCTTCTTTGTCTCTTTTGATCTTTGATGGTTTAAAGTCTGTTTTATCAGAGACTAATATTGCAACCCCTGCTTTTTTTTGTTCTCCATTTGCTTGGTGAATCTTCCTCCATCCCTTTATTTTGAGCCTATGTATGTCTCTGCGTGTGAGATGGGTCTCCTGAATACAGCAGACTGATGGGTCTTGACTCTTTATCCAGTTTGCCAGTCTGTGTCTTTTAATTGGAGCATTTAGTCCACTTACATTTAAGGTTAATATTGTTACGTGTGAACTTGATCCTACCATTATGATATTAACTGGTTATTTTGCTCGTTAGTTGATGCAGTTTCTTCCTAGCCTTGTTGGTCTTTACATTTTGGCATGTTTTTGCAATGGCTGGTACCGGTTGTTCCTTTCCATGTTTAGTGCTTCTTTCAGGGTCTCTTGTAAGGCAGGCCTAGTGGTGACAAAATCTCTAAGCATTTGCTTATCTGTAAAGGATTTTATTTCTCCTTCACTTATAAAACTTAGTTTGGCTGGATATGAAATTCTGGGTTGAAAATTCTTTTCTTTAAGAATGTTGAATATTGGCCCCCACTCTCTTCTGGCTTGTAGAGTTTCTGCCGAGAGATCTGCTGTTAGTCTGATGGACTTCCCTTTGTGGGTAACCCGACCTTTCTCTCTGGCTGCCCTTAAGATTTTTTCCTTCATTTCAACTTTGGTGAATCTGGCAATTATGTGTCTTGGAGTTGCTCTTCTCGAGGAGTATCTTTGCGGTGTTCTCTGTATTTCCTGGATTTGAATGTTGGCCTGCCCTACTAGGTTGGGAAAGTTCTCCTGGATGATATACTGAAGAGTGTTTTCCAACTTGGTTCCATTTTCCCCCTCACTTTCAGGCACCCCAATCAGACGTAGATTTGGTCTTTTTACATAATCCCATACTTCTTGCAGGCTTTGTTCATTTCTATTTCTTCTTTTTTCTTTTGATTCCTCTTCTCACTTCATTTCGTTCATTTGATCCTTAATCGCTGATACTCTTTTGCAGTTGATCGAGTCGGTTACTGAAGCTTGTGCATTTGTCACGTATTTCTCGTGTCATGGTTTTCATCTCTTTCATTTCGTTTATGACCTTCTCTGCATTAATTATTCTAGCCATCAGTACTTCCACTTTTTTTTCAAGACTTTTAGTTTCTTTGCGCTGGGTACGTAATTCCTCCTTTAGCTCTGAGAAGTTTGATGGACTGAAGCCTTCTTCTATCATCTCGTCAAAGTCATTCTCCGTCCAGCTTTGATCCATTGCTGGCGATGAGCTGCGCTCCTTTGCCGGAGGAGATGCGCTCCTATTTTTTGAAAATTCAGCTTTTCTGCCCTGTTTTCTCCCAATCTTTGTGGCTTTATGTGCCTCTGGTTTTTAACGGAAGATATTTCCTTTTTCACCATAGCCCTCGATGGGCTTCCAAATATCACTTTGCAAATTTCACAAGACCAGTCTTAGTGAACGGCTTCTTGAGGGGAAGCTGTAACTCTGTGAGATGAATTAACAGAACACAAAGCAGTTTCTCAGAAATCTTGTTTCCAGTTTTTAACGAAAGATATTTCCTTTTTCAATATAGCCCCCATGGGCTTCAAAATATCACTTTTCAAATTCCACAAGAACAGTCTTAGCGAAAGGCTTCTTGAGGAGAAAGGTGTAACTCTGTGAAATGAATTACCAGAACACAAAGCAATTTCTCAGAAAGCTTCTTTTCGGTTTTCATCATAGGATATTTCCATTTCCACCGTAGCCCTCTATGGGCTTCCAAATATCACTTTGCAAATTCCACAAGAACAGTCTTAGCGAAAGACATCTTTAGGAGAAAGCTGTAAATCTGTGAGATGAATTAACAGAACACAAAGCAGTTTCTAAAAAAACATTCTTTCAAGTTTTTAACGGAAGATATTTCCTTTTTCATCATAGCCCTCTATGGGCTTCTAAATATCACCTTGAAATTTCCACAGGAACAATCTTAGTGAACGGCTTCTTGAGGGGAAAGCTATAACTCTGTGAGATGAATTAAGAGAAGATAAAGCAGTTTCTCAGAAAGCTTCTTTTTGGTTTTTATTTTGGAATATTTCCTTTCTACCATAACTCTCTATGGGCTTCTAAAATCACTTTGCAAATTCCACAAGAACAGTCTTAGCGAAAGGCTTCTTGAGGAGAAAGCTGTAACTATCTGAGATGAATTAACAGGACACAAAGCACTTTCTCAGAAAGCTTCTTTCCAATTTATAACGGAAAACATTACCTTATTCACCATAGCCCTCTATGGCCTTCTAAATACCACTTTCGAAATGACACAAGAACAGTCCTAGTGAAAGACTTCTTGAGGGGAAAGCTGTAACTCTGTGAGATGAATTAACAGAACACAAAGCAGTTTCTCAGAAAGCTTCTTCCCAGTTTTCAACTGAAGATATTTCCTTTTTAACCATAGCCTTATAAGGGCTTCCAAATATCACTTTGCAAATTCCACAAGAACAGACTTAGTAAAGGTCTTCTCGAGAGGAAAGCTGTAACTCTGTGAGATGAATTAACAGAACACAAAGCAGTTTCTCAGAAAGCTTCTTTCCACTTTTTAACGGAAGATATTTCCTTTTTCACCAAAGCCCTCTATGGGCTTCCAAATATCACTTTAAATATTCCACAAGAACAGTCTTATCAAAAGGCTTCTTGAGGGGAAAGCTGTAACTCTGTGAGATGAATTAACAGAACACAAAGCAGGTTCCCAGAAAGCTCCTTTCCAGTTTTTAACTGAAGATATTTCCTTTTTCACCATAGCCCTCTATGGGCTTCCAAATACCACTTTGCAAATTCCACAAGAACAGTCTTAGCGAAAGGCTTCTTGGGGGAAAAGCTGTAACTCTGTAAGATGAATTAACAGAACACAAAGCAGTTTCTCAGAAAGCCTCTTTCCAGTTTTTAACTGAAGATATTTCCTTTTCCACCATAGCCCTCGATGGGCTTCCAAATACCACTTTGCAAATTCCACAAGAACAGCCTTAGCAAAGGGCTTCTTGAGGGGAAAGCTGTAACTCTGTGAAATGAATTAAGAGAACGCAAAGCAGTTTCTCAGAAAGCTTCTTTTCAGTTTTTATGTTAGGATATTTCCTTTTTCACCATAGACCTCTATGGGCTTCCAAATATCACTTTGCAAATTTCACAAGAACAGTCTTAGCGAAAGGCTTCTTGAGGAGAAAGCTGTAACTCTGTGAGATGAATTAACAGAACACAAAGCAGTTTCTCCGAAAGCTTATTTTCTGTTTTTATCTCAGGCTATTTCCTTTTTCACCGTAGACCTCTATGTGCTTCTAAATATCACTTTCCAAATTCCACAAGAACAGCCTTAGGGAAAGGCTTCTTGAGGGGAAAGATGTAACTCTGTGAGATGAATTAACAGAACACAAAGCAATTTCTCAGAAAGCTTCTATGCAGTTTTCAACTGAAGATATTTCCTTTTTCCCCATAGCCCTCTATGAACTTCCAAATATCACTTTGCAAACTCCACAAGAACAGTCTTAGTGATCGACTTCTTGAGGGGAAAGCTATAACTCCCTGAGATGAGTTAAGGGAACACAATGCAGTTTCTCAGAAAGTTTCTTTTCGGTTTTTATCGTAGGATATTTCCTTTTTCAAAATAGCCCTCTATGTTCTTCCAAATATCACTTTGCAAATGCCACAAGAACATTCTTAATGAATGGCTTCTCGAGGGAAAAGCTGTAACTCTGTGAGATGAAATAACAGAACACAAAGCAGTTTCTCAGAAAGCTTCTTTCCGATTTTTAATGGAAGACATTACCTTTTTCTCCAAAGCCCTCTACGGGTTTCCAAATGTCACTTTGCAAATTCCAGAAGAACAGTCTTAGGGAAAGGCTTCTTGAGGGGAAAGCTGTAAATCTGTGAGATGAATTAACGGAACACAAAGCAGTTTCTCAGAAAGCTTCTTTCCAGTTTTTAACGGAAGCTATTTCCTTTTTCTCCATAGCCCTCGAAGGTTTCTAAATATCACTTTCCAAATTCCACAAGAACAGTCTTAGCGAAAGGATTCTTGAGGGGAAAGCTGTAACTCTGTGAGATAAATTAATAGTAAACAAAGCAGTTTCTCAGAAAGCTTCTTTCCAGTTTTTAACTGAAGATGTTTCATTTTTTACCATAGCCCTCTATGAGCTTCGAAATATCACTTTGCAAATTCCACAAGAACAGTCTTAGCGAAAGGATTCTTGAGGAGAAAGCTGTAACTCTGTGAGATGAACTAACAGGACACAAACCACTTTCTCAGAAAGCTTCTTTCCAGTATATAACGGAAGATATTTCCTTATTCACCATAGCTCTCTATGGCCTTCTAAATACCACTTTCCAAATGACACAAGAACAGTCCTAGCGAAAGACTTCTTGAGGGGAAAGCTGTAACTCTGTGAGATAAATTAACTGAACACAAAGCAGTTTCTCAGAAAGCTTCTTTCCAGTTTTCAACTGAAGATATTTCCTTTTTAATCATAGCCCTATATGGGCTTCTAAATATCACTTTGCAAATTCCACAAGAACAGACATAGTAAAGTTCTCCTTGAGGGGAAAGCTGTAACTCTGTGAGATGAATTAACAGAACACAAAGCAGTTTCTCAGAAAGCTTCTTTCCAGTTTTAAACGGAATATCAGTTTGCAAATTCCACAGGAACAGTCTTAGCGAAAGGCTTTTTGAGGAAAAAGCTGTACGGATGTGAAATGAATTAACAGAACACAAAGCAGTTTCTCAGAAAGCTTCTTTCCGTTTTTTAACGGAAGACAATTCCTTTCTCACCATAGCCCTCTCTTGGGTTCCAAATATCACTTTGCAAATCCCACAGGAACAGTCTTAGCAAAAAGCTTCTTGAGGGGAAAGCTGTAACTCTGTGAGATGAATTAACAGAACACAAAGCAGTTTCTCAGAAAGCTTCTTTCTAGTTTTTAACGGAGGATATTTCCTTTTTCACCATAGCCCTCTATGGGCTTCTAAATATCACGTTCTAAATTGCACAAGAGCAGTCTTAGCGAAAGGCTTCTTGAGAGGAAAGCTGTAACTCTGTGAGATGAATTAAGAGAACACAAAGCAGTTTTTCAGAAAGCTTATTTTCAGTTTTTATCTTAGGTTATTTCCTTTTTCACCGTAGACCTCTTTAGGCTTCTAAATATCACTTCCCAAATTCGACAAGAACAGTCTTAGGGAAAGGCTTCGTGAGGGGAAAGCTGTAACTTTGTGAGATGAATTAACAGAACACAACGCAGTGTCTCAGAAAGCTTCTTTCCCGTTTTTAACCGAAGATATTTCCTTTTCACCATAGCTCTCTATGGCCTTCGAAATGTCACTTTGCAAATCCACAAGAACAGTGATAGCGAAAGGCTTCCTCAGGGGAAAGCCGTAACTCTGTAGGATGAATTAACAGATCAGAAAGCTGTTTCTCAGAAAGCTTCTTTCTCACTTTTATGGCGGATATTTCCTTTGGCCCTATAGTCTTCAAAGGGAACCGAATTATCCCTTCTCAGATTCCACAGAAATATGGTTAGCAAACAGCTCTACGACATATAGCTCTCACTCAGTGAGTGGAAGTCACATATCACAAAGCAGTTTCTCAGAAAGGTTCTTTTCAGTTTTTATCTTAGGATATTTCCTTTTTCACCATAGCCCTCTATGGGCTTACAAATACCACTCTTCAAATTCCACAAGAACAGTCTTACCGATAGGCTTCATAAGGGGAAAGCTGTAACTCTGTGAGGTGAATTAACAGAACACAAAGCAGTTTCTCAGAAGCTTCTTTTCAGCTTTTATCTTAGGATATTTCCTTTTTCACCATAGCCCTATAAGGGCTTACAAATATCACTATGAGTATTACACAAGAAGAGTCTTAGCAAAAGTCTTTTTGAGGGTAAAGCTGTAACTCTTTGAGATGAATTAACAGAACACAAAGCAGTTTCTTAGAAAGCTTCTTTCCATTTTTTAACTGAAGGTATTTCCCTTTTCACCACAGCCGTCTATCGTCTTCGAAATATCACTTTGCAAATTCAAAAAGAACAGTCCTAGCGAAAGGCTTCTTGAGTGGAATGCTGTAACTCTGTGAGATGAATTAACAGATCTCAGAGAAGTTTCTCAGAAAGCTTCTTTCTCACTTTTAGCGGCAGATATTTCCTTTGGCCCTATAGTCTTCAAAGGGATCCAAAATAACAGTTCTCCGATTCCATAGAAATAAGGCTTTCAAACCGCTCTACAAATACAGCTGTAACTCAGTGAGTGGAAGTCACATAATACTAAACCGTTTCTCAGAAAGCCTCTTTCAGTTTTTAACTGAAGCTATATCCTTTTTCACCGTAGCCCTCTATGGGATTCAAAATATCACTTTGAAAATACAGCAAGAACAGTCTTAGCGAAAGGCTTCTAGAGGGGAAAGCTGTAACTCTGTTAGGTGAATTAACAGAACACAAAGCAGTTTCTCAGGAATGTTCTTTACAGTTTTTATCTGAAGATATTTCCTTTTCTCCATAGCGCTCTATAGGCTACCAAATATCACATTTCAAATTCCACAAGAACAGTCTTAGCGAAAGACTTCTTGAGGGGAAAGCTGTAAGTCTCTGAGATGAATTAAAACTACACAAAGCAATTTCTCAGAAAGCTTCTTTCCAGTTTTTATCGGAGGATATTTCGTTTTCACCATAGCCGTCGATTGGCTTCCAAATATCATTTTTCAAATTGTGTAAGAATAATCTTAGCGAAAGGCTTCTTGAGGGGAAAGCTGTAACTCTGTGAAATGAATTCGCAAATCACAAAGAAGTTTCTCAGAAAGCTTCTTTCTAACTTTAACGACGGATATTTCCTTTGGCCCTTCAGTCTTCAAAAGGATCCGAAATAACAGTTCTCAGATTCCACAGAAATAAGGCTGCCAAACAGCTCTACGAAATACAGCTGTAACTCAGTGAGTGGAAGTCATATATAACAAAGCAGTTTCTCAGAAATCTTCTTTTCAGTTTTTAACTGAAGATATATCCTTTTTCACTATAGGTCACTATGAGCTTCCAAATATCACTTTGCATATTCCACAAGAACTGTCTTAGCAAAATGCTTCTTGAGGGGAAACCTGTAACTCTGTGAGATGAATTAACAAAACACAAAGCAGTTTCTCAGAAAGGTTCTTTTCAGTTTTTATCTTAGGATATTTACGTTTTCACCATCGACTTCTATGGGCTTACAAATATCACTTTGCAAATTCCACAAGAACAGTCTTAGCAAAAGGCTTCTAGAGGGGAAAGCTGAAATTCTGTGAGGTGAATGAACAGAATACAAAGCAGTTTCTCAGAAAGTTTCTTTCCAGTTTTTAACTGAAGGTATTTCCTTTTTCACCGTAGCCCTCTATGGGCTTTCAAATATCACTTTGCAAATTCCACAAGAACAGTCTTAGCGAACGGCTTCTTGAGGGGAAAGCTGAAACTCTGTCAGATAAATTAACAGAACACAAAACAGTTTGTTGGAAAGCTTCTTTCCATTTTTGATCCGAGGACATTTCCTTTTACACCATAGCCCTCTCATGGCTTCCAAATATCACTTTGCAAATTCCACAAGAACCGTCTTAACGAAATACTTCTGGAGGGGAAAGCTGTAACTCTGTGAGATGAATTAACAGAAAACAAAGCAGTTTCTCAGAAAGCATCTTTCCAGTTTTTAATTGAAGATATTTCCTTTTTCACCATATCCCTCCATGGGCTTCCAAATATCACTTTGTAAACTCCACAAGAACAGTCTTAGCGAAAGGATTCTTGATAGGAAAGCTGTAACACTGTGTATGAATTAACAGAACACAAAGCAGTTTCTCAGAAAGCTTCTCTTCAGTTTTTAACTGAAGATAGTTCCTTTTTCACCATAGCACTCTATGGGCTTCCAAATATCTCTTTGGAAATTCCAGAAGAACAGTCTTAGTGAAGGGCTTCTTGAGGGTAGAGCTGTAATACTGTGAGATGAATTAACAGAACACAAAGCAGTTTCTAAGAAAGCTTCTTTCCAGTTTTTATGTGAGGAAATTTCCTTTTTAACCGTACCCCTCTATGGGCTTCCAAATATCACTTTGTAAACTCCACAAGAACAGTCTTAGCGAAAGGATTCGTGATAGGAAAGGTGTAACTCTGTGTATGAATTAACAGAACACAAAGCAGTTTCTCAGAAAGCTTCTCTCCAGTTTTTAACTGAAGATATTTCCATTTTCACCATAGCCCTCTATGAGCTTACAAATATCATTTTGCAAATTTCACAACAACAGTCTTAATTAACGGCTTCTTGACGGGAAAGCTATAACTCTGTGAGATGAATTAACGGTACGCAAAACAGTTTCTCAAAAAGCTTTTTTTCAGTTTATATCTTAGGATATTTCCTTTTTCACCATAGCCCTCTATTGTTTTCCAAATATCACTTTGCAAATTCCACGAGAACAGTCTTAGCGAAAGGCCTCTTGAGGGGAAACTGTAGCTCTGTGAGATCAATTCACAGAACTCAAAGAAGTTTCTCAGAAAACTTCTTTCACACTTTTAGCGGCGGATATTTCCTTTGGACCTATAGACTTCAAAGAGATCCGAAGTAACATTTATCAGATTCCACAGAAATAAGCCTAGCCAACAGATCTAGGAAATACAGCTCTTTCTCAGTGACAGGAAATCACATATCATAAAGCAGTTCCTCAGAAAGCTTCTTTTCACTTTTTAACTGAAGCTATATGCTTTTTCACCATAGCGATCTATGGACTTCCAAAGACCACTTTGCAAATTCCACAAGAACAGTCTTGGTGAAAGGCTTCTTGAGGGGAAAGCTGTAACTCTGTGAGATGAACTAAGAGAACACAAAACCGTTTCTCAGAAAGCTTCTTTCCAGTTTTTAACTGAAGATATTTCCCTTTTCACCATAGCCCTCTATGGGCTTCCAAATATCAATTTGAAAATAACACAAGATCAGTCTTAGTGAACGGCTTTTTGTTCGGAAAGCTGTAACTCTCTGAGATGAATTAACAAAACACAAAGCAGTTTCTCAGAAAGCTTCTTTTCAGTTTTTATCTTACGATATTTCCTTTTTCACCATAGTTCTTTAAGCACTTCCAAATATCACTTTGCAAATTTCACAAGAACAGTCTTAGTAAACGACTTCTTGAGGGGAATGCTGTACCTCTGTGAGGTGGTTTAAAAGAACACAAAGCAGTTTCTCAGAAACGTTCTTTCCACTTTTTAACTGAAGATATTTCCTTTTTCCCCATAGCACTCTATGGGCTTCCAAATATCACTTTGCAAAATCCACGAGAACAGTCTTAGCGAACGGTTTCTTGAGGGGAAAGCTGTAAGTCGGTGAGATGAATTCAGAGAACACAAAGCAGTTTCTCAGAAATTTTCTTTTCAGTTTTTATCTTAGGATATTTTCTTTTTAACCATAGATCTCTATGGTTTTCCAAATACCTATTTCCAAATTCCACAAAAACAGCTTTAGCGAAAGTTTTCTTGAGGGGAAAGCCGTAATTCTGTGAGATGAATTAACAGAACACAAAGCAATTTCTCAGAAAGCTACTTTCCAGTTTTTATCTGAAGATATTTACTTTACACCATGGTCCTCTATGGGCTTCCAAATATCACTTTGCAAATTCCAAAAGAACAGTCTTACTGAACGACTTCTTGAGGGGAAAGCTGTAATTGTATAAGATGAATTAACAGAACACAAAGTCGTTTCTCAGAAAGCTTCTTTTCAGTTCTTATCTTAGGAAATTTCTTTTTCACCACAGCCGTCTATGGGCTTCCAAATGTCACTTTGAAAATTCCACAAGAACAGTCCTAGCGGAATGCTTCTTGAGGGGAAAGCTGTAACACTGTCAGATGAATTAACAGAACACAAAGCAGTTTCTCAGAAAACTTCTTTCCAGTATATAACTGAAGATATTTCCTTTTCACCATAGCCCCCTATGGGTTTCCAAATATCACTTTGAAAATTCCACAAGAACGCTCTTAGTGAACGGTTTCTGGAGGGCAAAGCCGAAACTGTTTGAGATGATTTAACGGAACACAAAGCAGTTTCTCAAGAAGCTTCATTCTAGTTTTCATCTGAGGACATTTCCTTTTTCACCATAGCCCTCTATGGGCTTCCAAATTTCACTTTGCAAATTCCACAAGAACAGTCTTAACGAAAGACTTCTTGAGAGGAAAGCTGTAACTCTGTGAGATGAATTAACAGAAAACAAAGCAGTTTCTCAGAAAGCTTCTATACAGTTTCTAACTGAAGATATTCCTTTTTTCACCATAACCCTATGTGGGCTTCCAAATATTACTTTGCGAATTACACAAGAACAGTCATAGCGAAAGGCTTCTCGAGGGGAAAGCTGTAACTCTGTGAGATGAAATAACAGAACACAAAGCAGTTTCTCAGAAAGCTTCTTTCCAGTTTTTATCTAAGGACACTTCCTTTTTCTCCATAGCTCTCTATGGGCTTCCAAATATCACTTTGCAAATTCCACAAGAACAGTCTTAGCGAAAGACTTCTTGAGGGGAAAGATGTAACTCTTTGAGATGAAATAACAGAACACAAAGCAGTTTCTCAGAAAGCTTCTTTCAGGTTTTTAACTGAAGATATTTACTTTTTCACAATAGGCATCTCTGGTGTACCAAATATCACTTTGGAAATTCCACAAGAACAGTTTTAGTGTACGACTGCTTCAGGGGAAAGCTGTAACACTGTGAGATGAATTAACAGAACACAAAGCAGTTTCTAAGAAAGCTTCTTTTCAGTTTTTATCTTAGGATATTTCCTTTCTAACCATAGCCCTCTATGGGCATCCAAATATCACTTTGCAAATTCCGCAAGAACATTCTTAGCGAAAGGCTTCTTGAGGGGAAGTCTGTTACTCTGTGAGGTGAATTACGAGAATATAAAGCAGTTTTTCTGAAAACTTCTTTCCAGTTTTTAATGAAGATATTTTCTTTTTCACTATCGCCCTCTATGGTCTTCCAGATATCACTTTGAATATTACACAAGAACAGTCTTAGTCAACGGCCTCTTGAGGGGAAATCTGTAACACTGTGAGATGAATTAACAGAACACAAAGCAGTTTCACCGAAAGCTTCTTTCCGATTTTAATCTGAGGACACTTATTTTTTCACCATATCCCTCTAGGGTCTTCCAAATATCACTTTGGAAATTCCTCAAGAACAATCTTTGCGAAAGGCTTCATGAGGGGAAAGCTGAAACTCTGTGAGATGAATTAACAGAACACAAAGCAGTTTCTCAGATAGATTCTTTCCAGTTTTTAGCTGAAGATATTTTATTTTTCACCATAACCCTCCATGGGCTTCCAAATATATCTTGCAAATTCCAAAAGAACAGTCTTAGTGAACGGCCTCTTGAGGGGAAAGCTGTAACTCTGTGAGAGGAACTAGAAGAACACAAAGAAGTTTCGCAGAAAGCTTCTTTCCAGTTTTTAACTGAAGATATTTCCTTTTTCACCGTAGCCCTGTATGGTCTCCCAAATATCACTTTGCAAATTTCACAAGAACAGTCTTAGCGAAAGGCTTCTTGAGGGAAAAGCTATAACTCTGTGAGATGAATTAACAGTACACAAAACAGTTTCTCAGAAAGCTTCTTTCCAGTTTTTAACTTAAGATATTACCTTTTTCACCATAGCCCTCTATAGGCTTCCAAATATCACTTTCCAGCTTCAACAAGAACAGTCTTAGTGAAAGGCTTCTTCAGGGGAAGGCTGTTATTCTATGAGATGAATTAACCGAACACAAAGCCGTTTCTCAGAATGCTTCTTTCCAGTTTTTAACGGAAGAGATTTCCTTTTTCACCATAGCCCTCTAGGGGCATCCAAATATCACTTTGCAAATTCTATAAGAACAGTCTTATCAAAAGGCTTCTTGAGGGGAAAGCTGTAACTCTCTGAGATGTATTAACAGAACACAACGCAGTTTCTCAGATATCTTCTTTCCAGTTTTTCAAAGAAGATATTTCCTTTTTCACCATAGCCCTCTATGGGCTTCCAAATATCACTTTGGAAATTCCACAAGAACAGTCTTAGCGAAAGGCTTCTTGAGGGGAAAGCTGTAACTCTGTGAGATGAATTAAGAGCACACAAAGCAGTTTTTCACAAAGCTTCTTTCCAGTTTTTAACTGAAGATATTTCTTTTTTACCATAGCCCTCTAGGGGCTTCCAAATATCACTTTGCAAATTCCACAAGAACAGTCTTACCGAGAGGCTTCTTGAGGGGAGAGCTGTAACTCAGTGAGATGAATTAGCAGAACACAATGCAGTTTCTCAAAAAGCTTCTTTCCAGTTTTTAACTGAAGAGATTTCCTTTTTCACCATAGCCCTCTATGGGCTTCCAAATATCATTTTGAAAATTCCACAAGAGCAGTCTTAGTGAAAGGCTTCTTGAGGGGAAAGCTGTAACTCTGTGAGATGAATTAACACAACACAAAGCAGTTTCTCAAAAGGCTTCTTCTCAGTTTTTATCTTAGGATATTTCCTTTTTCACCACAGCTCTCTGTGGGCTTCCAAATATCACCTTTTAAATTCCACAAGAACTCTCTTAGCGAAAGGCTTCTTGAGGGGAGAACTGTATCTCTGTGAGATGAATTAACAGAACACAAAGCAGTTTCTCAGAACGCTTCTTTCCATTTTTAAACTGAAGATATTTCCTTTTTCACCATAGCCCTCCATGGGCTTTCAAATATCACTTTGCAAATTCCACAAGAACAGTCTTAGCGAAAGGTTTCTCCAGTGGAAAGCTGTAACTCTTTGAGATGAATTAACAGAACACAAAACAATTTCTCAGAGTTCTTCTTTCCGGTTTTTAACTGAAGACATTACCTTTTTCACCATAGCCCTGTATAGGCTTCCAAATATCACTTTGAAAATTCCACAAGAACTGTATTAGCGAAAGGCTTCTTGAGGGGAATGCTGTAGCTCTGTGAGATGAATTAACAGATCACAATGCAGTTTCTCATAAGGCTTCTTTCAAGTTTTTTACTGAAGATATTTCCTTTTTCACTGTAGTTCTCTATGGGCTTCCAAATATCACTTTGCAAATTCAACAAGAAGAGTCTTAGGGAAAGATTTCTTGAGGGGAAAGCTGTAAATCTGTGAGATGAATTAACAGAACACAAAGACGTTACTCAGAAAGCTTCTTTCCAGTTTTTAATGAAGAGACTTCTTTTTTTACCAAAGCCCTCTATAGGCTTCCAAATATCACTTTGCGAATTCCACAAGAACAGTCTTAGCAAAAGGCTTTTTGAGGGGAAAGCTGTAACTCAGTGAGATAAATTCACAGAACATGAAACAGTTTCTCAGAGACCTTCTTTCCAGTTTTTAACGGAGGAGATTTCCTTTTTCACCGTAGCCCTCTAGGCGCTTCCAAGTATCACTTTGCAAATTCCACAAGAACAGTCTTAGCGAAAGGCTTCTGGAGGTGAAAGCTGTAACTCTGTGAGATGAATTAACAGAACACGAAGCAGTTTCTCAGGAAGTCACTTTCAAGTATTTAACGGAAGATATTTCCTTTTTCACCGTAGCCCTCTATGGGCTTCCAAATATCACTTTGCAAATTCCACAAGACAGTTTTAGCGAAAGGCTTCTTGAGAGGAAATCTGTAACTCTGGGAGATGAATTAACAGAACTCAAAGCAGTTTCTCAGAAAGATTCTTTCCATTTTTAACTGAAGATATTTACTTTTTCACCGAAACCCTCTATGGGCTTACAAATATCACTTTGCAAATTCCACAAGAACAGTCTTAGCGAAAGTCTTCTTGAGGGGAAAGCTGTAACTCTGTGAGATGAATTAACAGAACACAAAGCAGTTTCTCAGAAAGCTTCTTTCCAGTTTTTAACAGAAGATATTTCCTTTTTCACTATAGCCCTCTATTGCCTTGCAAATATCACCTTGAAAATTCCACAAGAACAGTCTTAGCGAAAGGCTTCTTGAGGGGAAAGCTGTAACTCTGTGAGATGAATTAACAGAACACAAAGCAGTTTCTCAGAAAGCTTCTTTGAGTTTTTAACGGAAGATATTTCCTTTTTCACCATAGCCCTCTATGGGCTTCCAAATATCACTTTTCAAATTCCACAAGAACTGTATTAGCGAAAGGTTTCTTGAGTCAAAAGCTGTAACTCTGTGGGAAGAATTAACAGAACACAAAGCAGAGTCTCAGAAAGCTTCTTTCCAGTTTTTTACGGAGGATATTTCCTTTTTCACCATAGCCCTCTAAGGACTTGGAAGTATCACTTTGCAAATTCCTCAAGAACAGGCTTACCAAAAGACTTCTTGAGAGTAAAGCTCTAAGTCTGTGAAATGCATTAACAGAACACAAAGCAGTTTCCCAGAAAGCTTCTTTTCAGTTTTTATCTGAAGATATTTACTTTTTCACCATAGACCTCTATGGGCTTTCAATTATCTCTTTGCAAATTCCACAAGAACAATCGTAGCGAAAGGCTTCTTGAGGGGAAAGCTGTAAATCTGTGAGATGAATTAACAGAACACAAACCAGTTTCTCATAAAGCTTCTTTGCAGTTTTTAACGGAAGAGATTTCCTTTTTCACCATAGTCCTCTAAGGGATATGAATTATCACTTTGCAAATTCCACAAAAACAACCTTAGAGAAAGGCTTCTTGAGGGGAAAGCTGTAACTCTGTGAGATGAACTAACAGAACACAAAGCAGTTTCTCAAAAAGCTTAATTTCGGTTTTTATCTTAGGATATTTCCATTTTCACCATAGCCGCTTAGAGCTTCCAAATATCACTTTGCAAATTCCACAAGAACCTTCTAAGCGAAAGGCTTCTTGAGGGGAAAGATGTAACTCTTTGACATGAATTAACAGAACACAAAGCCGTTTCTCAGAAATCTTCTTTTCAGTTTTTAACTGAAGATATTTCCTTTTTTACCATAGCCCTCTTTGAGCTTCCAAATATCACTGAGAAAATTCCACAACAACAGCTTTAGCGAAAGGCTTCTTGAGGGGAAAGCTGTAAGTCTCTGAGTTGAATAACCACAACACAAGGCAGTTTCTCAGAAAGCTTCTTTCCAGTATTTAACGGAAGATATTTCTTTTTTCACAATAGCCCTCTATGGACTTCCAAATATCACTTTGCAAATTCCACAAGAAGAGTCTTAGCGAAAGTCTTCTTGACGGAAATGCTGTAACTCTGTGAGATGAATTAAAAGAACACAAAGCAGTTTCTCAGAAATCTTCTTTCCGGTTTTTAACGGAAGATATTTCCTTTTACACCATAGACCCATATGGGCTTCAAAATATCACTTTGCAAATTCCACAAGAAATTTCCTTTTTCACCATAGCCCTCTATGGGCTTCCAAATATCACTTTGCAAATCCCACAAGAACAGTCTTAGCGAAAGGCTTCTGGAAGGGAAAGCTGTAACCCTGTGAGATGAATTAGCAGAACACAAAGCAGTTTCTCAGAAAGCTTCTTTCCAGTTTTAACGATAGATATTCCCTTTTTCACCGTAGCCCTCTATGGGCTTCCAAATATTTCTTTGCAAATCCCACAAGAACAGTCTCAGTGAAAGGGTTCTTGAGGAGAAAGCTGTAACTCGGTGAGATGTATTACACGAACAAACGGCAGTTTCTCAGAAAGTTCCTTTCAAGTTTTTAACGGAAGATATTTCCTTTTTCACCATATCGCTCTATGGGCTTCCAAATATCACTTTGAAAATTCCACAAGAACAGTCTTAGGGAAAGGCTTCCGGAGGGGAAAGCTGTAACTCTGTGAGATGAATTAACAGAACACAAAGCAGTATCTCAGAAAGCTTCTTTCCAGTTTTTAACTGAAGATATTTCCTTATTCACAATAGCCCTCTATGGGCTTCTAAATATCTCTCAGCAAATCCCACAAGACCAGTCTTAGCGAAAGGTTGTGGGGAAAGCTGTAACTCGGTTAGATGTATTAACAGAACACACTGCAGTTTCTCAGAAAGCTTCTTTCCACTTTTTAACTGAAGATATTTCCTTTTTCTCTATAGCCCTC
This sequence comes from Chlorocebus sabaeus, assembly GCF_047675955.1. Classification (NCBI taxonomy): domain Eukaryota; kingdom Metazoa; phylum Chordata; class Mammalia; order Primates; family Cercopithecidae; genus Chlorocebus; species Chlorocebus sabaeus. The sequence goes on along the minus strand of NW_027327647.1, from coordinate 240,943 downwards.
TAGGGGCTTCCAAATATCACTTTGCAAATTACAAAAGAACAGTCTTAGTGAACGGCTTCTTGAGGGGAAAGCTGTAACTCTGTGAGATGAATTAACAGAACACAAAGCAGTTTCTCAGAAATCTTCTTTCCAGTTTTTAACTGAAGATATTTCCTTTTTCATCATAGCCCTCTATTGGCTTCCAAATATCACTTTGAAAATTCCACAAGAACAGGCTTAGCGAAACGCTTCTTTAGGGGAAAGCTGTAACTCTGTGAGATGAATTAACAGAACACAAAGCAGTTTCTCAGAAATCTTCTTTCCAGTTTTTAAGGAATATATTTCCTTTTTCACCATAGGCCTCTATGGGCTTGCAAATGTCACTTTGCAAATTCCACAAGAACAGTCTTAGCGAAAGGCTTCTTGAGGGGAAAGCTGTAACTCGGTGAGATGTCTTAACAGAACACACAGCAGTATCTGAGAGAGCTTCTTTCCAATTTTTAACTGAAGATATTTCCCTTTTCACGATAGCCCAATATGGGTTTCCAAATATCACTTTGCAAATTTCACAAGAATAGTCTTAGTGAACGGCTTCTTGAGGGGATAGCTGTAACACTGTGAGATGAACTAACAGAACACAAAGCAGTTTCTCAGAAAGCTTCTTTACGGTTTTTAATAGAACATATGGCGTTTTTCACCATTGCCCTCTATGGGCTTCCAAATTTCACTTTGAAAATTCAAAAAGAAATGTCTCAGTTACAGGTTTCTTGCGGGTAAAGCTGTAACTCTTTGAGATGAATTAGCAGAACACAAAGCAGTTTCACAGAAAACTTCTTTCCGGTTTTTAACTGAAGATATTTCATTTTTCACCATAGCCCTCTAAGGGCTTCTAAATATCACTTTGCAAATTCCACAAGAAGAGCCTTAGCGAAAGGCTTCTTGAGTAAAAAGCTGCAACTCTGTGATATGAATTAACAGAATACTAAGCAGTTTCTCAGAAAGCTTCTTTTCAGTTTTTATCTTAGGCAATTTCCTTTTTCACCATAGCCCTCTATGGGCTTTCAAATATCACTTTGCAAATTCCACAAGAACAGTCTTAGCGAAGGGCTTCTGGATGGGAAAACTGTAACTCTATGAGACGACTTAACAGGACACAAAGCAGTTTCTCAGAAATCTTCTTTCCAGTTTTTAACGGAAGATATTTCCTTTTTCACCATAGCCCTCTATGGGCTTCCAAATATCACTTTGCAAATTTCCCAAGAATAGTCTTAGTGAACGGCTTCTTGAGGGGAAAGCTGTAGCTCTGTGAGATGAATTAACAGAACACAAATCAGTTTCTCAGAAAGCTTCTTTTCGGATTTAACGGAAGATATTGCTTTTTCACTGTACCACTCTATGTGCTTCAAATTTCACTTTGCAAAATCCACAAGAACATTCTTATCTAATGGCTTCTTGAGGGTAAAACTGTTACTCTGTAAGATGAATTAACAGAATACTAAGCAGTTTCTGAGAAAGCTTCCTTTCAGTTTTTATCTTAGGATATTTCCTTTCTCACCGTAGCCCTCTATAGGCTTCCAAATATCACTTTGCAAATTTCACAAGAACAGTCTTAGCGAAAGGCTTCTTCAGGGGAAAGCTGTAACTCTGTGAGATGAATTAACAGGACACAAAGCAGTTTCTCAGAAAGCTTCTTTCCAGATTTTAACTGAAGATAATTCGTTTTTCAGCATAGCCCTCTATGGGCTTACAAATATCACTTTGCAAATTCCACAAGAACAGACTTAGTGAAAGGATTCTTGAGGGAAAAGCTGTAACTCTGTGAGTTGAATTAACAGAACACAAAGCAGTTTCTCAGAAAACTTCTTTCCAGTTTTTAACTGAAGATATTTTCTTTTTAACCATAGCCCGCTATGGGCTTCCAAATATCACTTTGGATATTCCACAAGAAAACTATTAGCGAAAGGCTTCTTGAGGGGAAAGCTATAACTCTGTGAGATGAATTAACAGAACACAAAGGTGTTTCTCAGAAAGTTTCTTGCCAGTTTTTAGCTGAAGATATTTCCTTTTTCACCAAAGCCCTCTATGGGCTTCAAAATATCATTTTGCAAATCCCACAAGAACCGTCTTAGCCAAAGACTTCTTTTGGGGAAAGCTGTAACTTGGTGAGATGTATTAACAAAACACACGGCAGTTTCTCAGAAAGCTTCTTTCCAGATTTTATCGGAACATATTTCCTTTTACACCATAGCCGTCTTTCGGCTTCCAAAGTTCACTTTTCAAATTTCACAAAACAGTCTTAGTGAACGACTTCTTGAAAGGAAAGCTGTAACTCTGTGATATGAACTAACAGAACACAAAGAATTTTTCAGAAAGCTTCTTCACGGTTTTCATCTTAGGATATTTCCATTTTCACCATAGCCATCTATGGGCTTCCAAATATCACTTTGCAAATTCCACAAGAACAGTCTTAGCAAAAGTGTTCTTGAGGGGAAAGCTGTAACTCTTTGAGATGAATTTACAGAACTCAAAGCAGTTTCTCAGAAAGCTTCTTTCCAATTTTTACCTGAAGATATTTCCTTTTTCACCATAGCCCTGCATGGGCTTCCAAATATCACTTTGCAAATTCCACAACAACAGACTTAGCGTAAGGCTTCTTGAGGGAAAAGCTGTAATTCTGTTAGATGAATTAGCAGAACACAAAACATTTTCTCAGAAGGCTTCTCTCCAGTTTTTGTCTTGGGACATTTCCTTTTTCACCACAGGCCTCTTTGCTCTTCTAGATATCACTTTCCAAATTCCACAAGAAAAGTCTTAGGGAAAGGCTTCTTGAGGGGAAAGCTGTAACTCTGTGAGATGAATTAACAGAACACAAAGCAGTTTCTCAGAAAGGTACTTACCAGTTTTTAACGGAAGATATTTCCTTTTTCACCATAGCCCTCTTTGGGCTTCTAAATATTACTTTGCAAATTCCACAAGAACAGTCTTGGCGAAAGGTTTCTTGAGGGGAAAGCTGTAACTCTGTGAAATGAATTAACAGAACACAAAGCAGTTTCTCAGAAAGCTTCTTTCCAGTTTGTAACGGAGAACATTTCCTTTTTAACCGTAGCCCTCTATGGGCTTCTAATATCACGTTCTAAATTCCACAAGAATAGTCTTAGCCAAAGACTTCTTGAGGGGAAAGCTGTAACTCTGTGAGAAGAATTAACAGAACACCAAGCAGTTTCTCAGAAAGCTTATTTTTAGTTTTTATCTTAGGATATTTCCTTTTTCACCATAGACCTCTATGGGCTTCTAAATATCACTTTCGAAATCCCACAAGACCAGTTTTAGGGAAAGACTTCTAGAGGGGAAAGCTGTCACTCTGTGAGATGAATTAACAGAACACAAAGTAGTTGCTCAGAAAACTCCTTTCCAGTTTTTAATTGAAGATATTTCCTTTTTCACCATTGCCCTCTAGGGGTTACAAATATCACTTTGCAAATTCCACAAGAACAGACTTAGTGAAAGGCTTCTTGAGGTGAAAGCTGTAACTCTGTGACATGAATTAACAGAACTCAAAGCAGTTTCTCGGAAAGCTTCTTTCCACTTTTTAACAGAAGATATTTCCTTTTTCACTATAGCCCTCTATGGGCTTCCAAATATCACTTGGCAAATTCCACAAGAACAGCCTTAGCGAAAGGCTTCGTGAGGGGAAAGCTGTTACTCTGTGAGATGAATTAACAGTACACAAAGCGGTTTCTCAGAAAGCTTCTTTCCAGTTTTTGTATTAGGATATTTCCTTTTTCACCATAGCCCTCTCTGGGCCTCTAAATATCACGTTCCAATTTCCACAAGAACAGTCTTAGCAAAAGGCTTCTTGAGGGGAAAGCTGTAACTCTGTGAGATGAATTAACAGAACACAAAGTAGTTTCTCAGAGAGCTTCTTTCCAGTTTTTAACGGAAGATATTTCCTTTTCCACCTTTTCCTTTTATAGGCTTCCAAATATCACTTGGCAAATTCCACAAGAACAGACTTAGCGAAAGGCTTCTTGAGGGGAAAGCTGTTACTCTGTGAGATGAATTAACAGTACACAAAGCAGTTTCTCAGAAAGCTTCTTTCCAGTTTTTAACTTAGAATATTTCCTTTTTCACCATAGACCTCTATGGCCTACTAAATATCACTTTTCAAATTCCACAAGAACAGTCTTAGGGAAAGGCTTCTTGAGGGGAAAGCTGTAACTCTGTGGGATGAAATAATAGAACACAAAGCAGTTTCTCAGAAATCATCTTTCCAGTTTTTAACGGATGATATTTCCTTTTTCAGCAAAGCCCTCTATGGGCTTCCAAATATCTCTTTTCAAATTCCACAAGAACAGTCTTAGCGAAAGGCTTCTTGAGAGGAAAGCTGTAACTCTGTGCGATGAATTAACAGAACACAAAGTATTTTCGCAGAAAATTTCTTTCCAGTTTTTAACAGAAGATATATCCTTTTTTACCAAAGCCGTCTTTGGGCTTCCAAATATCACTTTGCAAATTACACAAGAACAGTGTTAGCGAAATGCTTCTTGAGGAGAAAGCTGTAACTCTGTGAAACGAATTAACAGAACACAAAGCAGTTTCTCAGAAAGCTTCTTTCCAGTTTTTAACTAAAGATATTTCCTTTTTCACTGTAGCCCTCTTTGGTCTTCCAACTATCACTTTGCAAATTACACAAGAACACTCTTAATGAAAGGCTTCTTGAGGGGAAAGCTGTAACTCTGTGAGACGAATTAACAGAACAAAAAGCCGTTTCTCACAAAGCTTCTTTCCAGTTTTTAACTGAAGATATTTCCTTTTTCACCATAGCCCTCTAGGGGCTTCTGAATATCACTTTGCAAATTCCACAAGAACAGTCTTAGCGAAAGGATTCCGGAGGGGAAAGCTGTAAGTCTGTGAGATGAATTAACAGAACACAAAGTAGTTTCTCAGAAAGCTTCTTTTCAGTTTATATCTCAGGATATTTCCTTTTTCACCATAGCCCTCTATGGGCTTCCAAATATCACTTTGCAAATTCCACAAGAAGAGACTTAGCGAAAGGCTTCTTGAAGGGAAAGCTGTAATCAGAAGACTTCTTTCCAGTTTTTAACGGAAGATATTGCCTTTTTCACAATAGCCCTCTATGTTCTTCGAAATGTCACTTTGCAAATTCCACAAAAACAGTCTTAGCGAAAGGCTTCTTGAGGGGAAAGCTGTAACTCTGTGAGATGAATTAACAGAACACAACGCAGTTTCTCAGAAAGCTTCTTTCCTGTTTTAACGGAAAATATTTCGTTTTTCACCATAGCCCCCTGTGAGCTTCCAAATAACACTTTGCAAATTCCACAAGAACAGTCTTAGCGAAAGGCTTCTTGAGGGGAAAGCTATAACTCTGTGAGATGAATAAACAGAACACAAAGCAGTTTCTCAGAAAGCTTCTTTCCAGTTTTTAACGGAAGATATTTCCTTTTTCACCATAGCCCTCTCTGGGCTTCCAAATATCATTTTGCAAATTCCACAAGAACAGTCTTAGCGAAAGGCTATTTGAGGGGAAAGCTGTAACTCTGTGAGATGAATAAACAGAACACAAAGCAGTTTCTCAGAAAGATTCTTTCCAGTTTTTGTCTTAGGATATTTCCTTTTTCATCATAGCCCTCTAATTGCTTCCAAATAAGACTTTGAAAATTCCAAAAGAACAGTCTTAATGAAAGGATTCTTGAGGGGAAAGCTGTAACTCTGTGAAATGAATTAACAGAACACAATGCAGTTTCTCAGATAGCTTCTTTCCAGTTTTTAACGGAAGATATTTCCTTTTTCACCAAAGCTCTCTTTGGGCTTCCAAATATCACTTTGCAAATTCCACAAGAACACTCTTAGCGAAAGATTTCTTGAGGGGAAAACTGTAACTCTGAGATGAACTAACAGAACACAAAGCAGTTTCTCAGAAAGCTTCTTTCCAGTTTTTAAGGGAAGATATTTCCTTTTTCACCAAAGCCCTCTATGCGCTTCCTAATATCACATTTCAAATTCCACAAGAACCGTCTTAGGGAAAGGCTTCTTGAGGGGAATGCTATAACTCTGTGAGATGAATTAACAGGACAAAAGCACTTTCTCAGAAAGCTTGTTTCCAGTTTTTAACTGAAGATATTTCCTTTTTCACCATAGATGTCAACGGGCTTCCAAAGATCAGTTTGAAATTCCACAAGGACAGTCTTAACAAAACGCCTCTTGAGGGGAAAGCTGTAACTCTGTGAGTTGAATTAACAGAACACAAATCAGTTTCTCAGAAAGCTTCTTTCCAGTTTTTAACGGAGGATATTTCCTTTTTAACCATAGCCCTCTATGGGCTTCTAATATCACGCTCTAAATTCCACAAGAACACTCTTAGTCAAAGACTTCTTGAGGGGAAAGCTGTAACACTGTGAGACGAATTAACAGAACACAAATCAGTTTCTCAGACAGCTTATTTTTAGTTTTTATCTTAGGATATTTCCTTTTTCACCATAGACCTCTATGGGCTTCAAAATATCACTTTAGAAATTCCATAAGAACAGTTTTAGGGAAAGTCTTCTAGAGGGGAAAGCTGTCACTCTGTGAGATGAATTAACAGAACACAAAGTAGTTGCTCAGAAACCTCCTTTTCAGTTTTTAACTGAAGTTATTTCTTTTTTCACCATTGCTGTCTAGGGGTTTCCAAATATGACTTTGCAAATTCCACAAGAGCAGACTTAGTGAAAGGCTTCTTGAGGCGAAAGCTGTAACTCTGTGACATGAATTAACAGAACACAAAGCAGTTTCTCGGAAAGCTTCTTTCCACTTTTTAACAGAAGATGTTTCCTTTTTCACTATTGCCCTCTATGGGCTTCCAAATATCACTTGGCAAATTCCACAAGAACAGCCTTAGCGAAAGGCTTCATGAGGGGAAAGCTGTAATGCTGTGACATGAATTATCAGAACACAAAGCAGTTTCTCAGAAAGCCTCTTCTCAGTTTTTGTATTAGGATATTTCCTTTTTCACCATAGCCCTCTCTGGGCCTCTAAATATCACCTTCCAATTTCCACAAGAACAGTCTTAGAGAAAGGCTTCTTGGGGGGAAAGCTGTAACTCTGTGAGATGAATTAACAGAACACAAAGTAGTTTCTCAGAGAGCTTCTTTGCAGTTTTTACCGGAAGATATTTCCTTTTCCACCATTGCCTTTTATTGGCTTCCAAATATCACTTGGCAAATTCCACAAGAACAGCTTTAGCGAAAGGCTTCTTGAGGAGAAAGCTGTAACTCTGTGAAATGAATTATCAGAACACAAAGCAGTTTCTCAGAAAGATTCTTTTCAGTTTTTATCTTAGGATATTTCCTTTTTCACCGCAGCCCTCTATGAACTTCCAAATATCACTTTGCAAATTCTACAAGAACTGTCTTAGCGAACGGCTTCTTGAGGGGAAAGCTATAACTCTGTGAGATGAATTAAAAGAACGCAAAGCAGTTTCTCAGGAAGCTTCTTTCCAGTTTTTAAAGGAAGATATTTCCTTTTTCACCCTAGGCATCTATGGTCTTCCAACTATCACTTTGCAAATTCCACAAGAACAATCTTAGCGAAAGGCTTCTTGAGGGGAAAACTGTAACTCTGTGAGATGAATTAAGAGAACAAAAGCAGTTTCTCAGAAGCCTTCTTTCCAGTTTTTATCTGAAGATAATTTCTTTTTCACCATAGCCCTCAAAGGGCTTCCAAAGATCACTTTGCAAATTCCACAGGAACAGTCTTAGCGAAAGGCTTCTTGAGGGGAAAGCTGTAACCCTTTGAGATGAATTAACAGAACACAAAGTAGTTTCTCAGAAAGCTTCTTTTCAGTTTTTATCTTAGGATATTTCCTTTTTCAACATATTCCTCTATGGGCATTTAAATATCACTTTGCAAATTCCACAAGAACATTCTTAGTGAACGGCTTCTTGAGGAGAAGCTGTAACTCTGTGAGATGAATTAACAGAACAAAAAGCAGTTTCTCAGAAAGCTTCTTTCCAGTTTTTAACGAAAGATTTTAATTGTTCAACATAGCTCTCTATGGGCTTCCAAATATCACTTTGCAATTTGCACAAGAACAGTCTTAGCGAAAGGCATCTTGAGGTAAAAGCTGTAACTCTGTGAGATGAATTAACAGAACACAAAGCAGTTTCTCAGAAAGCTTCTTTTCTGTTTTTTTCTTAGGATATTTCCTTTTTCACCATAGCCTTCTAAGGGCTTCCAAATATCACTTTGCAAATTCCACAAGAAAAATCTTAGCGAAAGGCTTCTGTAGTGGACAGCTGTAACTCTGTTAGATGAATTAACAGAACACAAAGCTGATTCTCAGAAATCTTCTTTCCAGTTCTTAACGGTAAATATTTCCATTTTCAGCATCGCCCTCTAGGGTCTTCCAAATATCACTTTGCAAATTCCACAAGAACAGTCTTAGCGATAGGCTTCTTTCAGGGAAAGCTGTAACTCTGTGACTTGAATTAACAGATCACAAAGCAGTTTCTCAGAAAGACTCTTTCCAGTTTTTAACAGAAGACATTTCCTTTTTTACCATAGCCCTCTTTGGGCTTCGAAATATTACTTTACAAATTCCACAAGAACAGTCTTAGCGAAAGGCTTCTTGAGGGGAAAGCTGTATCTCTGTGAGATGAAGTAACAGAACACAAAGCAGTTTCTCAGAAAGCTTCTTTCCAGTTTTTAACGGAGGATATTTCCTTTTTTACCATAGCCCTCTATGGGCTTCTAATATCACGTTCTAAATTCCTCAAGAACAGTCTTAGCGAAAGGCTTTTTGAGGGGAAAGCTGTAACTCTGTGAGACGAATTAACAGAACACAAAGCAGTTTCTCAGAAAGCTTATTTTTAGTTTTTATCTTAGGCTATTTCCTTTTTCACCATAGACCTCTATGGGCTTCTAAATATCACTTTCAAAATTCCACAAGAACAGTTTTAGGGAAAGGCTTCTAGAGGGGAAAGCTGTAACTCTGTGAGATGAATTAACAGAACACAAAGCAGTTGCTCAGAAAGCTCCTTTCCAGTTTTTAACTGAAGATATTTACTTTTTCACCATTACCCTCTTGGGGCTTCCAAATATCACTTTGCAAATTCGCAAGAACAGACTTAGCGAAAGGCTTCTTGAGGGGAAAGCTGTAACTCTGTGACATGAATTAACAGAACACAAAGCAGTTTCTCAGAAAGCTTCTTTCCACTTTTTAACAGAAGATATTTCCTTTTTCACTATAGCACGCTATGGTCTTCCAAATATCACTGGGCAAATTCCACAAGAACAGCCTTAGCGGAAGGCTTCTTGAGGTGAAAGCTGTGACGCTGTGACATGAATTATCAGAACACAAAGCAGTTTCTCAGAAAGCTTCTTTTCAGTTTTTGTATTAGGATATTCCCTTTTTCACCATAGCCCTCTCTGGGCCTCTAAATATCACCTTCAAATTTCCACAAGAACAGTCTTAGCGAAACGCTTCTTGAGGGACGTGCTGTAACTCTGTGAGATGAATTAACATAACACAAAGCAGTTTCTCAGAAAGCTTCTTTTCGGTTTTTATCTTAGGATATTTCCATTTTCACCATAACCCTCTCTGGGCATCCAAATATCACTTTGCAAAAACCACAAGAGTCGCCTTAGTGAACTGGTTCTTGAGGGGAAAGCTGTAACTCTGTGATATGAATTAACAGAACACAAAGCAGTTTCTCAGAAAGCTTATTTCCAGTTTTTAACGGAAGATATTTCCTTTTTCACCATATCTCTCTATGGGTTTCCAAATATCGGTTTGAAAATATCACAAGAATAGTCCTAGTGAACGGCTTCTTGAGGGGAAAGCTGTAACTTTGTGAGATGAATTAAGAGAACAAAAAGCAATTTCTCAGAAAGCTTCTATCCAATTTTTAACTGAAGATATTTCCTTTTTCAACATAGCCTTGCATGGTCTTCCAAATATCACTTTACATATTCCACAAGAACAGTCTTAGCGAAAAGTTTCTTGAGGGGAAAGCTGTAACTCTGTGAGATGAATTAACAGAACACAAAGCAGTTGCTCAGAAGGTATCTTTCAAGTTTTTAACTGAAGATATTTCCTTTTTCGCCATAGCCCTCTATGGGTTCTCAAATATCACTTTGAAATTTCACAAGAAGAGTCTCACTGAACGGCTTCTTGAGGGGAAATCTGTAACTCTGTGAGATGAACTGACAGAACGCAAAGCAGTTTCTCAGAAGTCTTCTTTCAGTTTTTAACGGAAGATATTTCCTTTTTCATTATAGCTCTCTAAGGGCTTCCAAATATCACTTTGTAAATTCCAGAAGAACAGTCTTAGCGAAAGGCTTCTTGAGGGGAAAGCTGTAACTCTGTGATATGCATTAAGAGGACAAAAAGAAGTTTCTCAGAAAGCTTCTTTCCAGTTTTTAACTGAAGATATTTCCTTTTTCGTATAGCCCTCTAAGAGCTTCCAAATATCACTTTGCTAATTACCCAAGAACAGTCTTAGCAAAGGGCTTCTTGAGTTAAAACCTGTAACATTGTGAGATGAATTAACGGAACACAAAGCAGTTTCTAAGAAAGATTCTATCCATTTTTTAATTGAAGATATTTCTTTTTTCACCGTAGCCCTCTAAGGGCTTCCAAATATCACTTTGCAAATTCCACAAGAACACTCTTAGCGAAATGCTTCTTGAAAGAAAAGCTGAAACTCTGTGAGATGAATTAACAGAACACAAAACATTTTCTCAGAAAGCTTCCTTTCAGTTTTTATCTTATTATATTTCCTTTTTCACCATAGCCCTCTATGGGCTTCCAGATATCTCTTTGCAAATTCCACAACAACAGTCTTAGCGAAAGGATTATGGAGGGGAAAGCTGTAACTCTGTGACATGAATTAACAAAACAGTTTTTCAGAAATCTTTCTTCCAGTTTTTAACGGAAGATATTTCCTTTTTCACCGTAGGCCTCTATGGGCTTCCAAATATCACTTTGCAAATTCCACAAGAAGAGCCTTACAGAAAGGCTTCTTGAGAGGAAAGCTGCAAATCGGTGAGATGTATTAACAGAAAACACGGCAGTTTCTCAGAAAGTTTTTTTCCAATTATTAAAGGAAGATATTTTCTTTTTCACCATAGCCTTCTATGGGTTTAAAAATATCACTTTGAAAATTTCACAAGAATAGTCCAAGTGAATGGTTTCTTGAGGGGAAAGCTGTAACTCTGTGAGATGAATTAACAGGACACAAAGTAGTTTCTCAGAAAGCTTCTTTCAAGTTTCTAACTGAAGATATTTCCTTTTTCACCATAGCCTTCTACTGGCTTCCAAATATCACTTAGCAAACTAAACAGTAACAGTATTAGAGAAAGGATTCTGGAGAGGAAATCTGTAACTCCGTGAGATAAATTAACAGAACACAAAGCAGTTTCTCAGAATGCTTCTTTTCTGTGTTTATCTTAGGATATTTCATTTTTCACCATAGTCCTCTATGGGCTTTTAAATATCACTTTGCAAATTCCACAAGAACAGTCTTAGTGAACGGCTTCTTGAGGAGAAAGCTGTAACTCTGTGAGATGAATTAACAGAACAAAAAGCAGTTTCTCAGAAAGCTTCTTTCCAGTTTTTAACGAAAGATTTTAATTGTTCAACATAGCTCTCTATGGGCTTCCAAATATCACTTTGCAATTTGCACAAGAACAGTCTTAGCGAAAGGCATCTTGAGGCAAATGCTGTAACACTGTGAGATGAAGTAACAGAACACAAAACAGTTTCTCAGAAAGTTTCTTTTCTGTTTTTATCTTAGGATATTTCCTTTTTCACCATAGCCTTCTAAGGGCTTCCAAATACCACTTCGCAAATTCCACGAGAAAACTCTTAGCGAAAGGCTTCTGTAGGGGACAGCTGTAACTCTGTTAGATGAATTAACAGAACACAAAGCTGATTCTCAGAAATTTTCTTTCCAGTTTTTAACTGAAAATATTTTCTTTTTCACCCTAGCCCTCTAGAGTCCTCCAAATATCACTTTGCAAATTCCACAAGAACAGTCTTAGCGAAAGGCTTCTTTCAGGGAAAGCTGTAACTCTGTGAGATGAATTAACAGAACACAAAGCAGTTTCTCAGAAAGCTTCCTTCCAGTTTTTAACGGAAGATATTTCCGTTTTCCCCATATCTCTCTGTGATTCCAAATATCACTTTGCAAATTCCACAAGAACAGTCTTTGAGAAAAGCTTCTTGTGGAAAAATCTGTAACTCTGTGAGATGAATTAACGGAACACAAAGCAGTTTCTCAGAAACCTTCTTTCCAGTTTTCCACTGAAGATATTTCCTTTTTCACGATAGCCCTCTATGGGCTTCCAAATATCACTTTGCAAATTCCACAAGAACAGTCCTAGCAAAAAATTTCTTGAGGGGAAAGCTGTAACTCGGTGTGATGTATAAACAGAACACATGGCACTTTCTCAGAATGCTTCTTTCCAGTTTTAAACGGAAGATATTTCCTTTTCAATATAGCCCTCTATGTTCTTCCAAATATCTCTTTGCAAATTACAAAAGAACAGCCTTCGTGAACGGCTTCTTGAGGGGAGAGCTGTAACTCTGTGAGACGAACTAACAGAACAAAATGCAGATTCTCAGAAAGCTTCTTTTCGGTTTTTATCTTAGGATATTTCCAATTTCACCATAACCCTCTATGGGCTTCCAAATATCACTTTGCAAATTCCACAAGAACAGTCTTAGCGAAAGGCTTCTTGAGGGGAAAGCTCTAACTCTTTGAGATGAATTAACAGAACACAAAGCAGTTTCTCAGAAAGCTTCTTTTCAGTTTTTTTCTTAGGATATTTCCTTTTTCAGAATAGCTCTCTATGTTCTTCAAAATATCACTTTGCAAATTCAACAAGAACAGTCTTAGCGAAAGGCTTCTTGAGGGGAAACTCTCACTCTACGATATGAATTAACAGAACACAAAGCAGTTTCTCAGAAAGCTTCTTTTCAGTTTTTAACTGAAGATATTTCCTTTTTCACCATAGCCCTCTATGGGCTTCCAAATATCACTTTGCAAATTCCAAAGGAACAGTCTTAGCGAAAGGCTTCTTTAGGGAAAATCTGTAACTCTGTGCGATGAATTAACAGAACACAAATCAGTTTATCAGAAAGCTTATTTTCAGTTTTTTTCTTACGACATTTACTTTTTCGCCATAGCCCACTATGGGCTTCCAAATATCACTTTGCAAATTCCACAAGAACAGACTGAGCGAAAGGCTTCTTGAGGGGAAAGCTGTAACTCTGTGAGATGAATTCACAGAACACAAAGATGTTTCTCAGAAAGCTTCTCTCCAGTTTTTAACGGAAGATATTTACTTTTTCTCCATAGTCCTGTAGGGGCTTCTAAATATCACTTTCCAAATTACACAAGAAGAGTCTTATCGAAAGTCTTCTTGAGGGGAAAGCTGTAACACTGTGGGATGAATTAACAGAACACAAAGCAGTTTCTCAGAAAGCTTCTTTTCAGTTTTTATCTTAGGATATATCCTTTTTCACCATAGCCCTCTATGGGCTTCTAAATATCACTTTCCAAATTACACAAGAAGAGTCTTATCGAAAGTCTTCTTGAGGGGAAAGCTGTAACTCTGTGGGATGAATTAACAGAACACAAAGCAGTTTCTCAGAAAGCTTCTTTTCAGTTTTTATCTTAGGATATGTCCTTTTTCACCATAGCCCTCTATGGGCTTCTAAATATCACTTTCCAAATTTCACAAGAAGAGTCTTATCGAAAGTCGTCTTGAGGGGAAAGCTGTAACTCTGTGGGATGAATTAACAGAACACAAAGCAGTTTCTCAGAAAGCTTCTTTTCAGTTTTTATCTTAGGATATGTCCTTTTTCACCTTAGGCCTCTATGGGCTTCCAACTATCTGTTTGCAAATTTCACAAAAACAATCTTAGTGAACGGCTTCTTGAGGGGAAAGCTGTAACTCTGTGAGATGAACTAACAGAACACAAAGCAGTTTCTCAGAAAGCTTCTTTTCGGTTTTTATCTAAGGATATTTCCATTTTCACAGTAGACCTCTATGGGCTTCCAAATATCATTTTGCTAATTACACAAGAGGAGCCTTAGCTGAAGGCTTCTTGAGGCGAAAGTTGTAACACTTTAAGATGAATTAACAGAACACATAGCAGTTTCTCAGAAAGCTTCTTTTCAGTTTTTAAGGAAAGATATTTCCTTTTTCACCATAGCCCTCTATGGGCTTCCAAATATCACTTTGCAAATTCCACAAGAACAGTCTTAGCGAAAGGCTTCTTGAGAGGTAAGCTGTAACTCTGTGAGATGAATTAACAGAACACAAAGCGGTTTCTCAGAAAGCTTCTTTCCAGTTTTTAACTGAAGATATTTATTTTTTCACCATAGCCCTCTATAGACTTCCAATTATCACTTTGCAAATCCCACAATAACAATCTAACGAAAGGCTTCTTGAGGGGAACTCTGTAACTCGGTGATATATATTAACAGAACACACGGCAGTTTCTCAGAAATTTTCTTTCCAGTTTTTAATGGAAGATATTTCCTTTTTCAACATAGCCCTCTGTCGGCTTCCAAATATCACTTTGCAAATCCCACAAGAACAGTCTTAGCGGAGGTCTTCTTGAGAGCAAAGCTGTAACTGTGTGAGATGTATTAATAGAACACATGGCAGTTTCTCAGAAAGCTTCTTTCCAGTTTTTAACGGAAGATATTTTGTTTTTCACCATAGCCCTCTATGGGCTTTCAAATATCACTTTGCAAATTTCACAAGAAGAACCTTAGCGAAAGGTTTCTTGAGGGGAAAGCTGTAACTCTGTGAGTTGAATTAACAGACCACACAGCAGTTTCTCAGAAAACTTCTTTTCAGTTATTATCTTAAGATATTTCCCTTTTCTCCAAAGCCCTCTATGGGCTTCGAAATATCACTTTGCAAATCCCACAAGAACAGTCTTATCGAAAGGCTTCTTGAAGGGAAAGCTGTAATTCTGTGAGATGAATTATCAGAACACAAAGCAGTTTCTCAGAAAGCTTCTTTCCAGTTTTTAACTGAAGATATTTCCTTTTTCACCGAAGCCCTCTTGGGGCTTCCAAATATCACTTTGCAAATTCCACAAAAACACTCTTAGCGAATGAGTTCTGTAGGAGAATGCTGTAACTCTGTTAGATAAATTAACAGAACAGAAAGCAGTGTCTCAGAAATCTTCTTCCCAGTTTTTAACGGAAGATATTTCCTTTTTCTCCATATCCCACTACGGGCTTCCAAATATCACTTTGCAAATTCCACAAAACAGACTTACCGAAAAGCTTCTTGAGAAGAAAGCTGTAACTCTGTGAGATGAATTACCACAACACAAAGCAGTTTCTCAGAAAGTTTCTTTCCAGGTTTTAACTGAAGATATTTCCTTTTTCATCATGGCCCTCTATGGGCTTCCAAATATCACTTTGCAAATTGCACAAGAGCAGTCTTAGCGAATGGCTTCTTGAGGGAAAATTTGTAACTCTGTGACACGAATTAAGAGAACACAAAACAGTTCCTCAGAAAGCTTCTTTTCAGTTTTTATCTTAGGATATTTCCTTTTTCACCATAGCTCTCTTTGGGCTTCCAAATATCATTTTGCAAATTCCACAAGAACAGTCTAAGCGAAAGGTTTCTGGAGGGGAAAGTTTTAACTCTGTGAGATGAATTAACAGAACACAAAGCAGGTTCTCAGAAGCCTTCTTTCCAGTTTTTAACGGAAGCTATTTCCTTTTTCACCTTAGCGCTCTATGGGCTTCCAAATGTGACTTTGCAGATTCCACAAGAACAGTCATAGCAAAAGTCTTACTGAGGAGAAAGCTGTAATTCTGTGAGATGAACTTACAGAATACAAAGTAGTTTCTCGGAATGCTTATTTTCAGTTTTTATCCTAGGATATTTCCTTTTTCTCCGTATCCCTCTATGGGCTTCCAAATATCACTTTGCAAATTCCACAAGAACAGTCTTAGCGAAACGTTTCTTGAGGGGAAAGCTGTAACTCAGTGAGATGAATTAACAGAGCACAACGCAATTTCTCAGAAAGTTTCTTTCCAGTTTTTAACTGAAGATATTTCCTTTTTCTGCATAGCCCTCTATTGGCTTCCAAATATCACTTTGCACATCTAACAATAACAGTCTTAGAGAACGGCTTCCTTAGGGGAAGGTTGTAACTGCTTGAGATGAACTAACAGACCACAAAGTGCTTTCTCAGATAGCTTCTTTTCGGTTTTTATCTTAGGATATCCATTTTCACCATAGCCCTCTATGGGCTTCTAAATATTACTTTGCAAATTCCACAAGAACAGTCTTAGTGGAAGGCTTCTTGAGGAGAAATTGTAACTATTAGAGATGAATTAACAGAACACAAAGCAGTTTCTTAGAAAGCTTCTTTCAAGTTTTTAACTGAAGTTATTTCGTTTTTCACCATAGCCTTCTACGGACTTACAAATATCACTTTGCAAATCCCACAAGAACAGTCTAAGCCAAAGGCTTCTTGAGGGGAAAGCTGTAACCCATTGAGATGAATTAACAGAACACAAAGTAGTTTCTCAGAAACCTTCTTTTCAGTTTTTATCTTAGGATACTTCCTTTTTCACCATATTCCTCTATGGGCATTTAAATATCACTTTGCAAATTCCACAAGAACATTCTTAGTGAACGGCTTCTTGAGGAGAAGCTGTAACTCTGTGAGATGAATTAACAGAACAAAAAGCAGTTTCTCAGAAAGCTTCTTTCCAGTTTTTAACGAAAGATTTTAATTGTTCAACATAGCTCTCTATGGGCTTCCAAATATCACTTTGCAATTTGCACAAGAACAGTCTTAGCGAAAGGCATCTTGAGGTAAAAGCTGTAACTCTGTGAGATGAATTAACAGAACACTAAGCAGTTTCTCAGAAAGCTTCTTTTCTGTTTTTTTCTTAGGATATTTCCTTTTTCACCATAGCCTTCTAAGGGCTTCCAAATATCACTTTGCAAATTCCACAAGAAAAATCTTAGCGAAAGGCTTCTGTAGGGGACAGCTGTAACTCTGTTAGATGAATTAACAGAACACAAAGCTGATTCTCAGAAATCTTCTTTCCAGTTCTTAACGGTAAATATTTCCATTTTCACCATCGCCCTCTAGGGTCTTCCAAATATCACTTTGCAAATTCCACAAGAACAGTCTTAGCGATAGGCTTCTTTCAGGGAAAGCTGTAACTCTGTGAGATGAATTAACAGAACACAAAGCAGTTTCTCAGAAAGCTTCTTTCCACTTTTCAACGGAAGACATTTCCTTTTTCCCCATATCTCTCTGGGATTCCAAATATCACTTTGCAAATTCCACAAGAACAGTCTTAGCGAAAGGCTTCTGGAGGGAAATCTGTAACTCTGTGAGATGAATTAACAGAACACAAAGCAGTTTCTCAGAAATCTTCTTTCCAGTTTTTTACGGAAGATATTTCCTTTTTCACCATAGCCCCTAATAGGCTTCCAAATATCACTTTGCAAATTCCACAAGAACAGTTTTAGCGAAAGACTTCTTGAGGGGAAAGCTGTATCTCTGTGAGATGAATTAACAGAACACAAAGCAGTTTCTTAGAAGTCTTCTTTCCAGTTTTTAACGGATGATATTTCCTTTTTCACCGTAGACTTCAAAGGGCTTCCAAATATCAATTTGCAAATTCCACAAGAACAGCCTTTGAGAAAAGCTTCTTGTGGGAAAATCTGTAACTCTGTGAGATGAATTAAAGGAACACACATCAGTTTCTCAGAAACCTTCTTTCCAGTTTTCCACTGAAGATATTTCCTTTTTCACCATAGCGCTCTATGGGCTTCCAAATATCACTTTGCAAATTCCAAAAGAAAAGTCTTAGCGAAAGGCTTCTTGAGGGGAAAGCTCTAACTCTTTGAGATGAATTAACAGAACACAAAGCCGTTTCTCATAAAGCTTCTTTTCAGTTTTTTTCTTAGGATATTTCCTTTTTCAGAATAGCTCCTATGTTCTTCCAAATATCACTTTGCAAATTCAACTAGAACAGTCTTAGCGAAAGGCTTCTTGAGGGGAAACTCTAACTCTTTGATATGAATTAACAGAACACAAAGCAGTTTCTCAGAAAGCTTCTTTTCAGTTTTTATCATAGGATATTTCCTTTTTCACCATAGCCCTCAATGGGCTTCCAAATATCACTTTGCAAATTCCACAGAAACAGTCTTAGCGAAAGGCTTCTTTAGGGCAAATCTGTAACTCTGTGAGATGAATTAACAGAACACAAAGCAGTTTATGAGAAAGCTTCTTTTCAGTTTTTATCTTACGACATTTCCTTTTTCGCCATAGCCCACTATGGGCTTCCAAATATCACTTTGTAAATTCCACAAGAACAGTCTGAGCGAAAGACTTCTTGCGGGGAAAGCTGTAACTCTGTGAGATGAATTAACAGAACACAAAGATGTTTCTCAGAAAGCTTATTTCCAGTTTTTAACGGAAGATATTTCCTTTTTCTCCATAGCCCTGTAGGGGCTTCTAAATATCACTTTCCAAATTACACAAGAAGAGTCTTATCGAAAGTCTTCTTGAGGGGAAAGCTGTAACTCTGTGGGATGAATTAACAGAACACAAAGCAGTTTATCAGAATGCTTCTTTTCAGTTTTTAACTTAGGATATTTCCTTTTTCACCGTAGCCCTATATGGGCTTCCAACTATCTCTTTGCAAATTTCACAAAAACAATCTTAGTGAACGGCTTCTTGAGGGGAAAGCTGTAACTCTGTGAGATGAACTAACAGAACACAAAGCAGTTTCTCAGAAAGATTCTTTTTGGTTTTTATCTGAGGATATTTCCAATTTCACTGTAGACCTCTATGGGCTTCCAAATATCATTTTGCAAATTACACAAGAGGAGCCTTAGCTGAAGGCTTCTTGAGGGGAAAGTTGTAACTCTTTGAGATGAATTAACAGAACACATAGCAGTTTCTCAGAAAGCTTCTTTTCAGTTTTTAAGGGAAGATATTTCCTTTTTCACCATAGCCCTCTATAGACTTCCAAATATCACTTTGCAAATCCCACAATAACAGTCTTAGTGAAAGGCTTCTTGTGGGGAAAGCTGTAACTCGGCGAGATATATTAACAGAACACACGGCAGTTTATCAGAAAGCATCTTTCCAGTTTTTAACGGAAGATATTTCCTTTTTCAACGTAGCTCTCTGTGGGCATCCAAATATCAGTTTGCAAATCACTCAAGAACAGTCTTAGCGAAGGTTTTCATGAGAGCAAAGCTGTAACTGTGTGAGATGTATCAATAGAAAACACGGCAGTTTCTCAGAAAGCTTCTTTCCAGTTTTTAACGGAAGATACTTTGTTTTTCACCATAGCCCTCTATGGGATTTCAAATATCACTTTGCAAATTTCACAAGAAGAGCCTTAGCGAAAGGCTTCTTGTGGGGAAAGCTGTAACTCGGCGAGATATATTAACAGAACACACAGCAGTTTCTCAGAAAACTTCTTTTCAGTTATTATCTTAAGATATTTCCTTTTTCTCCAAAGCCCTCTATGGGCTTCGAAATATCACTTTGCAAATCCCACAAGAACAGTCTTATCGAAAGGCTTCTTGAAGGGAAAGCTGTAATTCTGTGAGATGAATTATCAGAACACAAAGCAGTTTCTCAGAAAGCTTCTTTCCAGTTTTTAACTGAAGATATTCCCTTTTTCACCGAAGCCCTCTTGGGGCTTCCAAGTATCACTTTTCAAATTCCACAAAAACACTCTTAGCGAATGAGTTCTGTAGGGGAATGCTGTAACTCTGTTAGATAAATTAAGAGAACAGAAAGCAGTGTCTCAGAAATCTTCTTCGCAGTTTTTAACGGAAGATATTTCCTTTTTCTCCATATCCCACTACGGGCTTCCAAATATCACTTTGCAAATTCCACAAAACAGACTTACCAAAAAGCTTCTTGAGAAGAAAGCTGTAACTCTGTGAGATGAATTACCACAACACAAAGCAGTTTCTCAGAAAGTTTCTTTCCAGGTTTTAACTGAAGATATTTCCTTTTTCATCATGGCCCTCTATGGGCTTCCAAATATCACTTTGCAAATTGAACAAGAACAGTCTTAGCGAATGGCTTCTTGAGGGAAAATTTGTAACTCTGTGATACGAATTAAGAGAACACAAAGCAGTTCCTCAGAGAGCTTCTTTTCAGTTTTTATCTTAGGATATTTCCTTTTTCACCATAGCTCTGTTTGGGCTTCCAAATATCATTTTGCAAATTCCACAAGAACAGTCTAAGCGAAAGGCTTCTGGAGGGGAAAGTTTTAACTCTGTGAGATGAATTAAGGGAACACAAAGCAGTTTCTCAGAAATCTTCTTTCCAGTTTTTAACGGAAGATATGTCCTTTTTCACCATAACCCACTATGGGCTACCAAATATCACTTTGTAAATTCCACAAGAGCAGTCTTAGCGAAAGGCTTCTTGAGAAGAAAGCTGTAACTCTGTGAGATGAATTAACAGAACACAAAGCAGTTTCTCAGAAAATTTCTTTCCTGTTTTTAATGGAAGATATGTCCTTTTTCACCATAGCCCTCTATGGGCTTCCAAATATCATTTTGAAAATTCCACAAGAATAGTCTTAGCAAACGGATTCTGGAGGGAAATCCTGTAACTCTGTGAGATGAATTAACAGAATACAAAGCAGTTTCTCAGAAAGCGACTTTCCAGTTTTTAACTGAAGATATTTCCTTTTTCACCATAGCCCTCTATGGGCTTCCAAATATCACTTAGAAAATCCCACAAGAACAGTCTTTGCGAAAGGCATCTTGAAGGGAAAGCTGTAACTCGGTGAGAGGTATTTACAGAACACACGGCAGTTTATCTGAAAGCTTCTTTCCAGTTTTTAACTGAAAAGAGTTCCCTTTTCACCATAGCCCTCTATGGGCTTCAAATTATCACTTTGCAAATCCCACAAAGACACTCTTAGTGAAAGGCTTCTTGAGGGAATATCTGTAACTCTGTGAGATGAATTAAGAGAACACAAAGCAGTTTCTCAGAAAGCTTCTTTCCAGTTTTTAACTGAAGATATTTCCTTTTTCACCATAGCCCTCTATGGGCTTCCAAATATCACTTTGCAAATCCCACAATAACAGTCTTAGCGAAAGGCATCTTAATGGGAAAGCTGTAACTCTGTGAGATGTATTTACAGAACACATGGTAGTTTCACAGAATGCTTCTTTAGAGTTTTAACGGAAGACATTTCCTTTTTCACCTTAGCCTTCTATGGGCTTCCCAATATCACTTTGGAAATTCCACAAGAACAGTCTTAACGGAAGGCTTCTAGAGGGGAAAGCTGTTACTCTGTGAGATGAATTAAAAGAACACAAAGCAGATTCTCAAAAAGCTTCTTTCCAGTTTTAAACTGAAGATATTTCCTTTTCACCGTAGCCACCTAGGGGCTCCAAAATAACACTTTGCATATTCCAGAGGAACAGTCTTTGCGAAAGGCGACTTGAGGGGAAGCTGTAACTCAGTGAGGTGAATTAACAGATCACAAAGCAGTTGTTCAGAAATCTTCTTTCCAGTTTCTAACTGAAGGTATTTCCTTTTTCACCATAGACCTCTATGGGCTTCCAAATATCACTTTGCAAATTACACAAGAACAGCCTTACAGAAAGGCTTCTTGAGGGGAAAGCTTTAACTCTGTAAGATAAATTAACAGAACACAAAGAAGTTTCTCAGAAAGCTTCTTTCCAGTTTTTAACAGAAGATATTTCTTCTTTCACCATAGCCCTCTATAGGCTTCCAAATATCACTTTGCAAATTCCACAAGAACAGTCTTAGCGAAAGGCTTCTTGAGGGGAAAGCTGTAACTCTGTGAGGTGAATTAACAGAACACAAAGCAGTTTCTCAGAAAGCTTCTTTTCAGTTTTTATCTTAGGATATTGCCGTTTTCACCATAGCCTTCTATGGGCTTCCAAATATCACTTTGAAAATTCCACAAGAACAGTCTTAGTGAAAGGCTTTTTGAGGGGAAATCTGTAACTTTGTGAGATGAATTCACAGAACACTAACAGTTTCTTAGAAAGCTTATTTCCACTTTTTAACTGAAGATATTTCCTATTTCTCCATAGCCCTCTTCTAGCTTCCCAATATCACCTTGAAAATAGCACACGAACAGTCTTAGCGAAAGGCTTCTTGAGGGGAAAGCTGTATCTCTTTGAGATAAATTAACAGATCACAAAGCAGTTTCTCAGAAAGCTTCTTTCCAGATTGTAACTTAAGATATTTCCTTTTTCACTGTAGCCTTCTATCGGCTCCCAAATATCAATTTGCATATTGCACAAGAACAGTCTTAGCAAAAGGCTTCTTGACGGGAAAGCTGTAACTATGTGAGATGAATTAACAGAACACAAAGCAGTTTCTCGGAAAGCTTCTTTCCAGTTTTTAACTGAAGATATTTCCTTTTTCACCATAGCCCTCTAAGGGCTTCCAAATATCACATTGAAAATTCCTCAAGAGCAGTCTTATCGAAAGGCTTTTTGAGGGGAAAGCTGTAACTCTGTGAGAAAAATTAAGAGAACACAACACAGTTTCTCAGAAAGCTTCTTTCCCATTTATAAGTGAAGATATTTCCTTTTTCACCGTAACCCTCTATAGGCTTCCAAATATCACTTTGCAAATTCCACAAGAACAGTCGTAACGTAAGGCTTCTTGACGGGAAAGTTGTAGCTCTGTGAGATGAATGATCAGAACACAACGCAATTTTTCAGAAAGCTTCTTTCCAGTTTTTAACTGAAGATAATTCCTTTTTCACCGTAGATCTCTATGGGCTTCTAAATATCACTTTGAAAATTCCACAAGAACAGTCTTAGCGAAAGGCTTCTTGAGGGGAAAGCTGTAACTCTGTGAGATGAATTAACAGAACACAAAGCAGTTTCTCAGAATGCATCTTTCCAGTTTTTCACGGAAGATATTCCCTTTTTCACCATAGCCCTCTATGGGCATCCAAATATCCCATTGAAAATTCCACAAGAACAGTCTTATCGAAAGGCATCTTGAAGGGAAAGATGTAACTCTGTGAGATGAATTAGCAGAACACAATGCAGATTCTCAGAAAGCTTCTTTCCAGTTTTTAACCGAAGAGATTTCCTTATTCAACATAGCGCTCTATGGGCTTTCAAATATCACTTTGCAAATTACACAGGAACAGTCTTAGCGAAAGGCTTCTTGAGGGGAACGCTGTAACTCTGCGAGGTGAATTAACAGATCACAAAGCAGTTTCTCAAAAGGCTTCTTTTTAGTTTTTATCTTAGGATATTTCCTTTTTACCATAGCCCTCCATGGGCTTCAAAATATCACTTTGCAAATTCCACAAGAACAGTCTTAGCGAAATGCTTCTTGAGGGGAAAGCTGTCAGTCTGTGAGATGAATTAACAGAACACAAAGCCGTTTCTCTGAAAGCTTCTTTCCAGTTTTTAAAGAAGAGACTTCCTTTTTCAACATAGACCTCTATGATCTTCCAAATATCACTTTGAAAATTCCACAAGAACAGTCTTAGCAAAAGGCTTCTTGAGGGGATAGTTGTAACTCTGTGAGATGATTTAACAGAACACAAAGCCGTTTCTCTGAAAGCTTCTTTCCAATTTTTAACAGAAGATATTTCCTTTCTCACCAAAGCCCTCTATGGGCTTCCAAATATCACTTTGCAAATTCCACAAGAACAGTCTTCGCGAAAGGCTTCTTGAGGGGAAAGCTGTAACTCTGTGAGATGAATTAACAGAACACAATGCAGTTTCTCAAAAAGCTTCTTTCCAGTTTTTAACTGAAGATATTTCCTTTTTCACCATTGCCCTCTAAGGGCTTCCAAATATCACTTTGCAAATTACACAGGAACAGTCTTAGCGTATGGATTCTTGAGGGGGAAGCTGTAATTCTGTGAGATGAATTAACATAACCAAAAGGAGTTTCTCAAAAAGTTTCTATACAGTTTTTATCTTAGGATATTTCCTTTTTCACCTCAGCTCTCCAAGGGCTTCCAAATATCACTTTTTAAATTCCACAAGAGCACTCTTAGCAAAAGGCTTCCACAGGGGAAAGCTGTAAATCTGTGAGATGAATTAACTGAACACAACGCAGTTTCTCAGAAAGCTTCTTTCCAGTTTTTAACTGAAGATACTTTCTTTTTCACCATAGCCCTCAATGGGCTTTCAAATATCACTTTGCAAATTCCACACCAACAGTCTTAACGAAAGTCTTCTTCAGGGAAAAGCTCTAACACTTTGAGATGAATTAATAGAACACAAAGCCGTTTCTCAGAAAGCTTCTTTCCATTTTTCAACGGAAGATATTTCCTTTTTAACCATAGACCTCTATGGGCTTCCAAATATCACTTTGCAAATTCCACAAGAACAGTCTTAACGACAGGCTTCTAGAGGGAATATCTATAACTCTGTGAGATGAATTAACAGAACACAAAGCAGTTTCTCATAAAGTTTCCTTCCACTTTTTAACTGAAGATAATTACTTTTTCACCATAGGCCTCTATGGGCATCCAAATATCACTTCGCAAATTCCACAAGAACAGTCTTAGCGAAAGTCTTCTTCAGGGGAAAGCTGTAATTCTGTGAGAATTAACAGAACACAAAGCAGTTTCTCAAAAAGTTTCTTTCCAGTTTTTAACTGAAGATTTTTCCTTTTTCACTGTAGCCCTCTTTGGGTTTCCAAATATCACCTTGCAAACTCCACAAGAATAGTCTTAGCGAAAGGCTTCTTGAGGAGAAAGCTGTAACACTGTGAGATGAATTAACAGAACACAAAGCCATTTCTCAGAAACCTTCTTTCCAGTTTTTAATGAAGAGACTCCTTTTTCACCATAGACTTATGTGGGATTCCAAATATCACTTGGAAAATTCCACAAGAACAGTCTTAGCGAAAGGCTTCTTGAGGGGAAAGCTGTAACTCTTTGAGATGAATTAACAGAACACAAAGCCATTTCTCACAGAGCTACAATCTTAGCGAAAGGATTCTTGAGGTGAAAGCAGTGACTCTGTGAGATGAATTAACAGAACACAAAGCAATTTCTCAGAAAGCTTCTTTCCAGTTTTTAATGGAAGATATTTCCTTTTTCAGCATAGCCCACTATGGGCTTTCAAATATCACTTTGCAAACTCCACAAGAACAGACTTAGCGAAAGGATTCTTGAAGGGAAAGCTGTAACTCTGTGAGATGAATTAACAGAACACAAAGCATTTTCTCAGAAAACTTCTTTCCAGTTTTTAACGGGAGATATTTCCTTTTTCACCATAACCCTCTATGGGCTTCCAAATATCACTTTGCCAATTCCACAAGAACAGTCTTAGCGAAAGGCTTCTTGAGGGGAAAGCTGTAACTCTGTGAGATGAATTAACAGAACACAAAGAAGTTTCTCAGAAAGCTTCTTTCCAGTTTTTAACGGAAGATATTTCCTTTTTCACCATATCCCTCTTTGGGCTTCCAAACATAACTTTGCAAATTCCACAAGAACAGACTTAGCGAAAGGCATCTTGAAGGGAAAGCTGTAACTCTGCAAGATGAATTAACAGAAAATAGAGCAGTGTCTCATAATGCTTCTTTCCAGTTTTTAACGAAAGACATTTCCTTCTTCACCATAGCCCTCTATGGACTTCCAAATATCACTTTTCAAAATCCACAAGAACAGTCTTAGCGACAGGTTTATTGAATGGAAAGCTGTAACTGTTTAAAAGGAATTAACAGAACACAAAGAAGTTTCTCAGAAAGATTCTTTCCAGTTTTTAACTGAAGATATTCCTTTTTCACCATAGCCCTCTATGGGCTTCCAAATATCACTTTGCCAACTCCACAAGAACAGTCTTAGGAAAAGGCTTCTTGAGGGGAAAGCTGTAACTCTGTGAGATGAATTATCACAACACAAAGCAGATTCTCAGACAGCTTTTTTCCAGTTTTTATCTGAAGATATTTTCTTTTTCACCATTGTACTCTATGGGCTTCCAAATATCACTTTGCAAATTTCACAAGAACAGCCTTAGCGAAAGGCTTCTTGAAGGGAAAGCTGTAACTCTGTGAGATGAATGAACGGAACACAAAGCAGTTTCTCAGAATGCTTCTTTTCAGTTTTTAACTTAGATTATTTCCTTTTTCACCATAATCCTCTCTGGGATTCCAAATATAACTTTCCAAATTCCGCAAGAACAGCTTTAGTGAAAGGCTTCTTTAAGGGAAGCTGTAACTCTGTGAGATGAAATTACAGAACACAAAGCAGTTTCTCAGAAAGCTTCTTTCCTGTTTTAACTGAAGATATTTCCTTTTTACCATACCCCTCTATGGGCTTGCAAATATCACTTTCCAAATACCACAAGAACCGTCTTGGCGAAAGGATTCCTGAGGGGAAAGCTGTAACTCTGTGAGATGAATTAACAGAACACATAGCAGTATCTCAGACAGCTTCTTTCCAGTTTTTAACTGAAGATATTCCCTTTCTCACCGTAACCCTCTATGGGCTTCCAAATATTACTTTGCAAATTCCACAAGAACAGCCTTCTTGGAGGGAAAGCTGTAACTCTGTGAGATTAATTAACAGAACACAAAGCAGTTTCTCAGAAAGCTTCTTTCCTGTTTTTACTTATGATATTTCCTTTTTCACCATAGCCCTCTATGGGCTTCCAAATATCACTTTGCAAATTCCACAAGAACAGTCTTAACGACAGGCTTCTTGAGGGGAAAGGTGTAACTCAGTGAGATGAAATAACAGAACACAAAGCAGTTTCTCAGACAGCTTCCTTCCAGTATTTAACTGAAGATATTTCCTTTTTCACCATTGCCCTCTAAGGTCTTCCAAATATCACTTTGCAAATTCCACAGAACAGACTTAGAGATAGGCTTCTTGAGGGGAAAGCTGTAACTCTGTGAGATGAATTCACAGAACACAAAGCAGTTTCTCAGACAGCTTCTTTGCAGTTTTTAACGTAAGATATTTCCTTGTTCACCATAGCTCTCTAGGGGTTTCCAAATATCACCTTGTAAATTCCTCAAGAATAATCTTAGCGAAAGTGTTCTTGTGGGGAACAGAGTGACTCTGTGAGATGAATTAACAGAGCAGTTTCTCAGAAAGCTTCATTCTAGTTTTTAACTGAACATATTTCCTTTTTCACCATAGCTCTCTAGGGGCTTCCAAATATCACTTTGCAAATTCCGCAAGAACAGTCTTTGCGAAAGGCTTCTTGAGAGGAAAGCAGTAACTCTGTGAGATGAATTAACAGAACACAAAGCAGTTTCTCAAAAAGATTCTTTCCAGTTTTTTACGGTAGATATTTCCTTTTTCACCATAGCCCTCTATGGGCTTCCAAATATCACTTTGCGAATTCCACAAGAACAGCCTTAGCGAAAATCTTCTTTAAGGGAAAGCTGTAAATCTGTGAGATGAATTAACAGAACAGAAAGCAGTTTCTCAGAAAGCTTCTTTCCAGTTTTTAACGGAACATATTTCTTTTTTCACCACAGCCCTCTATAGGCTTCTAAATATCACTTTCTAAATTGCACAAGAAAAGTCTTAGCGAAAGGCTTCTTGAAGGTAAAGCTGGAACTCTGTGAGATGAATTAACAGAACAGAAAGCAGTTTCTCAGAAATGTTCTTTACAGTTTTCAACGGAAGATATTTCCTTTTTCACCATAGCCCCATATGGGCTTCCAAATATCACTTTGAAAATTCCACAAGAACAGCCTTAGCGAAAGGCTTATTGAAGGGAAAGATGTAACTCTGTGAGATGAATTAACAGAACACAAAGAAGTTTCTCATAACGCTTCTTTCCAGTTTTTTCGGAAGATATTTCCTTTTTCACCGTAGCCATCTATGGGCTTCCAAATAACACTTTGCATATTCCAAAAGAACCGTATTAGCAAAAGGCTTCTTGAGAGGAAAGCAGTAACTCTGTGAGATGAATTAACAGAACACAAAGCAGTTTCTCAGACAGCTTCTTACCAGTTTTTAATGGAAGTTATTGCCTTTTTCACCATAGCCCTCCATGGGCTTCCAAATATCACTTTGCAAATTCCAAAAGAACAGCCTTAGCGTAAGACTACTTTAAGGGAAACTGAAACACTGTGAGATGAATAAACAGAACACAAAGCAGGTTCTCAGAATACTTCTTTTTGGTTTTTATCTTAGGATACTTCCTTTTTCACCGTAGCCCTCTATGGTCTTCCAAATGTCACTTTGCAAATTCCACAAGAACAGTCTTAGCGAAAGGTTTCTTGAGGGAAAGCTGTAAATCTGCGAGATGAAATAAGAGACCACAAAGCAGTTTCTCAGACAGCTTCTTTCCAGTTTTCAATGGAGGATATTTCCTTTTTCACCATAGCCCTCTAAGGGCTTCCAAATAACACTTTGCAAATTCCACATGAACAGCCTTAGCGAAATTCTTATTGAAGGGAAAGCTGTAACTCTGTGAGATGAATTAACGGAACACAAAGCAGTTTCTCAGAATGCTTCTTTTCAATTTTTACCTTAGATTATTTCCTTTTTCACCACAGTCCTCTATGGGCTTCCAAATATAACTTTCCAAATTCCACAAGAACAGTCTTAGCAAAAGGATTCTTGAGGGGAAAGCTGTAACTCTTTGGGATGAATTAACAGAACACAAAGCAGTTTCTCAGAAAGCTTCTTTCCTGTTTTTAACTTAAGGTATTTCTTTTTTCACCATAGCCCTCTATGGGCTTCCAAATGTCACTTTGCAAATTCCACAAGAACAGTCTTAACGACAGGATTCTTGAGGGGAAAGCTGTAACTCAGTGAGATGAAATAACAGAACACAAAGCAGTTTCTCAGACAGCTTCCTTCCAGTATTTAACAGAAGATATTTCCTTTTTCACCATAGCCCTCTAAGGGCTTCCAAATATCACTTTGCAAATTCCTCAAGAACAGCCTTAGCGATAGGCTTCTTGAGGGGAAAGCTGTAACTCTGTGAGATGAATTCACAGAACACAAAGCAGTTTCTCAGAGAGCTTCTTTCCAGTTTTTTTCGGAAGATATTTCCTTTTTCACCATCGCTCTCTAGGGTCTTGAAAATATCACCTTGTAAATTCCTCAAGAATAGACTTAGCGAAAGTGTCCTTGAGGGGAACAGAGTGACTCTGTGAGATGAATTAACAGAGCACAGAGCAGTTTCTCAGAAAGCTTCATTCTTTTTTTTAACGGAACATATTTCCTTTTTCACCATAGCTCTCTAGGGGCTTCCAAATATCACTTTGCAAATTCCGCAAGAACAGTCTTTGCGAAAGGCTTCTTGAGAGGAAAGCAGTAACTCTGTGAGATGAATTAACAGAACACAAAGCAGTTTCTCAAAAAGATTCTTTCCAGTTTTTTACGGAAGATATTTCCTTTTTCACCATAGCCCTCTATGGTCTTCCAAATATCACTTTGGGAATTCCACAAGAACAGCCTTAGCGAAAGGCTTCTTGAAGGGTAAGCTGTAAATCTGTGAGATGAATTAACAGACAGAAAGCAGTTTCTCAGAAAACTTCTTTCCAGTTTTTAACGGAACATATTTCCTTTTTCACCACAACCCTCTATGGGCTTCCAAATATCACTTTCTAAATTCCACAAGAAAAGCCTTAGCGAAAGGCTTCTTGAAGGTAAAGCTATAACTCTGTGAGATGAATTAACAGAACACAAAGCAGTTTCTCAGAAATGTTCTTTGCAGTTTTCAACGGAAGATATTTCCTTTTTCACCATAGCCCCATATGGGCTTCCAAATATCACTTTGAAAATTCCACAAGAACAGCCTTAGCGAAAGGCTTATTGAAGGGAAAGATGTAACTCTGTGTGATGAATTAACAGAACACAAAGAAGTTTCTCATAACGCTTCTTTCCAGTTTTTTCGGAAGATATTTCCTTTTTCACCATAGCCATCTACGGACTTCCAAATAACACTTTGCATATTCCACAAGAACCGTACTAGCAAAAGGCTTCTTGAGAGGAAAGCAGTAACTCTGTGAGATGAATTAACAGAACACAAAGCAGTTTCTCAGACAGCTTCTTACCAGTTTTTAATGGAAGTTATTGCCTTTTCCACCATAGCCCTCCATGGGCTTCCAAATATCACTTTGCAAATTCCACATGAACAGCCTTAGCGAAATTCTTATTGAAGGGAAAGCTGTAACTCTGTGAGATGAATTAACGGAACACAAAGCAGTTTCTCAGAATGCTTCTTTTCAATTTTTACCTTAGATTATTTCCTTTTTCACCATAGTCCTCTATGGGCTTCCAAATATAACTTTCCAAATTCCGCAAGAACAGCTTTAGCGAAAGGCTTCTTGAAGGGAAAGCTGTAACTCTGTGAGATGAAATTACAGAACACAAAGCAGTTTCTCAGAAAGCTTCTTTCCAGTTTTAACGGAAGATATTTCCTTTTTACCATACCCCTCTATGGGCTTGCAAATATCACATTCCAAATTCCACAAGAACAGTCTTAGCGAAAGGATTCTTGAGGGGAAAGTTGTAACTCTGTTACATGAACTAACAGAGCACAAAGCAGTTGCTCAGAAAGCTTCTTTCCGGTTTTTAACTGAAGATATTCCCTTTTTCACCATAGCCCTCTATGGGCATACAAATATCACTTTCCAAACTCCACAAGAACAGCCTTAGCGAAAGTCTTCTTGAATGGAAAGCTGCAACTCGGTGAGATGAATTTACCGAACACAAAGGAGTTTCTCAGAAACCTTCTTTCCAGTTTTTTACGAAAGATATTTCCTTTTACACCATAGCCCTCTATGGACTTACAAATATCACTTTGCAAATTCCACAAAAACAGTCTTAGCGAAAGACTTCTTGAAGAGAAAACTTGAAATCTATGAGATGAATTTATAGAACACAAAACAGTTTCTCAGAAAACTTTTTTCCGGTTTTTAACGGAAGATATTTCTATTTCACCCTAGCTTTCTAGGCGCTTCTAAATATCACTTTGCAAATTCCACAAGAACAATCTTTGCGAAAGGCTTCTTCAGGGGAAAGCTGTAACTCTGTGAGAAGAATTCACAGAACACAAAGTAGTTTCTCAGAAAGCTTCTTTCCAGTTTTTCCGGAAGATATTTCCTTTTTCACCATTGCCCTCTATGGGCTTCCAAATATCACATTGCAAATTCCACAAGAACAGCCTTAGATAAAGGCTTCTTGAAGGGAAAGATGTAACTCTGTGCGATGAATTAACAGAACACAAAGCAGTTTCACAAAATGTTTCTTTTCAGTTTTTAACTTAGGATATTTCCTTTTTCATCGTAGCCCTCTATGGGCTTCCAAATATCACTTTGCAAATTCCACAAGATCTCTCTTAGGGAAAGAATTCTAGAGGGGAAAGCTGTAACGCTGTGAGATGAACTAAGAGAAAACAAAGCAGTTTCTCAGACAGCTTCTATCCAGTTTTTAACTGAAGATATTTCCTTTTTCACCCTAGATGACTTTGGGCTTCGAAATATCACTTTGCAAATTCCAGAAGAACAGTGCTAGTGAAAGGCTTCCTGTAGGGAAAGCAGGAACTCGGTGAGATGAATTAACAGAACACAAAGCAGTTTCTCAAAAGCTTCTTTCCAGTTTTTAACGGAAGATATTTCCTTCTTCACCGTAGCCCTCTATGGGCTTCCGAATATCACTTTGAAAATTACACAAGAACAACCTTAGCGAAAGGCTTCTTGAGGGGAAAGCTGTAACTCTGTGAGATGAATTTACAGAACACAAAGCAGTTTCTCCGAAAGCTTCTTTCCAGTTTTTACCCTAAGATATTTCCTTTTTCACCATAGCCCTCTATGGACTTCCAAATATCACTTTATAAATTCCACAAGAACAGTCTTAGCGAAAGACTTCTTGAGGGGAAAGCAATAACTCTGAGATGAATTAATAGAGCACAAAACACTTTCTCAGAAAGCTTCTTTATAGTTTCTAACGGAACATATTTCATTTTTCAGCATAGCCCTCTATGGGCTTCCAAATATCACTTTGCATATTCCACAAGTACAGTGTTAGCGAAAGGCTTCTTGATTGGAAGGCTGTAACTCTGTGAGTTGAATTTACAGAATACAAAGCAGTTTCTCAGGAAGCTTCTTTCCAGTTTTTAAAGGAAGATATTTCCTTTTTCACCGTAGCCCTCCATGGGCTTTCAAATATCACTTTGCAAATTCCACAAGAACAGTCTTAGCGAAAGGCTTCTTGAGGGGAAAGCTGTAACTCTGTGAGGTTAATTAACGAAACATAAAGAAGTTTCTCAGAGTGCTTCTTTTCAGTTTTCATCTTTGGATATTTCGTTTTTCACCACAGACCTCTCTGGGCTTCCAAATATCACATTGCAAATTCCACAAGAACAGTCCTAGCAAAAGGTTTCTTGAGGGGAAAGCTGTAACACTGTGAGAAGAATTAACAGAACACAAAGCAGTTTCTCAGAAAGCTTCTTTCCAGTTTTTAACTGAAGATATTTCCTTTTTCTCCTTAGCCCCCTGTGGACTTCCAAATATCACTTTGCAAATTCCACAAGAACAGCCTTAGTGAAAGACTTCTTGAAGGGAAAGCTGTAATTCTTTGAGATGAATTAACAGAACACAAAGCTGTTTGTCAGAAAGTTTCTTTCCAGTTTTTCAAGGAAGATATTTCCTTTTTCTCCATAGCCCTCTATGGGCTTCCAAATATCACTTCGCAAATTTCACAAGAACAGTCTTAGCATAAGGATTATTGAGGGGAGAGCTGCAACTCTGTGAGATGAATTAACAGAACACAAAGCAGTTTCTCAGAAAGAGTCTTTTCAGTTTTTAACGAAGATATTTCGTTTTTCACCTTAGCCCTCTATGGGCTTCTAAATATCACTTTTCAAATTCCACAAGAACAGTCTTAACGAAAGGCTTCTTTAGGGGAAAGCTGTAACTCTGTGAGATGAATTAACAGAGCACAAAGTAGTTTCTCAGAAAGCTTCTTTCAAATTTGTAACTAAAGATATTTAGTTATATAAACTTTCGTCTTATCGAAAGGCTTCTAGTAGGGAAAGCTGTAACTCGGGGAGATGAATTAACAGAACACAAAGCAGCTTCTCAGAAAGCTTCTTTCCAGTTTTTATCCTAAGATATTTCCTTTTTCACCATAGCCCTCTATGGACATCCAAATATCACTTTCCAAATTTCACAAGAACAGTCTTAGCGAAAGACTTCTTGAGGGGAAAGCAATAACTCTGAGGTGAATTAACACAACACAAAACACTTTCTCAGAAAGCTTCTTACCGTTTTAAATGGAATATATTTCCTTTTTCAGCATAGCCCTCTATGGGCTTACAAATATCACTTTCCATATTCCACAAGTACAGTCTTAGTGAAAGGCTTCTTAAGGGGAAGGCTGCAACTCTGTGAGTTGAACTAACAGAATACAAAGCATTTTGTCAGAAATCTTCTTTCCAGTTTTTAAAGGAAGATATTTAATTTTTCACCATAGCCCTATATGGAATTTCAAATATCACTTTTCAAATTCCACAAGAACAGTCTTAGCGAAAGGCTTCTTGAGGGGAAAGCTGTAACTCTGTGAGGTGAATTAACGGAACATAAAGCGGTTTCTCAGAATGCTTCTTTTCAGTTTTTATCTTAGAATATTTCTTTTCACCATAGACCTCTATGGGCTTCCAAATATCACATTGCAAATTCCACAAGAACAATCTTAGCAAAAGGCTTCTTGATGGGAAATCTATAACTCTTTGAAATGAATTAACAAATCAAATAGCAGTTTCTGAGAAACTTCTTTTCAGTTTTTATCCTAGGATATTTCCTTTTTCACCATAGCCCTCCATGGGCTTTCAAATATCACTTTGCAAATTCCACAAGAACAGTCTTAGCGAAAGACTTCTTGAGGGGAAAGCTGTAACTCCGTGAGATCAATTAACAGAACACAAAGCGGTTTCTCTCAAAGCTTCTTTTAAGTTTCTATCTTAGGATACTTCTTTTTTCACCATAACCCTCTACGGGCTTCCAAATATCACTTTGCAAATTCCACAAGAACAGTCTTACCGAAAGGCTTCTTGATGGGAAAGCTATAACTCCGTGAGATGAATTAACAGAACACAAAGCAGTTTCTTAGAAAGCTTCCTTCCAGTTTTTAACGGAAGATAGTTCCTTTTTCACCATAGCCCTCTAGTTGCTTCAAAATATCTCTTTGCAAATTCTACAAGAACAGTCTTTGCGAAAGGCTTCTTGAGGGGAAAGCTGTAACACTGTGTGATCAATTAACGGAAAACACAGCAGTCTCTCAACCGTTTCTTTCCAGTTTTTAACGGAAGAGATTTCCTTTTTCACCATAACCGTCTAAGAGATTTCAAATATCTCTTTGCAAATTCCACAAGGACAGTCATAGCGAAAGGCTTCCTGAGGAAGAAGCTGTAACTTTGTGAGTTGAATTTACAGATCACTAAGCAGTTTTTCAGAAAACTTCTTTTCGGTTTTTATCTTAGGATATCTCCATTTTCACCATAGCCCTCTATGGGCTTCGAAATATTACTTTGCAAATTCCACAGGAACAGTCTTAGCGTAACGCTTCTTGAGGAGAAAGCATTAACACTGTGAGTTGTATTAACAGAACACAAAGGGGTTTCTCACAAAGCTTCTTTTCAGTTTTTAGCCTAGGATATTTCCTTTTTCACCATAGCTCTCTATGGCCTTCCATATATCACTTTGAAAATTCCACAGGAACAGTCTTAGTGTACGGCTTATTGAGGGGAAGCTCAAACTCTGTGAGATGAATTATCAGAACATCAAGCAGTTTCACAGAAAGATTCTTTCCAGTTTTTAACGGAAGATATTTCCTTTTTCAAAATAGCCCTCTAAGGGCTTCGAAATATCAACTTGTAAATTCCACAGGAACAGACTTAGTGAATGACTTTTTGAGGGGTAAGCTATAACTCTGTTAGATAAATTAAGAGAACACAATGCAGTTTCTCAGAAAGCTTCTTTTCGGTTTTTATCTTAGGATATCTCCATTTTCACCATAGCCCTCTATGGGCTTCCAAATATCACTTTGCAAATACCAAAAGAAGAGTCTTAGCGAAAGGCTTATTGAAGGGAAAGCTGTAACTCTGTGAGATCAATTAACAGAATGCAAGGCAGTTTCTCAGAGAGCCTCTATTCAGTTTTTATGTTAGCATATTTCCTTTTTCACCATAGCCCTCTATGGGCTACCAAATATCACTTTGCAAATTCCACAAGAACAGTCTTAATGAATGGCTTCTTGAGGGAAAAGCTGTAACTCTGTGAGATGAATAACAGACCACAAAGCAGTTTCTCGGAAAGCTTCTATCCAGTTTTTAACGGAAGATATTTCCTTTTTCTGCATAGACTTCTAACGGCTTCCAAATATCACCTTACAAATTCCACAGGAACAGTCTTAGTGAACGGCTTCTTGTGGCAAAAGCTATATCTATGTGAGATGAATTAAGAGAATACAATGCAGTTTCTCAGAAAGCTTCTTTTCGGTTTTTATGTTAGGAAAATACCTTTTTCGCCAGAATCCTCTATGGGCTTCCAATATCACTTTGCAAATTCCACCATAACTGTCTTAGCGAAAGTCTTCTTGAGGGGAAAGCTGTAACTCTGTGACATGAATTAACAGAACACAAAGCAGTCCTTCAGAAAGCTTCTTTCCAGTTTTTAACGTAAGATATTTCCTTTTTCACCATAGCCCTGCATGGGCTTCCAAATATCTCTTTGCAAATATCACAAGAACAGTATTAGCGAAAGGCATCTTGAGGGGAAAGCTGTAACTCTGTGACATGAATTAACAGAACACAAAGCAGTCCTTCAGAAAGCTTCTTTCCAGTTTTTAACGGAAGATATTTCCTTTTTCATCATAGCCCTATATGGGCTTCCAAATATCTCTTTGCACATTTTACAAGAACAGTCTTAGCGACAGGCTTCTTGAGGGAAAAGCTGTAACTCTGTGAGATGAATTGACAGAACAAAAAGCAGTATCTCAGAAAACTTCTTTTCAGTTTTTATCTTCGGATATTTCCTTTTTCACGATAGCCCTTTATGGGCTTCCAAATATCACTTTGCAAATTCCACAAGCACAGTCTTAGCAAAAGGCTTCTTCAGGGGAAAGCTGTAACTCTGTGAGG
Source organism: Chlorocebus sabaeus (assembly GCF_047675955.1). Taxonomy (NCBI): domain Eukaryota; kingdom Metazoa; phylum Chordata; class Mammalia; order Primates; family Cercopithecidae; genus Chlorocebus; species Chlorocebus sabaeus. The sequence goes on along the minus strand of NW_027327647.1, from coordinate 204,838 downwards.
TGAATTAACAGAACACAAAGCAGTTTCTAAGAAAGCTTCTCTCCAGTTTTTTACTGGAGATATTTCCTTTTTCACCATTGCCCTCTATTGGTTTCCAAATATCCCTTTGCAAATTCCTCAAGAACAGACTTAGCGAAAGGCTTCTTGAAGGGAAAGCTGTAACTCTGTGAGATCATTAGCAGAACACAAAGAAGTTTCTCAGATACCTTCTTTTCAGTTTTTATCTTAGCATATTTGCTTTTTCAACATAGCCCTCTATGGGCTTCCAGATATCACTTTGCACATTCCACAAGAACATCCTTAGTGAACGGTTTCTTGCGGAGAAAGCTGTAACTCTGTGAGATGAATTAACAGAACACAAAGCAGTTTCTCAGAAAGATTCTTTCCAGTTTTTAACGAAAGATATTTCCTTTTTCACCATAGCCCTCTATGTGCTTCCAAATATCACTTTGCAAATTCCACAAGAACAGTCTTAGTGATAGGCTTCTTGAGAAAGGCTTCTTGAGGGGAAACTGTAACACTGTGAGTTGAATTAACAGAACACAAAGCAGTTTCTCAGAAAGCTTATTTTCAGTTTTTATCCTAGGATATTTCCTTTTTCACCATAGCCCTCAATGGGCTTCCAAATATCACTTTGCTAATTTCATAAAACAGTCTTAGTGAACAGCTTCTTGAGGGGAAATCTGTAACTCTGTGAGTTGAACTAACAGAACACAAAGCAGTTTCACACAAATCTACTTTCCAGTTTTTAACGGAAGATATTTCCTTTTCCACCATAGCCCTCTATGAGCTTCCGAATATCACTTTGCAAATTCAACAAGAACAGTCTTAGCGAAAGGCTTCTTGAAGGGAAAGATGTAACTCTGTGAGATGAATTAACAGACCCCACAGCAGTTTCTTAGAAATCTTCTTTCCATTTCTTAACGGAAGATATTTCCTTTTTCAGCATAGCCCCCTATGGGCTTCCAAATATCACTTTGCAAATTCCACAAGAACAGTCTTAGGGAAATGCTTCTTGAGGGGAAAGCTGTAACACTGTGAGATGAATTAATTGAACACAAAGCAGTTTCTCAGAAAGCTTCTTTGCAGTTTATATCGGAAGATATTTCCTTTATCACCATATCCTCCTATGGGCTTCCAAATATCACTTTGCAAATTCCACAAGAACAGTCTTATCGAAGGGCTTCTTGAGAAAGGCTTTTTAGGGGAAAGCTGTAACTCCGTGAGTTGAATTAACAGAACACAAAACAGTTTATCACAAAACTTGTTTCCAGTTTTTAACGGAAGATATTTCCATTTTCAACGTATGCCTCTATGGGCTTCCAAATATCACTTTGCAACTTCCACAAGAACAGTCTTAGCGAAAGGCTTCTTGAGGGGAAAGCTGTAGCTCTGTGAGATTAATTAACAGACAGCAAAACAGTTTCCCAGAAAGCTTCTTTCCAGTTTTTAACGGAAGAGATTTCCTTTTTCACCATGTCCCTCTATGGGCTTTGAAATATCACTTTGCAAATTCCACAAGAACAGTCTTAGTGAACGGCTTCTTGAGGGGAAAGCTATAACTCTGTGAGATGAATTAAGAGAACACAGTGCAGTTTTTCAAAAAACGTCTTTTCGGTTTTTATGTTACGATATTTTCTTTTTCACCATAGCTCTCTCAGGGCTTCCAAATATCACTTTGCAAATTCCACAAGAACAGTCTTAGGGGAAGGCTTCTTGAAGGGAAAGATGTAACACTGTGAAATGAATTAACAGAACACAAAGTAGTTTCTCAGAAAGCTTCTTTCCAGTTTTTAACGGAAGATATTTCCTTTATTACCATAGCCTTCTATGGGCTTCCATATATCAGTTTGCAAATTTCACAAGAACAGTCTTAGCGAAGGGCTTCTTGAGGAGAAAGTTGTAACTCTCTTCGATGAATTAACAGAACACAAAGCAGTTTCTCAGAAAGCTTCTTTTCGGTTTTTATCTTAGGATATTTCCATTTGCACCATAGCTGTCTAAGGCCTTCCAAATATCACTTTGCCAATTCCAAAAGAACAGTCTTTGTGAAAGGCTTCTTGAACGAAAAGCTGTAAATCTCTGAGATGAATTAACAGAACAGAAAACAGTTCCTCAAATAGCTTCTTTTCAGTTTTTATCTTAGGATATTTCCTTTTTCACCCTAGCACTCTAAGAGCTTCCAAAGATCACTTTGCAAATTCCACAAGACCAGTCCTAGGGAAAGGCTTCTTGAGGAGAAAGCAGTAAATGTCTGAGATGAATTAACAGAACAAAAAGCAGTTTCTCAGAAAGCTTCTTTTCAGTTTTTAACTGAAGATATTTCCTATTTCACCATAGCCCTCTATGGGCATCCAAATATCACTTTGCAAATTTAACAAGAACAGCCTTCGCGAAAGACTTCTTGAGAGGAAAGCTGTAACTCTGTGAGATGAATTAACAGAACACAAAACACTTTCTCAGAAAGATTCTTTCCAGTTATTACGGAGGATATTTCCTGTTTCACCATAGCCCTCTACGGGCTTCCAAATATCACTCTGCAAATTCCAAAAGAACAGTATTAGGGAAAGGCTTCTTGAGGGGAAAGGTGTAACTCTGTGAAATGAATTAAAGGAACCCAAGGCAGTTTTTCAGAAAACTTGTTTTCATTTTTTAACGGAAAATATTTCCTTTTTCACAATAGACCTCTATGGGTTTCCAAATATCACTTTGCAAATTCCACAAGAACAGTCTTAGCGAAAGTTTTCTTGAGGAGAAAGTTGTAACATGGTGAGATGTATTAACAGAACACAAAACAGTTTCCAGAAAGCTTCTTTCCAGTTTTTAACGGAAGATATTTCCTTTTTCACCATACACCTCTTTGGGCTTCCAAATATCAGTTTGCAAGATTCACAAGAACTGTCTAGTGAATGGCTTCTTGAGGGGAAAGCTGTAACTCTGTGAGATGAATTAGCAGAACACAAACAGTTTCTCAGAAAGTTTCTTTTCAGTTTTTTTTTTTTTTTTTTTAGAATATTTCCTTTTTCACCACAGCCCTCTAAGGGCTTCCAAACATAAATTGAAAATTTCACAAGAACAGTCTTAGCAAAAGGCTTCTTGAGGAGAAAGCTGTAACTCTGTGAGATGAATTAACAGAACAAAAAGTGGTTTCTCAGAAAGACCCTTTCCAGTTTTTAACGGAAGATATTTCCTTTTGCACCATAGCCCTCTATGGGCTCCCAAATATCTCTTTGCAAACTCCAGAAGAACAGTCTTGGAGAAAGGCTTTTTGAGGGGAAAGCTGTAACTCTCTGAGATGAATTAACAGAACACAAAGCAGTTTCTCAGAAAGCTTCTTTTCAGTTTTATCTTAGGATATTTACTTTTTCACTATAGGGCTCTATGGGCTTCTTAATGTCACTTTGCAAATTCCACAAAAACAGTCTTAGCAAAAGGCTTCCTGAGAGGAAAGCTGTAACTCTGTGAGATGAATTAACAGAACACAAAGCAGTCTCGCAGAAAGTTTCTTTCCAGTTTTTAACGGAAGATATTTCATTGTTCATCATAGCCCTCTATGGGCTCCCAAATATCGGTTTGCAAATTCCACAAGAACAGTCTTAGAGAAATGTTTCTTGAGGGGAAAACTGTAACTCTGGGAGATGAACTAACAGAACACAAAGCAGTTTCTCAGAAAGCTTCTTTTCGGTTTTTATCTTAGGATATTTCCATTTTCACCATAGCCATCTAAGGGCTTCCAAATATTACTTTGGAAATTCCACAGGAACAGTCTTAGCGAAAGACTTCTTGAGGCGAAAGCTGTACCTTTGTGAGATGAATTAACAGAACACAAAACAGTTTCCAGAAAGCTTCTTTCCAGTTTTTAACGGAAGATATTTCCTTTTTCACCATATCCCTCTATGGGATTCCAAATATCACTTTGTAACTTCCACAAGAACAGTCTTAGCGAAAGTCTTCTTGAGGGGAAATCTGTAGCTTTGTTAGATAAATTAACAGACAACAAAGCAGTTAATGAGAAAGTTTCTTTCCAGTTTTTAACGGAAGATATTTTCTTTTCACCATATCCCTCCATGGGCTTCCAAATATCACTTTGCAATTCCACAAGAACAGTCTTAGTGAACGACTTCTTGAGGGGAAGATATAACTCTGTGAGATTAATTAAGAGAACACAGTGCAGTTTCTCAGAAAGCTTCCTTTCGGTTTTTATCTTAGGATATTTTCTTTTTCGCCAGAGCCCCCTATGGGCTTCCAAATATCACTTTGCAAATTCCACAAGAACAGTCTTAGGGAAAGACTTATTGAGTGAAAAGCTGTAACTCTCTGAGATCAATTAACAAACACAAGGCAGTTTCTCAGAAATCTTCTTTCAAGTTTTAACGGATGGTATTTCATTTTTCACCATAGCCCTCTATGGGTTTCCAAATACCACATTTCATGTTCCACAAGAACAGTCTTAGCGAAAGGCTTTTTGAGGAGAAAGCTGTAAATCTGTTAGATGAATTAACAGACACAAAACTGTTTCTCAGAAAGTTTCTTTCAGGTTTTTATCTTAGGATATTTGCTTTTTCACCGTAGCCCTCTATGGGCTTCCAAATATCACTTTGAAAATTCCACAAGAACCGTCTTAGATAAAGGCTTCTTGAGGGGAAAGCTGAAACTCTCTGCGATGAATTAACAGAACACAAAACAGTTTCTCAGAAAGCCTCTTTTCAGTTTTTATCTTAGGATATTTCCTTTTTCACCATAGCCCTCTAAGGGTTTCCAAAAATCACTTTCAAATTCCACAAAAACAGTCTTGGGGAAAGGATTCTTGAGGTGAAAGCTGTAACTCTGAGAGATGAATTAACAAACGCAAAGCAGTTTCTCAGAAATCTTCTTTTCAGTTTTTAACGGAAGATATTTTCTTTTTTGCCACAGCTCTCTATGGACTTCCAAATATCACTTTGCAAATTCCACAAGAACAGTCTTAGGGAAAGGCTTCTTGAGTGTAAAGCTGTAACTATGTGAGATCATTCAAGAAAACATAAAGTAGATTCTCAGAAATCTTCTCTCAAGTTTTTAACGGAAGATATTTTCTTTTTCACCAGAGCCCTCTAAGGACTTCCAAATATCACATTTGAAATTCCACAAGAACAGTCTTAGGGAAAGGCTTTTTGAGGAGAACGATGTAAATCTGTAAGATGAATTAACAGACACAAAACAGTTTCTCAGAAATCTTCTTTTCAGTTTTTAACAGAAGATTTTTTTCTTTTTCACCATAGCCTTCTATGGGCTTTCAAATATCACTGTGAAAATTCCACAAGAACAGCCTTAGCGAAAATCTTCCTGGGGAGAAAGCTGTAACTCTTTGAGATGAATTAACAGAACACAAAGCAGTTTCTCAGAAAGTTTCTTTCCAGTTTTTAACGGAAGATATTTCCTTTTTCACCATAAACCTCTATGGGCTTCAAAATATCACTTTGCAAACTCCTCAAGAACAGTCTTAGCGAAAGGCTTCTTGAGGGGAAACTGTAACTCTGTGAGTTGTATTAACAGAACACAAAGCACTTTCTCAGAAAGCTTATTTTCAGTTTTTATCCTAGGATATTTTCTTTTTCACCATAGCCCTCTATGGGCTTCCAAATATCACTTTGCTAATTTCACAAAAACAGTCTTAGTGAACAGCTTCTTGAGGGGAAAGCTGTAACTCTGTGAGTTGAACTAACAGAACACAAAGCAGTTTCTCAGAAATCTTCTTTCCAGCTTTTAACGAAAGTTATTTCCTTTTTCACCTTAGCCCTCTATGGGTTTCCAAACATCACTTTGCAAATTTCACAAGAACAGTCTTAGAGAAAGGCTTCTTGAGGAGAAAGCTGTAACTCTGTGAGATGAATTAACAGAACACAAAGCAGTTTCTCAGAAAGCTTCTTCTCGCTTTTTATCTTATGATATTTCCATTTTCACCATAGCCCCATATGGACTTGCAAATATCACTTTGCAAATTCCACAAGAACAGTCTTAGCGAAAGGCTTCTTGAGGGGAAAGCTGTAACTCTGTGAGATGAATTAACATAACACAAAGTAGTTTCTCAGAAAGCTTCTTTTCAGTTTTAATCTTAGGATATTTCCTTTGTCAGCATAGCCCTGTATGGGCTTACAAATGTCACTTTGCAAATTCATCAAGAACAGTCTTAGCGAAAGGCTTCTTGAGGGGAAACTGTAGCTCTGTGAGATGAATTAACAGACCACAAAGCAGTTTCTCAGAAAGCTGCTTTCCAGTTTTTAACGGAAAATATTTCCTTTTTCACCATATCCCTCTATGGGACTGCAAATATCACTTTGAAACTTCCACAAGAACAGTCTTAGCGAAAGCCTTCTTGAGGGGAAATCTGTAGCTTTGTTAGATGAACTAACAGACCACAAAGCAGTTAATCAGAAAGTTTCTTCCCAGTTTTTAACGGAAGATATTTTCTTTTCACCATATCCCTCTATGGGTTTCCAAATATCACTTGCAAATTCCACAAGAACAGTTTCAGTGAACGGCTTCTTGAGGGGAAAGCTATAACTCTGTGAGATGATTTAAGAGAACACAGTGCAGTTTCTCAGGAAGCTTCCTTTAGGTTTTTATCTTAGGATATTTTCTTTTTCGCCAGAGCCCCCTATGGGCTTCCAAATATCACTTTGCAAATTCCACAAGAACAGTCTTAGGGAAAGACTTCTTGAGGGGAAATCTGTAACTCTCTGAGATCAATTAACAAAAAAAAAAAAAAAAATTGCAGTTTCTCAGAAATCTTCTTTCTAGTTTTTAACGGAAGATATTTCCTTTTTCACCATAGCCCTCTATGGGTTTCCAAATATCACATTTCAAGTTCCACAAGAACAGTCTTAGCGAAAGGCTTTTGGAGGAGAAAGCTTAAATTGTAATATGAATTAACAGACACAAAACTGTTTTTCAGAAAGCTTCTATCCACTTTTTAACGGAAGATATTTCCTTTTTCACCATTGCCATCTAAGGGCTTCCAAATATCACTTTGCAAATATCACAAGAACAGTCTTACTGAACGGCTTCTTGAGAGGAAAGCTGTAACTCTGTGAGATGAACTAACAGAACACAAAGCAGTTTCTCAGAAAGCTACTTTCCAGTTTTTAACGGAAGATATTTCCTTTTCCACCATAGCCCTCTATGGGCTTCCGAATATCACTTTGCAAATTCCACAGAACAGTCTTAGCAAAAGGCTTCTTAAAGGGAAAGCTGTAACTCTGTGAGATGAATTATCAGAAACCACAGCAATTTCTCAGAAATGTTCTTTCCAGTTTTTAACGGAAGATATTTCCTTTTTCAGCATAGCCCTCTATGGGCTTCCAAATATCACTTTGCAAATTCCACAAGAACTGTCTTAGGGAAAGGCTTCTTGAAGGGAAAGCTGTAACTCTGTGAGATGAATTAATAGAACACAAAGCAGTTTCTCAGAAAGCTTCTTTCCAGTTTATATCGGAAGATATTTTCTTTTTCACCATATCCCTCTATGGGCTTCCAAATATCACTTTGCAAATTCCACAAGAAAAGCCTTAGCGAAGGGCTACTTGAGAAAGACTTTTTAGGGGAAAGCTGTAACTCCGTGAGTTGAATTAACAGAACACAAACAGTTCATCATAAAGCTTGTCTCCAGTTTTTAACGGAAGATATTTCCTTTTTCACCGTATCCGTCTATGGGCTTCCAAATATCACTTTGCAACTTCCACAAGAACAGTCTTAGCGAAAGGCTTCTTGAGGGGAAAGCTGTAGCTCTGTGAGATTAATTAACAGAGAACAAAGCCGTTACTCAGAAAGCTTCTTTCCAGTTTTTAACGGAAGAGATTTCCTTTTTCACCATATCCCTCTATGGGCTTCGAAATATCACTTTGCAAATTCCAGAAGAACAGTCTTAGTGAACGGCTTCTTGAGGGGAAAGCTATAACATGTGAGATGAATTAAGAGAACACAGTGCAGTTTTTCAGAATGCATCATTTCGGTTTTTATGTTACGATATTTTCTTTTTCACCATAGCTCTCTAAGGGCTTCCAAATATCACTTTGCAACTTCCACAAGAAGAGTCTTAGGGGAAGGCTACCTGAAGGGAAAGCTGTAACACTGTGAGATAAATTAAGAGAACACAGAGTAGTTTCTCAGAAAGCTTCTTTCCAGTTTTTAACGGAAGTTATTTCCTTCATTACCATTGCCTTCTATGGGCTTCCATATATCAGTTTGCAAATTTCACAAGAACAGTCTTAGCAAAGGGCTTCTTGAGGAGAAAGCTGTAACTCTCTGTGATGAATTAACAGAACACAAAGCAGTTTCTCAGAAAGCTTCTTTTCGGTTTTTATCTTAGCATATTTCCGTATGCACCATAGTGCTCTATGGCCTTCAAAATATCTCTTTGCCAATTCCAAAAGAACAGTCTTTGAGAAAGGCTTCTTGAACGGAAAGCTGTAGATCTCTGAGTTGAATTAACAGAACGGAAAGCAGTTCCTCAGAAAGCTTCTTTTCAGTTGTTATCTTAGGATATTTCCTTTTTCACCCTAGCACTCTAAGGGCTTCCAAATATCACTTTGCAAATTCCACAAAGCAGTCTTAGCGAAAGGCTTATTGAGGGGAAGGGTGTAACTCTGTGAGATGAATTAACAGAACACAAAGCATTTTCTCAGAAAACTTCTTTCCAGTTTTTAACTGAAGATATTTCCTTTTTCACCATAGACTTCTTTAGGCTTTCAAATATCACTTGGCAAATTCCACAACAACAGTCTTAGCGAAAGGCTTCTTGCGGAGACTGCTGAAACTCTGTGAGATGAAAGAACAGAACACAAAAAAGTTTCTCCGAAATCTTCTTTCCAGTTTTTAACTAGAGATATTTCCTTTTTCACCATAGCACTCTATGGGCTTCCAAATATTACTTTGCAAATTCCGCAAGAACAGTCCTAGCGAAAGGCTTCTTGAGGAGAAAGATGTAACTCTCTGAGATGAATTAACAGAACAAAGAGCAGTTTCTCAGAAAGATTCTTTTCAGTTTTTAACTGAGGATATTTCATGTTTCACCATAGCCCTCTATGGGCTTCCAAATATAACTTTGAAAATTTAACAAGAACAGCCTTCGCGAAAGACTTCTTGAGAGGAAATCTGTAACTCTGTGAGATGAATTAACAGAACACAAAACAGTTTCTCAGAAAGATTCTTTCCAGTTTTTACGGAGGATATTTCCTGTTTCACCTTAGCCCTCTGTGGAATTCCAAATATCACTTTTCAAATTCCACAATAACAGTCTTAGGGAAAGGCTTCTTAACGGGAAAAGTGTAACACTGTGAGATGAATTAAAAGAACCCAAAGCAGTTTCTCAGAAATCTTCTATTCATTTTTTAACGGAAAATATTTCCTTTTTCACCTTAGCCCTCTATGGGCTTCCAAATATCACTTTGTAAATTCCACAAGAAGAGTCTTAGCGAAAGGCTTCTTGAGGAGAAGGCTGTAACTCTGTGTGATGAATTAACAGAACAAAAAACAGTTTCCAGAAAGCTTCTTTACAGTTTTTAACGAAAGATAATTCCTTTTTCACCGTAGACATCTATGGGCTTCCAAATATCACTTTGCAAATTCCACAAGAACAGTCTTAGCGAAAGGCTTCTTGAGGTGAAAGCTGTAACCCTGTGAAAAGAAATAACAGAATAAAAAGCAGTTTCTCAGAAAGCTTCCTTTCTGTTATTTTCTCAGAATATTTCTTTTTTCACCATAGCCCTCAATGGGCTTCCAAATATCAATTTGCAAGTTACACAAGAACAGTCTTAGTGAACGGCTTCTTCAGAGGAAAGCTGTAACTCTGTGAGATGAATTAACAGAACACTAAGAAGTTTCTCAGAAAACGTCTTTTCAGTTTTTGTCTTAGGATATTTCCTTTTTCACCATAGCCCTCTATGGGCTTCCAAATATCACTTTACAAATTCCACAAGGACAGTCTTAGGGAAAGGCTTCTTGAGGGGAAGGGTGTAACTCTGTGAGATGAATTAAAAGAACCCAAGGCAGTTTTTCAGAAATCTTGTTTTCATTTTTTAACGGAAATTATTTCCTTTTTCACGATAGACTTCTATGGGTTTCCTAATATCACTGCAAATTCCACAAGAACAGTCTTAGCGAAAGTTTTCTTGAGGAGGAAGCTGTGACTGTGTGAGATGAATTAGCAGAACACAAAGCAGTTTCTCAGAAAGCTTCTTTCCAGTTTTTAACTGAAGGTATTTTATTTTTCACTATAGCCCTCTATGGGCTTCCAAATATCACTTTGCAAATTCCACAAGAAGAGTCTTAGCGAAAGGCTTATTGAAGGGAAAGCTGTAACTCTGTGAGATCAATTAACAGAACGCAAGGCAGTTTCTCAGAGAGCTTCTTTTCAGTTTCTATCTTAGCATATTTCCTTTTTCACCATAGCCCTCTATGGGCTTCCAAATATCACTTTACAAATTCCACAAGAACAGTCTTAGTGAACGGCTTCTTGAGGTAAAAGCTGTAACTCTGTGAGATGAATTAACAGGAGACAAATCAGTTTCTCAGAAAGCTTCTATCCAGTTTTTAACGGAAGATATTTCCTTTTTCTGCATAGACTTCTAACGGCTTCCAAATATCACCTTACAAATTCCACAGGAACAGTCTTATTGAATGGCTTCTTGTGGCGAAAGCTATAAATATGTGAGCTGAATTAAGAGAATACAATGCAGTTTCTCAGAAAGCTTCTTTTCTTTTTTTATCTTAGGCAATTACCTTTTTCACCATAATCCTCTATGGGCTTCCAATATCACTTTGCAAATTAAACAAGAACAGTCTCAGTGAACGGCTTCTTTAGGGGAAAGCTGTAACTCTGTGAGATGAATTAACAGAACACAAAACAATTTATCAGAAAGTTTCTTTTCAGTTTTTCACAGAAGATATTTCCTTTTTCACCATAGCCCTCTATGGGCTTCCAAATATCACTTTGCAAATTCCACAAGCACAGTCTTAGCGAAAGGCTTCTTGAGGGGAAAGCTGTAACTCTCTGAGATGAATTAACAAAACACAAAGCAGTTTCTCAGAAAGTTTCTTTCCAGTTTTTAACTGAAGTTATTTCGTTTTTCACCATAGCTCTCTATGGGCTTCCAAATATCACTTTGCAAATTCCACAAGAACAGTATTAGCCAAAGGTATCTGAGAGGACAGCTGTAACTTTGTGAGATGAATTAACAGAACACAAAGCAGTTTCTCAGAAAGCTTCTTTCCGGTTTTTAAGTGAAGATATTTCCTTTTTCACCATCGCCCTCTATGGGCTTCCAAATATCACTTTGCAAATCCCACAAGAACAGTCTTACCGAAAGGCTTCTTGAAGTGAAAGCTGTAACTCGGTGAGATATAATAACAGAACACATGGCAGATTCCCAGAATGCTTCTTTCCAGTTTTTAAGCGAAGATATTTCCTTTTTCACCATAGCCCTCTACGGGCTTCCATATATCACTTTGCAAATTTCACAAGAACAGTCCTAGTGAACGGCTTCTTGAGGGGAAAGCTGTAACTCTGTGAAATGAATTAACAGAACACAAAGCAGTTTCTCAGAAAGCTTCTTTTCAGTTTTTTTCTAAGGAGATTTCCTCTTTCATCATAGCCCTCTATGAGCTTCCAAATATCACTTTGCAATTTCCACAAGAATAGTCTTAGTGAAAGGCTTCTTGACGTAAAGCTGTATCTCGATGAGATGTATTACACGAACACACGGCAGTTTCTCAGAAAGCTTCTTTCCAGTTTTTAACGGAAGACATTTTCTTTTTCGCCATAACCTTGTAGGGGCTTCCAAATATCACTTCGCAAATTCCACAAGAACATTCTTAGCGATTGGCTTCTTGAGGTTAAAACTTTAACTCGTTAAGATGTATTAACAGAACACACGGCAGGTTCTCAAAAAACTTCTTTCCAGTTTTTAACGGAAGGTATTTCCTTTTTCACCATAGCCCTCTATGGGTTTCGAAATATCACTTTGAAAATTTCACAAAAATAGTGTCAGTGAACGGCTCCTTGAGGGGAAAGTTGAAACTCTGTGAGATGAACTAACAGAACAGAAACCAGTTTCTCAGAAAGCTTCTTTTCGGTTTTTAACGGAAGACAATTCCTTTTTCACCATAGCCCTCTATGGGCTTCCAAATATCACATTGCAAATGCCACAACAACAGTCTTAGCGAAAGGCTTCTAGAGGGGAAAGCTGTAACTCGGTTAGATGTATTAGGAGAACACACGGCAGTATCTCAGAATGCTTCTTTCAGTTTTTAACGGAAGATACTTCCTTTTTCACCATAGCCCTCTAAGGGCTTCCAAATATCACTTTACAAATTCCAAAAGAGCAGTCTTAGCGAAAGACTTCTGGAGCGGAAAGCTGTAACTCTCTGAAATGAATTAACAGAACACAGAGCTGTTTCTCAGAAAGCTTCTTTCCAGTTTTCAACCGAAGATAATTTCTTTTTCCCATAGCCCTCTATGGGCTTCCAAATATCACTTAGAAAATCCCACAAGAACAGCCTTTGCGAAAGGCTTCTGGAGGGGAAACGTGTAACTGGGTGAGGTCTATTATCAGAACACATGGCAATTTCTCAGAAAGCTTCTTTCCAGTTTTTAACTGAAGACATTTCCTTTTTCACCATAGCCCTCTATGGGCTTCCAAATATCACTTTGCAAATTCGACAACAACAGCCTTAGCGAAAGGCTTTTAGAGGGAAATGTAACTCTGTGGGATGAATTAACAGAACACAAAGCAGTTTCTCAGAAAGCTTCCTTCCAGTTTTTAACGGAAAATAACTCCTTTTTCACCATAGCCCTCTATAGGATTCTAAATATCACTTTCCAAATTTCAGAAGAACAGTTTTAGTGAACGGCCTCTTGAGGGGAAATCTGTAACTCTCTGAGATGAATTAACAGAACACAAAACAGTTTCTCAGAAACCTTCTTTCTAGTTTTTAACGGAAGATATGTCCTTTTTCACCATAGCCCTCTATGGGCTTCCAAATATCACTTTGAAAATTCCACAAGAACAGTCTTAGCGAAAGGCTTCTGCAGGGGAAACTTGTAACTCTGTGTGATGAATTAACAGAACACAAAGCAGCTTCTCAGAAAGCTTCTTTCCAGTTTTTAACAGAAGATATTTCCTTTTTCACCATAGCCCTCTATGGGCTTCCAAATATCACTTTGCCAATTCCAGAAGAACAGCCTTAGCGAAAGGAATCTTGAAGGGAAAGCTGTAACCCTGTGAGATGAATTAACAAACATAAAACAGTTTCTCAGAATGCTTCCTTTCAGTATTTGTCTTAGGATATTTCCTTTTTCACTATAGCCCTCTATGGGCTTCCAAATATCACTTTTCAAATTTCACAAGAACAGTCTTAGTGAACGACTTCTTGAGGGGAAAGCTGTAACTCTGTGAGATGAATTAACACAACACAAAGCAGTTTCTCAGAAAGCTTCTTTTCAGTTTTTATCTTAGGATTTTCCTTTTTCACCATAGCCCTCTATGGGCTTCCAAATATCACTTTGCAAATTCCACAAGAACAGTCTTAGTGAACGGCTTCATGAGAGGAAAGCTGTAACTCTGTGAGGTTAACTAACAGAACACAACGTAGTTTCTCAGAAAGATTCTTTGCAGTTTTTAACGGAAGATATTTTCTTTTTCACCATAGCCCTATACGGGCTTCCAAATATCACTTTGCAAATTCCACAAGAACAGTGTTAGCGAAAGGCTTCTGGAGAGGAAAGCTGTAACCCTGTGAGATGAATTAACAGAACACAATGCAGTTTCTCAGAAATCTTCTTTCCAGTTTTTAACGAAAGATATTTCCTTTTTCAGCACAGCCCTCTTTGGGCTTACAAATATCACTTTCCAAATCCCACAAGAACAGTCTTAGCGAAAGGCTTCTTGAGGTGAAAGCTGTAACACGGTGAGATGTTTTAACAGAACACACGTCAGTTTCTCAGAAAGCTTCTTTCCAATTTTTAACGTAAGTTATTTCCTTTTTCCCCATAGCCCTCTATGGGCTTCTAAGATCACTTTGCAAATTCCACAAGAACAATCTTAGCGAAAGGCTTCTTGGAGCAAAGCTGTAATTGTGTGAGATGAACTAACAAAACACGAAGCAGTTTTTCAGAAATCTTCTTTTCGGTTTTTAATGAAAGAAATTTCCTTTTTCATCATAGCCCTCAATGGGCTTCCAAATTTCACTTTGCAAATTCCACAAGAACAGTCTTAGCGAAAGGCTTTTTGAGGGGAATACTGTAACTCTGGTGACGAACTAACAGAACACAAAGCAGTTTCTCAGAAAGCTTCTTTTCAGTTTTTGTCTTAGGATATTTCCTTTTTCACCGTAGCCCTCTATGGGCTTCCAACTATCACTTTGCATATTCCAAAAGAAAAGTCTTAGTTATCGGCTTCACGATAGGAAAGCTGTAACTCTGTGAGATTAATTAATGGAACACAAAGCAGTTTCTCAGAAAGGTTCTTTCCAGTTTTTAGCGGAAGATATTTCCTTTTTCACCATAGTCCACTATGGGCTTCAAAATATCACTTTCCAAATTCCACAAGAACAGTGTCAGCGAAAAACTTCTGGAGGGAAAAACTGTAACTCTGTGAGATGAATTAACAGAACACAAAGCAGTTTCTCAGAAAACTTCTTTCCAGTTTTTAACGAAAGATGTTTCCTTTTTCACCAAAGTCCTCTATGGGATTACAAATATCACTTTGCAAATTTCACAAGAACAGTCTTAGTGAAGGGCTTCTTGAGGGGAAAGCTGTAACACTGTGAGATGAACTAACACAACACAAAGCAGTTTCTCAGACAGCTTCTTTTCGGTTTTTACCTTAGGTTATTTCCATGTTCAAAATAGCCCTCTCTGGGCTTCCAAGTATCACTTTGCAAATTCCACAAGAACAGTCTTATAGAAAGGCTTCTTGAGGGGAAAGCTGTAACTCGGTGAGATGTATTAACAGAACACACGGCAGTTTCTCAGAAAGCTTCTTTCCAGTTTTTAACGGAAGTTATCACCCTTTTCACCATAGCCCTCCATGGGCTTGCAAATATCACTTTGCAAATTCCAGAAGAACAGTCTTAGCGAAAGGCTTCTGAAGGGGAAATCTGTAACTCTGTGAGTTGAATTAACAGAACACAAAGCAGTTTCTCACAAATCTTCTTTCCAGTTTTTAACGGAAGATACTTCCTTTTTCACCATAGTCCTCTATGGGCTTCCAAATATGACTTTGCAAACGCCACAAGAACAGTCTTAGCGAAAGGCTTCTTGAGAGGAAAGCTGTACCTCGGTGATATGTACTAACAGAACACACCGCATTTTCTCAGAATGGTTCTTTCCAGTTTTTAACGGAAGATACTACCTTTTTCTCCTTAGCCCTTTATGGGCTTCCAAATATCACTTTACAAATTTCACAAAACAGTCTTAGTGAATGGCTTCTTGAGGGGAAAGCTGTAACTCTGTGAGTGAACTAACAAAACACAAAGCAGCTTTTCATACAGCTTCTTTTCGGTTTTTATCTTACGATATTTCCATTTTCACCATAGCCTACTATGGGCATCGAAATATCACTTTGGAAATTCCACAAAAACAGTCTTAGCGGAAGGATTCCTGAGGCAAAAGCAGTAACTCTTTGAGATGAATTAACAGAACACAAAGCAGTTTCTCAGAAAGCTTCTTTTCAGTTTTTAACTGAAGATATTTCCTTTTTCACCATAGCCCTCTATGGGCTTCAAAATATCACTTTGTAAATTCCACAACAACAGCCTTAGCGAAAGTCTTCCCGAGGTAAAAGAGTAACTCTGTAACTTGAATTAACAGAACACAAAGCAGTTTCTCAGAAAGCTTCTTTTCAGTTTTTATCTTAGGATGTTTCCTTTTTCACCATTGCCCTCTATGTGCCTCCAAATATCACTTTGCAATTCCACAAGAACAGTCTTAGTGAATGGCTTCCTGGGAGGAAAGCTGTAGCTCGGTGATATGTACTAACAGAACACACTGCATTTTCTCAGAATGGTTCTTTCCAGTTTTTAACGGAAGATATTTCCTTTTTCACCTTAGCCCTCTATGGACTTCCAATTATCACTTTGCAAATTTCACAAAACAGTCTTAGTGAACGGCTTCTTGAGGGAAAAGCTGTAGCTCTGTGAGATGAACTAACAGAACACAAAGCAGTTTTTCAGACAGCTTCTCTTCGGTAAGTATCTTACGATATTTCCATTTTCACCATAGCCCTCTATGGGCTTCCACATACCACTTTGGAAATTCCTCAAAAACAGTCTTAGCGGAAGGCTTCTTGAGGGAAAAGCTGTAACTCTTTGAGATGAATTAACAGAACACAAAGCAGTTTCTCGGAAAGCTTCTTTTCATTTTTAAACTGAAGTTATTTCCATTTTCACCATAGCCCTCTATGGGATTCCAAATATCACTATGCAAATTCCACAAGAACAGTGGAAGCGAAAGACTTCTGGAGGGGAAAACTAACGCTGTGAGATGAATTAACAGAACACAAAGCAGTTTCTCAGATATCTTCTTTCCAGTTTTTAACGAAAGATATTTCCTTTTTCACCATAGCCCTCTATGGGCTTCCAAATATCACTTTGCAAATCCCACAAGAACAGTCTTAGCGAAAGCCTTCTTGAGGGGAAAGCTGTAACTCGGTGAGATGCTTTAACAGAACACACGGCAGTTTCTCAAAAAGCTTCTTTCAAGTTTTTAACGGAAGATATTTCCTTTTTCACCATAGCCCTCTAGGAGTTTTCTGATATCACTTTGCAAATTTCACAAGGATAGTCTCAGTGAACTGCTTCTTGAAGGGAAAGCTGTAACTCTGTGAGATGAACTAACAGAACACAAAGCAGTTTATCAGAAAGCTTCTTTACAGTTTTTATCAGAAAATATTTCCTTTTTCACCATTGCCCTCTATGAGATTCTAAATATCACTTTCCAAATTTCAGAAGAACAGTCTTAGTGAACGGCCTCATGAGGGGAAATCTGTGACACTTTGAGATGAATTAACAGAACACAAAGCAGTTTCTCAGAAAGCTTCTTTTCGGATTTTATCTTACTATATTTCCTTTTTCAACATAGCCCTCTATGGTCTTCCAAATATCACTTTGCAAATTACACATGAACAGTCTTTGTGAAAGACTTCTTGAGGGGAAAGCTGTAACTCTCTGAGATGAATTAACAGAACACAAAGCAGTTTCTCAGAAAGCTTCTTTTCAGTTTTTATCTTAGGATATTTCCTTTTTCAGCATAGCCCTCTATGGGCTTCCAAAAACATTTTGCAAATTCCACAAGAACAGTCTTAGCGAAAGGATTCTGGAGATAAAAGCTGTAAATCTGTAAGATGAATTAAAAGAATTCAAAGCAGTTTCTCAGAAACCTTCTTTTCGTTTTTTATCTTATGATATTTCCATTTTAACCATAGGGCTATAGGGTTTCCAAATATCACTTTGCAAATTCCAGAAGAAAATTCTTAGCGAAAGGCTTCTTGAGGGTAAAGCTGTAACTCTGTAAGGTGAATTAACAGAACACAAAACATTTTCTCAGAAACCTACTTTTCAGTTTTTACCTTAGGATATTTCCTTTTTCACCATAGCCCTCTATGGGATTCCAATTATCACTTTGAAAATTCCACATGAACAGACTTAGCGAAAGTCTTCTTGAGGGGAAACCTGTAACTCTGTGAGAGGAACTAACTGAACACAAAGCAGTTTTTCAGAAAGCTTCTTTCCAGTTTTTAATTGAGGATATTTCCTTTTTCACCATAGCCCTTTTGGGCTTCCAAATATCACTTTGCAAATCCCACAAAAACAGTCTTAGCGAAAGGCTTCTTGAGAGGAAAGCTGTAACTCAGTGAGACGTATTAACAGAAGACACGGCATTTTCTCAGAATGCTTCTTTCCAGTTTTTAACGGAAGATATTTCCTTTTTCACCATAGTCCTCTGTGGGTTTCCAAATATCACTTTCCAAATTTCACAAAACAGTCTTAATGAACGGCTTCTTGAGGGAAAAGTTGTAGCTCTGTGAGATGAACTAACAGAACACAAAGCAGTTTTTCAGACAGCTTCTCTTCGGTAAGTATCTTTGGATATTTCCATTTTAACCATAGCCCTCTACGGGCTTCCATATATCACTTTGGAAATTCCTCAAAAACAGTCTTAGCAGAAGGCTTCTAGAGGGGAAAGCTGTAATTCTTTGAGATGAATTAACAGAACACAAAGCAGTTTCTCGGAAAACTTCTTTTCATTTTTTAATTGAAGGTATTTCCATTTTCACCATAGCCCTCTATGGGATTCCAAATATCACTATGCAAATTCCACAAGAACAGTGGAAGCGAAAGACTTCTGGAGGGGAAAACTGTAACGCTGTGAGATGAATTAACAGAACACAAAGCAGTTTCTCAGATATCTTCTTTCCAGTTTTTAACGAAAGATATTTCCTTTTTCACCATAGTCCTCTATGGGTTTCCAAATATCACTTTGCAAATCCCACAAGAACAGTCTTAGCGAAAGCCTTCTTGAGGGGAAAGCTGTAACTCGGTGAGATGCTTTAACAGAACACACGGCAGTTTCTCAAAAAGCTTCTTTCCGGTTTTTAACGGAAGATATGTCCTTTTTCACCATAGCCCTCTATGGGCTTCCAAATATCACTTTGCAAATTCCACAAGAAGAGTTTTACCTTTCCCCATTTCTTGTTTCTCTCAGGTTTGTCAAAGATCAGATGGCTGTAGATGTGTGGTATTATTTCTGAGGACTCTGTTCTGTTCCATTGGTCTATATCTCTGTTTTGGTACCAGTACCATGCTGTTTTGGTTACTGTAGCCTTTTAGTATAGTTTGAAGTCAGGTAGCGTGATGCCTCCAGCTTTGTTCTTTTGACTTAGGATTGTCTTGGAGATGCGGGCTCTTTTTTGGTTCCATATGAACTTTAAAGCAGTTTTTTCCAATTCTGTGAAGAAGCTCATAAATGGTGCTGGTAAAATTGGCTAGCCATAAGTAGATAGCTGAAACTGGATCCTTTCCTTACTCCTTATACGAAAATTAATTCAAGATGGATTAGAGACTTAAATATCAGACCTAATACCATAAAAATCCTAGAGGAAAACCTAGGTAGTACCATTCAGGACATAGGCATGGGCAAAGACTTCATGTCTAAAACACCAAAAGCAACGGCAGCAAAAGCCAAAATTGACAAATGGGATCCCATTAAACTAAAGAGCTTCTGCACAGCAAAAGAAACTACCATCAGAGTGAACAGGCAACCTACAGAATGGCAGAAAATTTTTGCAATCTACTCATCTGACAAAGGGCTAATATCCAGAACCTACAAAGAACTCAAACAAATTTACAAGAAAAAAACAAACAACCCCATCAAAAAGTGGGCAAAGGTTATGAACAGACATTTCTCAAAAGAAGACATTAATACAGCCAACAGACACATGAAAAAATGCTCATCATCACTGGCCATCAGAGAAATGCAAATCAAAACCACACTGAGATACCATCTCACACCAGTTAGAATGGCAATCATTCAAAAGTCAGGAAACAACAGGTGCTGGAGAGGATGTGGAGAAATAGGAACACTTTTACACTGTTGGTGGGATTGTAAACTAGTTCAACCATTATGGAAAACAGTATGGCGATTCCTCAAGGATCTAGAACTAGATGTACCATATGACCCAGCCACCCCATTACTAGGTATATACCCAAAGGATTATAAATTATGCTGCTATAAAGACACATGCACACGTATGTTTATTGCAGCACTATTCACAATAGCAAAGACTTGGAATCAACCCAAATGTCCATCAGTGACAGATTGGATTAAGAAAATGTGGCACATATACACCATGGACTACTATGCAGCCATAAGAAAGGATGAGTTTGTGTCCTTTGTAGGGACATGGATGTAGCTGGAAACCATCATTCTTAGCAAACTATCACAAGAACAGAAAACCAAACACCGCATGTTCTCACTCATAGGCGGGAATTGAACAATGAGATCACTTGGACTCGGGAAGGGGAACATCACACACCGGGGCCTATCATGGGGAGGGGGGAGGGGGGAGGGATTGCATTGGGAGTAATACCTGATGTAAATGACGAGTTGATGGGTGCCGCACACCAACATGGCACAAGTATACATATGTAGCAAACCTGCACGTTGTGCACATGTACCCTACAACTTGAAGTTTAATAATAATAATAAAATTAAAAAAAAAAAGAACAGTTTTACCGAAAGGCTTCTTGAGAAGAAAGCTGTAAAGCTGTGAGATGAATTAACAGAACACAAAGCAGTTTCACAGAAAGCTTCATTTCAGTTTTTATCTTTGGATGTTTTCTTTTTCATCATAGCCCTCTATGTGCCTTCAAATATCACTTTGCAAATTCCACAAGAAAAGTCTTAATGAACGGCTTCTTGAGGGGAAAACTGTAACTCTGTGAGATGAATTAACAGAACACAAAGCAGTTTCTCAAAAAGCTTCTTTTCAGTTTTTAACGGAAGATATTTCCTTTTTCAACATAAACCTGTATGGGCTTCCAAATGTCACTTTGCAAATTCCACAAGAACAGTCTTAGCGAAAGGCTTTTAGAGGGAAATGTTGTAACTATGTGAGATGAATTAACAGAACACAAAGAAATTTCTCAGAAAGCTTTTTTTCAGTTTTTATCTTACGATATTGCCTTTTTCACCATAGACCTCTATGGGCTTCCAAATCTCACTTTGCAAATTCCACAAGAACAGTCTTAGCGAAAGAATTATTGAGTGGAAAGCTGTAACTCTTTGAGGTGAATTAACAGAACAAAAAGGAGTTTCTCAGAAAGCTTCTTTCCGCTTTTTAACAGAAGATATTTCCTTTTTCACCATAGCGCTCTATGGGATTCCAAATATCATTTTGCAAATCCCACAACAACAGTCTTAGCGAAAGGCTTCTTGAAGGGAAAGCTGTAACTGGGTGAGGTCTATTATCAGAACACATGGCAGTTTCTGAGAAAGCTTCTTTCCAGTTTTTAACTGAAGATATTTCCTTTTTCACCATAGCCCTCTATGGGCTTCCAAATATCACTTTGCAAATTCGACAACAAGAGCCTTAGCGAAAGGCTTTTAGAGGGAAATGTAACTCTGTGAGATGAATTAACAGAACACAAAGCAGTTTCTCAGAAAGCTTCTTTCCAGTTTTTAACGGAAAATAATTCCTTTTTCACCATAGCCCTCTATGGGATTCTAAATATCACTTTCCAAAATTCAGAAGAACAGTCTTAGTGAACGGCCTCTTGAGGGGAAATCTGTAACCCTCTGAGATGAATTAACAGAACACAAAGCAGTTTTTCAGAAATCTTCTTCCCAGTTTTTAACGGAAGATATGTCCTTCTTCACCATAGCCCTCTATGGGCTTGCAAATTTCACTTTGCAAATTCCACAAGAACAGTCTTACCGAAAGGCTTCTTGAGAAGAAAGCTGTAACACTGTGAGATGAATTAACAGAAAACAAAGCAGTTTCTCAGAAAATTTCTTTCCAGTTTTTAATGGAAGATATGTCCTTTTTTAGCATAGGCCTCTATGGGCTTCCAAATATCACTTTGCAAATTCCACAAGAACAGTCTTAGCGAAAGGCTTCTAGAGGGGAAAGCTGTAACTCGGTTAGATGTATTAACAGAACACAACGCAGTATCTCAGAATGCTTCTTTCCAGTTTTTAACGGAAGATACTTCCTTTTTCACCATAGCCCTCTAAGGGCTTCCAAATATCACTTTGCAAATTCCAAAAGAGCAGTATTAGCGAAAGACTTCTGGAGCGGAAAGCTGTAACTCTCTGAAATGAATTAACAGAACACAGAGCTGTTTCTCAGAAAGCTTCTTTCCAGTTTTCAACCGAAGATATTTTCTTTTTCCCATAGCCCTCTATGGGCTTCCAAATATCACTTAGAAAATACCACAAGAACAGTCTTTGCGAAAGGCTTCTGCAGGGGAAAGCTGTAACTGGGTGAGGTCTATTATCAGAACACATGGCAGTTTCTCAGAAAGCTTCTTTCCAGTTTTTAACTGAAGATATTTAATTTTTCACCATAGCCCTCTATGGGCTTCCAAATATCACTTTGCAAATTCGACAACAACAGCCTTAGCGAAAGGCTTATAGAGGGAAATGTAACTCTGTGGGATGAATTAACGGAACACAAAGCAGTTTCTCAGAAAGCTTCTTTCCAGTTTTTAACGGAAAATAACTCCTTTTTCACCATAGCCCACTATAGGATTCTAAATATCACTTTCCAAATTTCAGAAGAACAGTTTTAGTGAACGGCCTCTTGAGGGGAAATCTGTAACTCTCTGAGATGAATTAACAGAACACAAAGCAGTTTCTCAGAAACCTTCTTTCTAGTTTTTAACGGAAGATATGTCCTTTTTCACCGTAGCCCTCTATGGGCTTCCAAATATCACTTTGAAAATTCAACAAGAACAGTCTTAGCGAAAGGCTTCTTGAGGGGAAAGCTGTAACTCGGTTAGATGTATTAACAGAACACACGGCAGTATCTCAGAATGCTTCTTTCCAGTTTTTAACGGAAGATATTTCCTTTTTCACAACAGCCCTCTAAGGGCTTCCAAATATCACTTTGCAAATTCCAAAAGAGCAGACATAGCGAAAGGATTCTGGAGCGGAAAGCTGTACTCTCTGAAATGAATTAACAAAACACAGAGCTGTTTCTCAGAAAGCTTCTTTCCAGTTTTCTACCGAAGATATTTTCTATTTACCCATAGCCCTCTAATGGCTTCCAAATATCACTTTGCAAATTCCACAAGAAGTGTCTTAGCGAAAGGCTTCTTGAGGGGGAAGCTGTAACTCCGTGATGTGAATTAACAGAACACAAAGCAGTTTCTCAGAAAGCTTGTTTCCAGTTTTTAACTGAGGATATTTCCTTTTTCACCATAGCCCTCTATGGGCATCCTAATATCACTTTGCAAATTACACAAAAACAGTCTTCGCGAAAGGCCTCTTGAGGGGAAAGCTGTAACTCTGTGAGATGAATTAACAGATCACAAAGCAGTTTTTCAGAAATCTTCTTTAAAGTTTTTAACTGAAGATATTTCCTTTTTCACCATATCCCTC
The DNA here is from genome assembly GCF_047675955.1 of Chlorocebus sabaeus. Lineage (NCBI taxonomy): Eukaryota > Metazoa > Chordata > Mammalia > Primates > Cercopithecidae > Chlorocebus > Chlorocebus sabaeus. The sequence goes on along the minus strand of NW_027327647.1, from coordinate 181,704 downwards.
TATGGGCTTCCAAATAGCACTTTGCAAATTACACAAGAACAGCCTTACAGAAAGGCTTATTGAAGGGTAAGCTTTAACTCTGTAAGATAAATTAACAGTACACAAAGCAGTTTCTCAGAAAGCTTCTTTCCAGTTTTTAACAGAAGATGTTTCCTCTTTCACCATAGCCCTCTACGGCCTTCCAAATACCACTTAGCAAATTCTACAAGAAAAGTCTTAACGAAAGTCTTCTTGAGGGGAAAGCTGTAACTCTGTGAGATGAATTAACAGAACACAAAGCAGTTTCTCAGAAGGCTCCTTGATAGTTTTCAACGGAAGACATTTCCTTTTTCACCATAGCCCTCTATGGGCTTCCAAATATCACTTTGCAAATTCCACAAGAACAGTCTTATCGAAAGGCTTTTTGAGGGGAAAGCTGTAACTCTGTGAGACGAATTAAGAGAACACAACGCAGTTTCTCAGAAAGCTTCTTTCCCGTTTCTAAGTGAAGATATTTCCTTTTTCACCATAACCCGCTATGGGCTTCAAAATATCACTTTACAAATTCCACAAGAACAGTCTTAGCGAAAGGTTTCTTGAGGGGAAAGCTGTAAGTTTGTGAGAACAATTAACAGAACACAAAGCATTTCTCAGAAAGCTTCTTTCCAGTTTTTAAAGGAAGATATTTCCTTTTTCACCATAGCCCTCTATGGGCTTCCAAGTATCACTTTCCAAATTCCACAAGAACAGTTTTAGAAAAAGGCTTCTTGAGGGGAAAGTTGTAACTCTGTGAGATGAATTAACAAAACACAAAGCAGTTTCTCAGAATGCTTCTTTCCAGTTTTTCATTTCAGATATTCCCTTTTTCTCCAGAGCCCTCTTTGGGCTTCCAAATATCTCTTTGCAAATTCCACAAGAACAGTCTTATCGAATGGCTTCTTGAGTGGAAAGCTGTAACTCTGTGAGATGAATTAGCAGAACACAATGCAGTTTCTCAGAAAGCTTCTTTCCAGTTTTAAACGGAAGATATTTCTCTTTTCACCATAGCCTTCTGTAGGCTTCCAAATATCCCTTTGCAATCTCCACAAGAACAGTCATAGCGAAAGGCTTCTTGAAGGGAAAGCTGTAATTCTGTGAGATGAATTAACAGAACACAAAGCATTTCTCAGAAATCTTCTTTCCAGTTTTTAAAGGAAGATATTTCCTTTTTCACCATAGCCCTCTATGGGCTTCCAAATATCACTTTCCAATTCCCACAAGAACAGTCTTAGCAGAAGGCTTCTTGAGGGGAAAGCTGTAACTCTGTGAGATGAATTAACAAAACACAAAGCAGTTTCTCAGAATGCTTCTTTCCAGTTTTTCAATTCAGATATTCCCTTTTTCACCAGAGCCCTCTATGGGCTTCCTAATATCCCTTTGCAAATTCCACAAGAACGGTATTATCGAAAGGCTTCTTGAGTGGAAAGCTGTAACTCTGTGAGATGAATTAGCAGAACACAATGCAGTTTCTCAGAAAGCTTCTTTCCAGTTTTAAACGGAAGATATTTCTCTTCTCACCATAGCCTTCTGTGGGCTTCCAAATATCACTTTGCAATCTCCACAAGAACAGTCGTAGCGAAAGGCTTCTTGAAGGGAAAGCTGTAATTCTGTTAGAAGCATTAACAGAACACAAAGCCGTTTCGCAGAAAGCTTCTTTCCAGTTTTTAACTGAAGATATTTCCTTTTTCAAAATTGCCCTCCATGGGCTTCCAAATATCACTTTGCAAATTTCACAGGAACAGTCTTAGCGTAAGGATTCTTGAGGGGAAAGCTGTAACTCTGTGAGATGACTTAACAGAACACAAAGGAGTCTCTCAAAAAGCTTCTTTTCATTTTTTATCTTAGGAAATTTCCTTTTTCACCACAGCTCTCTATGGGCTTCCAAATATCACTTTTTAAATTCCACAAGAACACTCTTAGTAAAAGGCTTCCAGAGGGGAAACTGTAAATCTGTGAGATGAATTAACTGAACACAAAGCAGTTTCTCAGAAAGCTTCTTTCCAGTTTTTAACTGAAGATACTTTCCTTTTCACCATATCCCTCTATGGGCTTTCAAATATCACCTTGCAAATACCACAAGAACAGTCTTAGCGAAAGTCTTCTTCACGAGAAAGCTGTAACTCTCTGAGGTGAATGAACAGAACACAAAGCAGTTTCTCAAAAAGCTTCCTTCCAGTTTTTAACTGAAGACGTTTCCTTTTTCACTGTAGCCCTCTTTGGGCTTACAAATATCACCTTGCAAATTCGACAAGAAATGTCTTAGTGAAAGGCTTCTTAAGGGGAAAGGTGTAACTCTGTGGGCTGAATTAACCGAACACAAAGCCATTTCTCAGAAAGCTTCTTTCCAGTTTTTAATGAGGAGACTTCTTTTTCACCGTAGACCTCTATGGGCTTCCAAATGTCACTTTGAAAATTCCACAAGAACAGTCTTTGCGAAAGGCGTCTTGAGGGGTAAGCTGTAACTCTGTGAGATGAATTAAGGAACACAAAGCCGTTTCTCAGAAAGCTTCTTTCCAGTTTTTAACTGAAGATATTTTCTTTTTCAGCAAATCCCTCTACGGGCTTCCAAATATCACTTTGCAAATTCCACAAGAACAGTCTTAGCGAAAGGCTTCGTGAGGGGAAAGCAGTAACTCTGTCAGATGAATTAACAGAACACCAAACAGTTTCTCAGAAAGTTTCTTTCCAGTTTTTAATGGAAGATATTTCCTTTTACACCATGGCGCTCTATGGGCTTCCAAATATCACTTTGCCAATTCCACAGGAACAGTCTTAGCGAAAGGCTTGTTTAGGGGAAATCTGTAACTCTGCGAGATGAATTAACAGAACACATAGTCGTTTCTCAGAAAGCTTCTTTCCCGTTTTTAACGGAAGATATTTCTTTTTTCACTGTAGCCCTCTATGGGCTACAAATATAACTTTGCAAACTCCACAAGAACAGTCTTAGCGAAAGGCTTCTTTAGGGGATAACTGTAAATCAGTGAGATGAATTAAGAGAACACAAAGCAGTTTCTCAGAAAGTTTCTTTCCAGTTTTTAACGGAAGATATTTCCTTTTCCACCAGAGCCCTCTAAGGGCTTACAAATATCACTTTGTAAATTCCACAAGAACTGCCTTAGCGAAAGGTTTCTTGAAGGGAAAGTTGTAACTCTGTTAGATGAATTAACAGAAAACAAAGCAGTGTCTCAGAAAGCTTCTTTCCCTGTTTTAATGGAAGATATTTCCTTTTTCAGCACTGCCCTCTAGGGGCTTACAAATATCACTTTGCAAATTCCTCAAGAACAGTCTTAGCGAAAGGCTTCCTGAGGGCAAAGCTGTAATTCTGTGAGATGAATTAACAGAACACAAATCAGTTTCTCAGACAGCTTTTTTCCAGTTTTTAATGAAGATATTTCCTTTTTCGCCATAGCCCTCTATTGGCTTCAGAATATCACTTTGCAAATTCCACAAGAACAGCCTTAGCGAAAGGCTTCTTGAGGAGAAAGCTGTAACTCTGTGAGGGGAATTTACAGAACAAAAAGCCGTTTCTCAGACCGCTTCTTTCCAGTTTTTAACTGAAGATATTACCTTTTTCACCAGAGCCCTCTATGGGCTTCCAAATATCACTTTGCAAATTCCACAGGAACAGCCTTAGTGAAAGGCTTCTTGAAGAGAAAGCTGTAACACTCTGAGATGAATTAAGAGAACACAAAGCAGTTTCTCAGAAAGCTTCTTTCCAGGTTTTAAAAGAAGATATTACCTTTTTCACCATATCCCTCTATGGGTTTCGAAATATCACTTTGCAAATTCAACAAGAACAGTCTTAGCGAAAGACATCTTGAGGGGAATGCTGTAACTCTGTGAGATGAATTAACAGAACACAAAGCAGTTTCTCAGAAAGCTTCTTTCCAGGTTTTAAAAGAAGATATTACCTTTTTCACCATATCCCTCTATGGGTTTCGAAATATCACTTTGCAAATTCAACAAGAACAGTCTCAGCGAAAGACATCTTGAGGGGAATGCTGTAACTCTGTGAGATGAATTAACAGAACACAAAGCAGTTTCTCAGAAAGCTTCTTTCCATTTTTTAACTGAAGATATTTCCATTCTCTCCATAGCCCTCTCTGGGCTTCAAAATATCACTTTGTCAATTCCACAAGAAGAGGCTTAGCGAAAGGGTTCTTGAAGGGAAAGCTGTAACTCTGTGACATGAATTAACGAACACAAAGCAGTTTCTCAGAATGGTTCCTTCCAGTTTTTAACTTAGGATATTTCCTTTTTCACCGTAGCCCTCTATGGGCTTCCAACTATCACTTTGCAAATTCCACAAGAACAGTCTTAGCGAAATGCTTCTTGAGGGGAAAGCAGTAACTCAGAGAGATGAATTAACAGAACACAAAGCAGTTTCTCAGAAAGTTTCTTTCCAGTTTTTAACGGAAAATATTTCCTTTTTCACCATAGCCCTCTATGGGGTTCCAAATATCACTTTGCAAATTCCACAAGAACAGTCGTAGCGAAAGGCTTCTTGAGGGGATAGCTGTAACTCTGTGAGATGAACTAACAGAACAAAATGTAGTTTCAAAGAAAGCTTCTTTCCGGTTTTTAACGGAAGATATTTCCTTTTTCACCATAGCCCTCTGTGGGCTTCCAAATATAACTTTGCAAATTTCACAAGAACCGTCTCAGCGAAACGCTTCTTGAGGGGAAAGCAGTAACTCTGAGAGATGAATTAACAGAACACAAAGCAGTTTCTCAGAAAGTTTCTTTCCAGATTTTAATGGAAGATTTTTCCTTTTTCACCATAGCCCTCTATGGGCTTCCAAATATCACTTTGTAAATTCAACTAGAACAGCCTTACGAACAGCTTCTAAAAGGGAAAGCTGTAACTCTGTTAGATGAATTAACAGAAAACAAAGCAGTTTCTCAGTCAGCTTCTTCCCCGTTTTTAACAGAAGATATTTCCTTTTTCACCATAACCCTGTATGGGCTTCCGAATATCACTTTGCAAATTCCACAAGAACAGCCTTAGAGAAAGGCTTCTTGAAGGGAAAGCTGTAACTCTGTGAGATGAATTAACAGAACTTGAAGCGGTTTCTCAGAATGCTTCTTTTCAGTTTTTAACTTTGGATATTTCCCTTTTCACCGTAGCCCTCTATGGGCTTCCAAATATGACTTTGCAAATTCCCCAAGAACAGTCTTAGCGAAAGACTTCTTGTAGGGAAAGCTGTAACTCTGTGAGACAAATTAACAGAACACAAAGTTGTTTCTCACAAAGCTTCTTTCCAGTTTTTAACGGAAGATATTTCTTTTTCACCATAGCCCTCTAGGGGCTTCCAAATATCACTTTGCATATTACACAAGAACAGTCTCAGCGAAACGCTTCTTGAGGGGAAAGCAGTAACTCTGAGAGCTGAAATAACAGAACACAAAGCAGTTTCTCAGAAGGTTTCTTTCCAGATTTTAACGGAAGATATTTCCTTTTTCACCATAGCCCTCTATAAGCCTTACAAATATCACTTTGCAAATTCCACAAGAACAGTCTTACGGAAAGGCTTCTTGAGGGGAAACTGTACCTCTGTGAGATGAATTAACACAACAGAAAGCATTTTCTCAGACAGCCTCTTTCCAGTTTTTAACTGAACATATCCTTTTTCACCCTAGCCCACTATGGGCTTCCAAATATCACTTTGCCAATTCCACGAGCACAGCCTTATCGAAAGGCTTCTTGAAGGGAAAGCTGTAACACTGTGAGATGAATTAACAGAACACAAAGCAGTTTCTCAGAATGCTTCCTTCCAGTTTTTAACATAGGATATTTCCTTTTTCACCGTAGCCCTCTATGGGCTTCCAAATATCACTTTGCAAATACCACAAAAACAGTCTTAGCGAAACGCTTCTTGAGGGGAAAGCAGTAACTCAGAGAGATGAATTAACAGAACACAAAGCATTTTCTCAGAAAGTTTCTTTCCAGTTTTTAACTGAAGTTATTTCCTTTTTCAACATAGCCCTCTAGGGGCTTCCAAATATCACTTTGCATATTCCACAAGAACAGTCTCAGCGAAACACTTCTTGAGGGGAAAGCAGTAACTCTGAGAGATGAATTAACAGAACACAAAGCAGTTTCTCAGAAAGTTTCTTTCCAGATTTTAACGGAAGATATTTCCTTTTTCACCATAGCCCTCTATAAGCCTTACAAATATCACTTTGCAAATTCCACAAGAACAGTCTTACGGAAAGGCTTCTTGAGGGGAAATTGTACCTCTGTGAGATGAATTAACACAACAGAAAGCAGTTTCTCAGACAGCTTCTTTCCAGTTTTTAACTGAAGATTTTTCCTTTTTCACCATAGCCCTCTATGGGCTTCCAAATATCACTTTGTAAATTCCACAAGAACAGCCTTAGCAAACGGCTTCTTGAAGGGAAAGCTGTAACTCTTTTTGATGAATAAACAGAAAAAAAAGCAGTTTCTCTGAAAGCTTCTTTCCAGTTTTTATTGGAAGATATTTCCTTTTTCACCATAGCCCTCTTAGGGCTTCCAAATATCACTTCGCAAATTCCACAAGGACAGTCGTAGCGAATGGCTTCTTGAGGGGAAATCTGTTACTCTATGAGATGAATTAACAGAACACCAAGCAGTTTCTCAGAAAGCTTCTTTCCAGTTTTTAACGGAAGATATTGCCTTTTTTACCATATCCCTCCATGGGTTTCAAAATATCACTTTGAAAATTCCACAAGAACAGTCTTAGCGAATCGCTTCTTGAGGGGAATGCTGTAACTCTTTGAGATGAATTAACAAAACAAAAAGCAGTTTCTCAGAAAACTTCCTTCCAGTTTTTAAAGGAAAATATTTCCTTTTTCACCATATCCTCTATGGGCTTCGAAATATCACTTTCCAAATTCCACAAGAACAGCCTTAGAGAAAGGTTTCTTGGAGGGAAAGATGTAACTCTGTGAGATGAATTAAGAGAACACAAAGCAGTTTCTCAGAAAGCTTCTTTCCCGTTTTTAACAGAGGATATTTCCTTTTTCACCATAGCCCTCTTGGGGCTTCCAAATATCACTTTGAAATTCCACAAGAACAGTCTTAGTGAAACGCTTCTTGAGGGGAAAACTGTAACTCTGTAAGATGAATTAACAAAACACAAAGCAGTTTCTCACAAAGCTTTTTTCCAGTTTTTAACGGAAGATATTTCCTTTTTCACCATAGCCCTCTATGGGCTTCCAAATTATCTATCTAAATTACACAAGAACAGTCTTAGCGAAAGGCTTCTTGAGGGGAAAGCTGTAACTCTGTGACATGAATTAACAGAAAACAAAGCAGTTTCCCAGAAGCTTGTTTCCAGTTTTTAACGGAAGATATTTCCTTTTTCACCCTAGCCCTCTATGGGCTTCCAAATATCACTTTGCCAAATCCACAAGAACAGTCCTAGCGAAAGGCTTCTTGAGGGGAAAGCTGTAACACTGTGAGATGAATTCACAGAACACAAAGCAGTTTCTCAGAAAGCTTCTTTCCAGTTTTTAACAGAAGTGGTTTCCTTTTTCACCTTAGAACACTAAGGGCTTCCAAATCAAACTTTGCAAATTCCACAACAACAGCCTTAGGGAAAGACTTCTTGAAGGGACGCTGTAACTCTGTGAGATGAATTAAGAGAACACAAAGCTGTTTCTCAGAAAGCTTCTTTCAAGTTTTTAACGGAAGATATTTCCTTTTTCACCATATCCTTCTATGGGCTTCCAAATATCACTTTGCCAACTCCACAAGAACAGCCTTAGCGAAAGCTTCTTGAAGGTAAAGATGCAACACCGTGAGATGAATTAACAGAACACCAAGCAGTTTTTCAGAAAGCTTCCTTACAGTTTTTAACAGAAGATATTTCCTTTTTCACCATAGCCCTCTGTGGGCTTCAAAATATCACTTTCTAAATTCCACAAGAACAGCCTTAGCGAAAGGCTGCTTGAAGGGATAGCTGTATCTCTGTGAGATGAATTAACAGAACACAAAATAGTTTCTCGGAAATCTTCTTTCCAGTTTTTAACGGAAGATATTTCCTTTTTCACCATAGCCCTCTATGTGCTTCCAAATATCACTTTGCAAATTCCACAACAACAGTCTTAGCGAAAGGCTTCTTGAGGGGAAAGCTGTAATTCTGTCAGATGAATTAACAGAACACAAAGCAGTTTCTCAGAAAGCTTTTTTCCAGTTTTTAACGGACGATATTTCCTTTTTCTCCACAGCCCTCTATGGGCTTCCAAATATCACTTTGCAAATTAGACAAGAACAGCCTTAGCGAAAGGTTTCTTGAGGGGAGAGCTGTAACTCTGTGAGATGAATTAAAAGAACACAAAGCAGTTGATCAGAAAGCTTCTATCCAGATTTTAATGGAAGATACTTCCTTTTTCACCATAGCCCTCTATGTGCTTCCAAATATCACTTTGTAAATTCCAAAAGAACATTCTTTGCGAAAAGCTTCTTGAGGATAACGCAGTAACTCTGTGAAATGAATTAAGAGAACACAAAACAGTTTCTCAGAGAGATTCATTCCAGTTCTTAACTGGAGATATTTCCGTTTTCACCATAGCCCTGTATGGGCTTCCAAATATCACTTTGCCAATTCCACAAGAACAGTCTTAGCGAAAGGCTTCTTGAGGGGAAAGCTGTAACCCTGTTAGATGAATTAGCAGAACACAAAGCAGTTTCTCAGAAAGCTTCTTTCCAGTTTGTAACGGCAGATATTTCCTTTTTCACAGTAGCCCTCTATGGGCTTCCAAATATCCCTTTGCAAATCGCTCAAGAACAGTCTCAGTGAAAGGCTTCTTGTGGAGAAAGCTGTAACTCGGTGAGATGTATTACACGAACACACGGCAGTTTCTCAGAAAGCTCCTTTCCAGTTATTATCGGAAGATATTTCCTTTTTCAGCATAGCGCTCTATGGGCTTCCAAATATCACTTTGAAAATTCCACAGGAACAGCCTTAGGGAAAGACTTCTGGAGGGGAAAGCTGTCACTCTGTGAGATGAATTAACAGAACACAAAGCAGTTTCTCAGAAATCTTGTTTCCAGTTTTTAATGGAACATATTTCCTTTTTCACCATAGCCCTCTATGGGATTCCAAATATCACATTGCAATTTCCAGAACAACAGACTTTGCGGAGGGCTTCTGGAGGGGAAGTTTTTATCTCTGTGAGATGAATTAAGAGAACACAAAGCAGTTTCTCAGAAATCTTCTTTCCAGTTTTTAACGGAAGACATTTCCTTTTACAACATAGCCCCATATGGGCTTCAAAATAACACTTTGCAAATTCCACAAGAACAGTCTTAGCGAAGGGCTTCTTCAGGAGGGAGCTGTAACTCTCCGAGGTGAATTAACAGAACACTAAGCAGTTTCTCAGAAAGCCTCTTTCCAGTTTTTAACTGAAGCTATATCCTTTTTTACCATAGCCCTCTATGGGCTTCCAAATTTCTCTTTGCAAATCCCACAAGAACAGTCTCAGTGAAAGGCTTCTTGAGGAGAAAGCTGTAACTCGGTGAGATGTATTACACGAACACACGTCAGTTTCTCAGAAAGCCCCTTTCCAGTTTTTAAAGGAAGATATTTCCTTTTTCACCATAGCCCTCTATGGGCTTCCAAATATCACTTTGCAAATCCCACAAGAACAGTCTTAGCGAAAGGCTTTTGGAGGGGAAAGCTGTAACCCTGTTAGATGAATTAGCAGAACACAAACAGTTTCTCAGAAATCTTCTTTCCAGTTTTTAACGGTAGATATTTCCTTTTTCACCGTAGCGCTCTATGGGATTTCAAATATCTCTTTGCAAATCGCACAAGAACAGTCTCAATGAAAGGCTTCTTGTGGAGAAACCTGTAACTCGGTGAGATGTATTACACGAACACACGGCAGTTTCTCAGAAAGCTTCTTTGCAGTTACTAACGGAAGATATTTCCTTTTTCAGCATAGCGCTCTATGGGCTTCCAAATATCACTTTGAAAATTAAACAAAAACGGTCTTAGGGAAAGACTTCTGGAGGGGAAAGCTGTAACTCTGTGAGATGAATTAACAGAACACAAAGCAGTTTCTCAGAAATCTTCTTTCCAGTTTTTAACAGAACATATTTCCTTTTTCACCTTAGAACTCTATGGGATTCCAAATATCACATTGCAATTTCCAGAAGAACAGACTTTGCGGAGGGCTTCTGGAGGGGAAGGTTTTAACCCTGTGAGATGAATTAAGAGAACACAAAGCAGTTTCTCAGAAATCTTCTTTCCAGTTTTTAACGGAAGATATATGCTTTTTCACCGTAGCCCTCTTCGGGCTTCCAAATATCACTATGCAAATGCCACAAGAACAGTCCTTGCGAAACACATCTGGAGGGGAAAGCTGTAACTCTGTGAGATGAATTAACATAACACAAAGTAGTTTCTCAGAAAGCTTCTTTCCAGTTTTTAACGGAAGGTATTTCCTTTTTCACCATAGCCCTCTATGGGTTTCCAAATATCACTTTGCAAATTTCACAAGAACAGTCTTAGTGAACGGCTTCTTGAGGAGAAAGCTTAAACTCTGTGAGATGAACTAACAGAACACAAAGCAGTTTCTCAGAGAGCTTCTTTTCGGTTTTTAGCGGAGGATATTTACTTTTTCACCATAGCCCTCTATGGGCTTCCAAATATGACTTTGCAAATTCCACAAGAACAGTCTTAACGAAAGGCTTCTGGAGGGGAAAGTTGTAACTCTGTGAGATAAATTAACAGAACAGAAAGCAGTTTCTCCGAAAGCTTCTTTCCAGTTTTTAACTGAAGATATTCCCTTCTTCACCATAGCCCTCTATGGGCTTACAAATATCACTTTGCAAATTCCACAAGAACAGTCTTAGCGAAAGGCTTCTTGACGGGAAAGTCGTAATTCTGTGAGATGAAGTAACAAAACACAAAGCAGTTTCTCAGAAAGCTTCTTTTCAGTTTTTATCTTAGGATATTTCCTTCTTCACCGTAGTTCTCTATGGGCTTCCAAATATCATTTTGCAAATTCCACAAGAACAGTCTTAGCGAAAGGTTTCTGGAGGGGAAAGCTGTAACTCTGTGAGATGAATTAATAGAACACAAAGCGGTTTCTCAGAAATATTCTTTCCAGTTTTTAACGGAATATATTTCCTTTTTCACCGTAGCCCTCTATGGGCTTCTATATGTCACTTTGCAAATTCCACAAGAGCAGTCTTAGCGAACGGCTTCTTGAGGGGAAAGTTGTAACTCGGTGAGATGTATTAACAGAACACACGGCAGTATCTCAGAGAGCTTCTTTCCAGTTTTTAACTGAAGATATTTCCTTTTTTATCATAGCCCAATATGGGTTTCCAAAAATCACTTTGCAAATTTCACAAGAATAGTTTTAGTGAACGGCTTCTTGAGGGGATAGCTGTAATACTGTGAGATGAACTAACAGAACACAAAGCAGTTTCTCAGAAAGCTTCTTTATGCTTTTTAATGGAAGATATGGCGTTTTTCACCATTGCCCTCTATGGGCTTCCAAATTTCACTTTGCAAATTCAAAAAGAAATGTCTTAGCGAAAGGCTTCTTCAGGGTAAACTGTAACTCTGTGAGATGAATTAGCAGAACACAAAGCAGTTTCACAGAAAGCTTCTTTCCGGTTTTTAACTGAAGATATTTCATTTTTCACCATAGCCCTCTATGGGCTTCCAAATATCACTTTGCAATTTCCAGAAACACAGACTTTGCGGAGGTCTTCTGTAGGTGAAGGTTTTAACTATGTGAGATGAATTAAGAGAGCACAAAGCAGTTTCTCAGAAATCTTCTTTCCAGGTTTTAACGGAAGATATATCCTTTTCCACCATAGCACTCTACGGGCTTCCAAATATCACTATGCAAATTCCACAAGAAGAGTCTTAGCGAAAGACTTCTGGAGGGGAAATTTGTAACTCTGTGAGATGAATTAACAGAACACAAAGCAGTTTCTCAGAAATCTTCTTTCCAGTTTTTAACGGAAGATATTTCCTTTTTCACCATAGCCCTCTATGGGCTTCCAAAATTCACTTTGCAAATTCCACAAGAACAGTCTTAACGAAAGACATCTTGAGGCAAAAGCTGTAACTCTGTGAAATGAATTAACAAATACAAAGGAGTCTCTCAGAAAGCTTCTTTCCAGATTTTAATTGAAGATATTTCCTTTTTCACCATAGCCCTCTATGGGCTTCCAAATATCACATTGCAAATCCCACAAGAACCGTCTTAGGGAAAGGCTTCTTGAGGGGAAAGCTGTAACCCTGTGAAATGAGCTAACAGAACACAAAGCAGTTTCTCAGAAAGCTTCTTTTTCTGTTTTTATCTTAGGATATTATCTTTTTCACCATAGCCCTCTATGTCCTTAAAAATATCACTTTGCAAATTCCACAAGAACAGTCTTAGTGAAAGGCTTCTTGAGGGGACAGCTGTAACTCGGTGAGATGTATTACACCAACACACGGCAGTTTCTCAGAAAGCTTCTTTCCAGTTTTTAACTGAAGATATTTCCTTTTTAACCACAGCCCTCTATGGGCTTCCAAGTATCACTTTGCAATACTCTGGTTTCTCTTAAGATCGTATAAATCTTTCGCCTTTTACCAAATATCACTTTGCAAATTCCACAAGAACAGTCTTAGGGAAAGACTTCTGGAGGGGAAAGTTGTAACTCTGTAAGGTAAATTAACAGAACACAAGGCAGTATCTCATACAGCTTCTTTCCAGTTTTTAACGGAAAATATTTCCTTTTTCACCATAGCCCTCTATGGGCTTCCAAATATCACATTGAAAATCCCACAAGAACAGTCATAGCGAAAGGCTTCTTGAGGGAAAAGCTGTAATCGGTGAGGTGTATTAAGAGAACACACGGCAGTTTCTCAGAAAGCTTCTTTCCGTTTTCAACGGAAGATATTTCCTTTTTCACCATAGCACTCTATGGGCTTCCAAATATCACTTTGCAGGTTACACTAGAACAGCCTTAGCGAACGGCTTCTTGAGGGGAAAGCTGTAACTCGGTGGATGTATTAACAGAACACACTGCAGTTCCTCAGAAAGCTTCTCTCCTGTTTTTAACGGAAGATATTTTCCTTTTCACCATAGCCCTCTATGGGTTTGCAAATATCAATTTGCAAATTTCACAAGAATAGTCTTAGTGGGGCACCTTGAGGGCAAAACTGAAATTCTGTGAGATGAACTAACAGAACACAAAGCAGTTTCGCAGAAACATTCTTTACGATTTTATCTTAGGATATTTCCATTTTCACCACAGCCCTCTATGGGCATCCAAATATCACTTTGCAAATTCCACAAGAACAGTCTTATCGAAAGGCTTCATGAGGGAAAACCTATAACTCTTTGAGATGAATTAACAGAACACAAAGCAGTTTCTCAGAAAGCTTCTTTTCAGTTTTTAATGGAAGATATTTCCTTTTACACCATAGCCCTCTATGGGCTTACAAATATCACTTTGAAAATACCACAACAACAGCCTTAGCGATAGGCTTCTTGAGGTCAAAGCTGTAACTCAGTGAGATGAATTAAGGGAACACAAAGCAGTTTCTCAGAAGGCTTCTTTCCAGTTTTTAACGGAAGATATTTCCTTTTTCACCATAGCCCTCTATGGGCTTCCAAATATCACCTTGCAAATTCCACAAGAACAGTCTTAGCGAAAGTCTTCTGGAGGGGAAAGCTGTAACTCTGTTAGATGAATTAACAGAACACAAAGCAGGTTTTCAGAAAGCTTCTTTTCAGTATTTAACTGAAGTAATTTCCTTTTTCACCGTAGCCCTCTATAAGCTTCCAAATATCACTTTGAAATCTCACAAAAACAGTCTTAGCGAAAGGCGTCTTTAGGGGAAAGGTGTAACTCGGTGAGGTTTATTAACAGAACACACGACATTTTCTCAGAAAGCCTCTTTCCAGTTTTTAACCGAAGATTTTTTTTTATCACCATAGCCCCCTACCGGATTCCAAATATCACTTTGCAAATTCCACAAGAACAGTCTTAGCGAAAGGCTTCTTCAGGCGAAAGCTGTAACTCTGTGAGATGAACTAACAGAACACAAAGCAGTTTCTCAGAGAGCTTCTTTTCGGTTTTTAACGGAAGATATTTGTTTTTTCACCATAGCCCTCTATGGGCTTCAAAATTTCAATTTGCAAATTCCCCAAGAACAGTCTTAGTGAAAGGCTTTTTGAGGGGAAATCTGTAACCTTGGGAGATGAATTCACTGAACACAAACAGTTTCTTAGAAAGCTTATTTCCACTTTTTAACTGAACATATTTCCTATTTCACAATAGCCCTCTTCTGGCTTCCAAATATCACCTTGAAAATAGCACAAGAACAGTCTTAGAGAAAGGCTTCTTGAGGGGAAAGCTGTATCTCTTTGAGATAAATTAACAGAACACAAAGCAGTTTCTCAGAAAGCTTCTTTCCAGTTTTTAACTTAAGATATTTCTTTTTTCACCGTAGCCCTCTATCGGCTCCCAAATATCAATTTGCAAATTGCACAAGAACAATCTTAGCGAAAGGCTTCTTGAGGGGAAAGCTGTAACTTTGTGAAATGAATTAACAGAACACCAAGCAGTTTCTCAGAAAGCGTTTTTCCAGTTTTTAATGGAAGATATTTTCTTTTTAACGTAGACCTCTTTGGGCTTCCAAATATCACTTCGCAAATTCCAAAAGAACAGTCTTACCGAAAGGTTTCTTGGGGGAAAGCTGTAACTCTGTGAGATGAATTAACAGAACACAAAGCAGTTTCTCAGAAAGCTTCTTTCCAGTTTTTAACTGAAGATATTTCCTTTTTCACCATAGCCCTGTATGGGCTCCAAATATCACTTTGCAAATTCCACAAGAACAGTCTTATCGAAAGGCTTCTTGATGGGAACGCTCTAACTCTGGGAGATGAAATAACAGAATACAAAACAGATTCTGAGAAAGCTTCTTTCCAATTTTTAAAAGAGAATATTTCCTTTTCACCATAGCCCTCTATGGCCATCCAAATACCACTTTGCAAATTCCACAAGAACAGTCTTAGCGAAAATCTTCTTGAGGGGAAAGCTGTAACTCTGTGAGATGACCTAACAGAATACAAAGCAGTTTCTCAGAAAGCTTCTCTCCAATTTTTAACGGAAGGTATTTCCTTTTTCACCATAGCCCTCTTTGGGCTTCCAATTATCACTTCGCAAATTCCACGAGAACAGTGTTAGCGACAGGCTTCTTGAGTGGAGAGCTGTAAGTCTGTGAGATCAATTAACAGAACACAAAGTAGTTTCTCAGAAAGCTTCTTTCCTGTTTTTAAAGGAAGATATTTCCTTTTTCACCATAGCCCTCTATGGGCTTCCAAATATCACTTTCCAAATTCCCCAAGAACAGTGTTAGCAAAAGGCTTCTTGAGGGGAAAGGTGTAACTCTGTGAGATGAATTAACAGAACACAAAGCAGTTTCTCAGAATGCTTCTTTCCAGTTTTTAACTTAAGATATTCCGTTTTTCACCAGAGCCCTCTTTGGGCTTCCAAATATCCCTTTGCAAATTCCAAAAGAACAGCATTAGCGAAAGGCTTCTTGAGGGGAAAGCTGTAACTCTGTGAGATGAATTAGCATAACACAATGCAGTTTCTCAGAAGGCTTCTTTCCAGTTTTAAACGGAAGATATTTCTTTTTTCACCATAGCCCTCTATGGGCTTCAAAATATCACTTTGCAAATTCCACAAGAACAGTCTTAGCAAAAGGCTTCTTCCGGGGAAGGCTGTGATTCTGTGAGATGAACTAACAGAACACAAAGCAGTTTCTCAAAAAGCTTCTTTCCAGTTTTTAAATGAAGATATTTCCTTTTTCACCGTAGCACTCTATGGGCTTCCAAATATCACCTTGCAAATTCCACAAGCATAGTCTTAGCGAAAGGCTTCTTGAGGGGAAAGCTGTAAGTCTGTGAGATGATTTAACAGAACACAAAGCAGTTTCCCAGAAAGCTTCTTTCCAGTTTTTAATGAAGAGACTTCCTTTTTCAACCTAGACCTCTATGGACTTCCAAATATCACTTTGAAAATTCCAAAAGAACAGTCTTAGCAAATGGCTTCTTGAGGGGAAAGCTGTAACTCTGTGAGATGAATTAAGAGAATACAAAGACGTTTTTCAGAAAGCTTCTTTCCAGTTTTTAATGGAAGATATTTCCTTTGTCACCAGAGCCCCCTATGGGCTTCCTAATATCACTTTGCTAATTCCACAAGAACAGTCTCAGTGAACGGCTTCTTGAGGGGAAATCTGTAACTCTGAGATAAATTAACAGAAAACAAAGCAGTTTCTCAGAAAGCTTCTTTCCAGTTTTTAAGAGAAGATATTTCCTTTTTCACCATAGCCCTCTATGGGCTTCAAAATATCACTTTGCAAATTCCACAAGAACAGTCTTAGCGAAAGGCTTTTTGAGGGGAAAGCTGTAACTCTGTGAGATGAATTAACGGAACACAAAGCAGTTTCTCAGAAAGTTTCTTTTCGGTTTT
Organism: Chlorocebus sabaeus; assembly: GCF_047675955.1. Classification (NCBI taxonomy): domain Eukaryota; kingdom Metazoa; phylum Chordata; class Mammalia; order Primates; family Cercopithecidae; genus Chlorocebus; species Chlorocebus sabaeus. The sequence continues at coordinate 165,203 of NW_027327647.1, read as the reverse complement.
TATCTTAGGATACTTCCCTAATCACCATAGCCCTCTATGGGCTTCGAAATATCACTTTGCAAATTTCACAAGAACAGTCCTAGTGAATGGCTTCTGGAGGGGAAAACTGTAAATCTGTGAGATGAATTAACAGAACCAAAAGCAGTTTTTCAGAAATCTTCTTTCAAGTTTTCAACGGAAGATATTACCTTTTTCACCATAGCCCTCTATGGGCTTCCAAATATCACTTTGCATATTCCACAAGAACTGTTTTAGGGAAAGGGTTCTTGAGAAGAAAGCTGTAACTCTGTGAGACAAATTAATAGAACACAAAGCAGTTTCTCAGAAAACTTCTTTCCTTTAATTAGCGGAAGATACTTCCCTTTTCACCATAGCCCTTTATGGGCTTCCAAATAACACTTTGCAAATTCCACAAGAACACTCTTAGCGAAATGTTTGTTGAGAAAGGCTTCTTGAGGGGAAAGATGTAACTCTCTCAGTTGAGTTAACAGAACACAAAGCAGTTTCTCAGAAAGGTTTTTTTCAGTTTTTATCCTAGGATATTTCCTTTTTCACCATAGCCCTCTATGGTCTCCCAAATACCACTTCTTAAATTCCACAAGAACACTTTTATCGAATGGCTTCTTGAGGGGAAAGCTGTAACACTGTGAGATGAATTAGCAGAACACAATGCAGTATCTCAGAAAGCTTCTTTCCAGTTTTAAACGGAAGATATTTCCTTTTTCAACATAGCCACCTATGTGCTTCAAATATCACTTTGCAAACTCCACAAGAACAGTCGTAGCGAAAGGCTTCTTGAGGGGAAAGCTGTAATTCTGTGAGATGAATTGACAGAACACAAAGCAGTTTCTCAGAAAGCTTCTTTCCCGTTTTTAAAGGAAGATATTTACTTTTCACCGTAGCCCTCTATGGGCTTCCAAATATCACTTTGCAAATTTCACAAGAACAGTCTTAGCGAAAGGCTTCTTGAGGGGAAATCTGTAACTCTGTGAGATGAATTAACAGAACACAAAGCCGTTTCTTAGAAAGCTTCTTTTCAGTTTCTATCTTAGGATATTTCCTTACTCACAGTAGCCTTCTATGGGCTTCCAAATAATACTTTGCAAATTATACAAGAACAGTCTTAGTGAAAGGCTTCTTGAGGGGAAAGCTGTAACTCCGCGAGGTGAATTAACAGATAACAAAGCAGTTTCTCAAAAGACTTCTTTTTAGTTTTTATCATAGGATGTTTCCTTTTTCACCATAGCCATCCATGGGCTTCCAAATATCACTTTGCAAATTCCAAAAGAACAGTCTTAGCAAAAGGCTTCTTCAGGGGAAAGCTGTAATTCTGTGAGATGAATTAACAGAACACAAAGCAGTTTCTCAAAAAGTTTCTTTCCGTTTCTTAACTGAAGATATTTCCTTTTTCACCATAGCCCTCTATGGGCTTCCAAATATCACTTTCCAAATTGCCAAAGAAGAGTCTTAGCGAAAGGCTTCTTGAGGGGAAAGCTGTAAGTCGGTGAGATCAATTAACAGAACACAAAGCAGTTTCTCAGAAAGTTTCTTTCCAATTTTTAACGGAAGTTTCTTCCTTTTTCACCATAGCCCTCTATGGGCTTCCAAATATCACTTTACAAATTCCACAAGAACAGTCTTATCGAACGGCTTCTTGAGGTGAAAGATGTAACTGTGTGAGATGAATTAACGGAATACAACGCAGTTTCTCAGAAAGCTTCTTTCCAGTTTTTAACTGAAGATATTTCCTTTTTCACTATAGCCCTCTAAGGGCTTCGGTATCTCACTTGCAACTTCCAATAGAACAGGCTTAGCAAAAGTCTTCTTGAGGGGCAAGCTGTAACTCTGGGAGATGAATTAACAGAACACAAAGCAGTTTCTCAGAAGGCTCCTTTCCAGTTTTTAACGGAAGATATTTCCTTTTCCACCATAGCCCTCTATGGGTTTCAAATATCACTTTGCAAATTCCACAAGAACAGTCTTATCGAAAGGCTTTTTGAGGGGAAATCTGTAACTCTGTGAGATAAATTAAGAGAACACAACTCTGTTTCTCAGAAATCTTCTTTCCCGTTTTTAAGTGAAGATATTTCCTTTTTCACCATAACCCTCTAAGGGCTTCCAAATATCACTTTGCAAATTCCACAAGAACAGTCTTAGTGAAAGGATTCTTGAGGGGAAAGCTGTAACTCTGTGAGATCAATTAACAGAACACAAAGCAGTTTCTCAGAAAGCTTCTTTCCAGTTTTAAAAGGAATATATTCCCTTTTTCACCATATCCCTCCATGGGCTTTCAAATATCCCTTTGCAAATTCCACAAGAACAGTCGTAGCGAAAGTCTTCTTGAGGGGAAAGCTGTAATTCTGTGGGATGAATTGACAGAACACAAAGCAGTTTCTCAGAATGCTTCTTTCCAGTTTTAAACGGAAGATATTTCTTTTTTCACCATAGCCCTCTATATTCTTCAAATATCACTTTGCAAACTCCACAAGAACAGTCGTAGCGAAAGTCTTCTTGACGTGAAAGCTGTAATTCTGTGAGATGAATTGACAGAACACAAAGCAGTTTCTCAGAAAGCTTCTTTTCCGTTTTTAATGGAAGATAATTCCTTTTCACCGTAGCCCTCTATAGGGCTTCCAAATATCACTTTGCAAATTTCACAAGAACAGTCTTAGCGAAAGGCTTCTTGAGGGGCAAGCTGTAACTCTGTGAGATGAATTAACAGAACACAACGCCGTTTCATAGAAACCTTCTTTTCAGCTTTTATCTTAGGATATTTCCTTATTCACCATAGCCCTCTATGGGCTTCCAAATAATACTTTGCAAATTATACAAGAACAGTCTTAGCGAAAGGCTTCTTGAGGGGAAAGCTGTAACTCTGCGAGGTGAATTAACAGATCACAAAGCAGTTTCTCAAAAGGCTTCTTTTTAATTTTTATCATAGGATATTTCCTTTTTCACCATAGCCCTCCATGGGCTTCCAAATATCACTTTGCAAATTCCACAAGAACGGTCTTAGCAAAAGGCTTCTTCAGGGGAAAGCTGTAATTTTGTGAGATGAATTTACAGAACACAAAGCAGTTTCTCAAAAAGTTTCTTTCCAGTTCTTAACTGAAGATATTTCCTTTTTCACCGTAGCCCCCTATGGGCTTCCAAATATCACCTTGCAAATTCCACAAGAATAGTCTTAGCGAAAGGCTTCTTGAGGCGAAAGCTGTAAGTCTGTGAGATGAATTAATAGAACACAAAGTCGTTTCTCAGAAAGCTTCTTTCCAGTTTTTAAAGAGGAGAATTCCTTTTTCAACATAGACCTCTATGGGCTTCGAAATATCACTTTGAAAATTCCACAAGAACAGTCTTAGCAAAAGGTTTCCTGAGGGGAAAGCTGTAACACTGTGAGAGGAATTAACAGAACACGAAGCCGTTTCTCAGAAAGCTTCTATCCAGTTTTTATTGGAAGATATTTCTTTTCTCACCATAACCCTCTATGGGCTTCCAAATATCACTTTGCAAATTCCACAAGAACAGTCTTAGTGAAAGGCTTCTTGAGGGGAAAGCTGAAACTCTGTGAGATGAATTAACAGAACACAATGCTGTTTCTCAAAAAGCTTCCTTCCTGTTTTTAACTGAAGATATTTCCTTTTTCACCGTAGCCCTCTATGGGCTTCCAAATATCACTTTTCAAATTCCACAGAAACAGTCTTAGCGTAAGGAGTCTTGAGGGGAAAGCTGTAACTCTGTGAGATGAATTAACGGAACACAAAGGAGTTTCTCAAAAAGCTTCTTTTCAGTTTTTATCTTAGGATATTTCCTTTTTCACCACTGCTCTCTATGGGCTTCCAAATATCACTTTTTAAATTCCACAAGAACACTCTTAGCAAAAGGCTTCCACAGGGGAAAGCTGTAAATCTGTGAGATGAATAAACTGAACACAAAGCAATTTCTCAGAAAGCTTCTTTCCAGTTTTTAACTGAATATACTTACTTTTTCAACACTGCCCTCTATGGGCTTTCAAATATCACTTTGCAAATTCCACAAGAACAGTCTTAGCAAAAGGCTTCTTGAGGGGAAAGCTATAACTCTGTGAGATGAATTTACAGAACACAAAGCAGTTTTTCAGAAAGCTTCTTTCCAGTTTTTATCTTCCGTTATTTTCTTTTTCACCGTAGCCCTCTAACGGCTTCAAAATATCACTTTGTAAATTCCACAAGAAGAGTCTTAGCGAACGTCTTTTTGTGGGGAAAACTGTAACTCTTTGAGATGAATTAAGAGAACACCAAGCCGTTAATCAGAAAGCTTCTTTCCAGTTTTTAACGGAAGAGATTTCCTTTTTCACCATAGTCCTCTAAGAGCTATGAAATATCACTTTGCAATTCCACAAGAACAGCCTTAGCGAAAGGCTTCTTGAGGGTAAAGCTGTAACTCTGTGAGATGAATTAACAGAACACAAAGCAGTTTCTCAGAAAGCTTCTTTCCACTTTTTACCTGAACATATTTCCTTTTTCACCATAGCCCTCTAAGGGCTTCCAAATATCACTAGGCAAATTACAACAGAACAGTCTTAGCGAAAGGATTCTTGAGGGGAAAGCAGTAACTCTGTGAGGTGAATTGACAGAACACAAAGCCGTTTCTCAGAAAGCTTCTTGCCAGTTTTTAACGGAAGATATTTCCTTTTCACCGTAGCCCTCTATGGGCTTCCAAATATTACTTTGCATATTCCACAAGAACAGTCTTAGCGAAAGGCTTCTTGAGGGGAAAGCTGTAACTCTGTGAGATGAATTAACAGAACACAAAGCCTTTTATTAGAAAGCTTCTTTTCCGTTTTTATCTTAGGATATTTCCTTACTCACAGTAGCCCTCTATGGGCTTCCAAATAATACTTTGCAAATTATACAAGAACAGTCTTAGTGAAAGGCTTCTTGAGGGGAAAGCTGTAACTCCGTGAGGTGAATTAACAGATCACAAAGCAGTTTCTCAAAAGACTTCTTTTTAGTTTTTATCATAGGATATTTCCTTTTTCACCATAGCCATCCATGGGCTTCCAAATATCACTTTGCAAATTCCAAAAGAACAGTCTTAGCAAAAGGCTTCTTCAGGGGAAAGCTGTAATTCTGTGAGATGAATTAACAGAACACAAAGCAGTTTCTCAAAAAGTTTCTTTCCATTTCTTAACTGAAGATATTTCCTTTTTCACCATAGCCCTCTATGGGCTTCCAAATATCACTTTCCAAATTGCCAAAGAAGAGTCTTAGCGAAAGGCTTCTTGAGGGGAAAGCTGTAAGTCGGTGAGATCAATTAACAGAACACAAAGCAGTTTCTCAGAAAGTTTCTTTCCAATTTTTAACGGAAGTTTCTTCCTTTTTCACCATAGCCCTCTATGGGCTTCCAAATATCACTTTGCCAATTCCACAAGAACAGTCTTAGCGAAAGACTTCTTGAGGGGAAAGCTGTAATTGTGTGAGATGAGTTAACAGAACACAAACCAGTTTCTCAGAAAACTTCCTTCCAGTTATTAACTGAAGATATTTCCTTTTTCACCATAGCCCTGCATGGGCTTCCAAATATCACTTTGCAAATTCCACAAAAACAGTCTTAGCGAAAGGCTTCCTGAGGGTAAAGGTGTAACTCTGTGAGATGAATTAACAGAACAGAAAGCAGTTTCTCAGACAGCTTCCTTCCAGTTTTTAACTGAAGATATTTCCTTTTTCACCATAGCCTTTTCTGGGCTTCGAAAGATCCCTTTGCAAATTCCAGAAGAACAGACTTAGCGAAAGGCTTCTTGAGGGGAAATATGTAACAGTGTGAGATGAATTAACAGAACCTAAAGCAGTTTCTCAGAAAGCTTCCTTCCAGTTTTTAACTAAAGATATTTCCTTTTTCATCGTAGCCCTCTATGGGCTTCGAAATATCACTTTGCAAATTCCACAAGAACAAACTTAGCGAAAGGCTTCTTGAGAGGAAAAATGTAACTCTGTGACATGAATTAACAAAAACTAAAGCAGTTTCTCAAACGGCTGCTTTCCAGTTTTTAACTGAAGATATTTCCTTTTTCAACTTAGACCTATATGGGCTTCCAAATATCACTTTGAAAATTCCACAAGAACAGATTTTGCGAAAAGCTTCTTCAAGGGAAAGCTGTAACTCTGTGAGATGAATTAACAGAACACAAAGCAGTTTCTCAGAAAGCTTCTTTCCAGTTTTTATAGGAAGATAACTCCTTTTTCACCATAACCCTCTATGGGCTTCCAAATATCACTTTGCAAATTCCACAAGAACTGTCTTCGCGAGAGGCTTTTTGAGGGGAAAGGTGTAACTCTGTTACATGAATTAACAGAACACAAAGCAGTTTCTCAGGAGCTTCTTTCCAGTTTTTAAGTGAAGATATTTCCTTTTTCCCCATAGGCCTCTATGGACTTCCAAATATCACTTTTCAAATTCCACCAGAACAGACTTAGCGAAAGGCTTCTTGAAAGGAAAGCTGTAAGTCTGTGAGATGAATTAACAGAACACAAAGCAGGTTCGCAGAAAGCTTCTTTCCAGTTTTCAACAGAAGATATTTCCTTTTTCACCATAGCCCTCTATGGGTTTCAAAATATCACTTTGCAAATTCCACAAGAAGAGTCTTAGCAAAAGGCTTCTTGAGGGGAAAGCTGTAACTCTGTGAGATGAATTAACAGAACACAAAACAGTTTCTCAAAAAGATTCTTTCCAGTTTTTAACTGAAGATATTTCCTGTTTCACCGAAGCCCTATATGGGCTTCCAAATATCACTTTGCAAATTCCACAAGAAGAGTCTTACCGAAACATTTCTTCAGGGAAAAGCTGTAACTCTGTGAGAAGAATTAACAGAACACATAGCAGTTTCTCAGAAAGCTTCCTTCCAGTTTTTAACGGAAGATATTTCCTTTTTCACCGTAGCCCGCTATGGGCTTCCAAATATCACTTTGCAAATTCCACATGAACAGTCTTACCGAAAGGTTTCTTGAGGGGAAAACTGTAACTCAGTGAGATGAATTAACAGAACACAAAGCAGTTTCTCAGAGAGCTTCTTTCCAGTTTTTAACTGAAGATATTTCCTTTCTCACCATAGACCCCTATGGCCTTCCAATTATCACTTTCCAAACTCCACAAGAACAGCCGTAGCGAAAGGCTTGTTGAGGTAAAGCTGTAACTCTGTGAGATGAATTAACAGTACACAAAGCAGTTTCTCAGAAAGATTCTTTCCAGTTTTTATCAGAAGATATTGCCTTTTTCACCATAGCCCCCTAAGGGCTTCCAAATATCACTTTGCCAATTCCACAGTAACAGCCTTAGCGAAAGACTTCTTGAAGGGAAAGCTGTAACTTTGTGAGATGAATTAACAGAACAAAAAGTAGTTTCTCAGAAATATTTTTTCCAGTTTTTATCGGAAATTATTTCCTTTTTCACCATAGCCCTCTATGGGCTTCCAAATATCACTTTGCAAATTCCGCAATAACTGTCTTAGCGAAAGGTTTCTTGAGGGGAAAGCTGTAACACTGTAACATGAATTAACAGAACACAAAGCAGTTTCTCAGAAAGCTTCTTTCCAGTTTTTAGCTGAAGATATTTCCTTTTTCCCCATAGCCCTCTATGGGCTTCCAAATATCACTTTGTAAATTCCACAAGAACAGCCTTAGCTAACGGCTTCTTGAAGGGAAAGCTGTAACTCTGTTAGATGAATCAACAGAACACAAAGCAGTTTCTCAGACAGCTTCTTTCCAGTTTTTAAAGGAAGATATTTCCTTTTTCACCATAGCCCTCTAAGGGCTTCCAAATATTACTTTGCAAATTCCACAGGAACAGTCTTACCGAAAGGCTTCTTGAGGGGAAAGCAGTAACGCTGTGAGGTGAATTAACAGAACACAAAGCAGTTTCTCAGAAGTTTCTTTCCACTTTTTAACTGAAGATATTTCCTTTTTCACCATAGCCCTCTAGGGGCTTCCAAATATCACTTTGCAAAATCAACGAGAACAGTCTTAGAGAAAGGCTTCTTGAGGGGAAAGTTCTAACTCTGTGAGATGGACTAACAGAACACAAAGCAGTTTCTCTGAAAGCTTCATTCCAGTTTTTAACTGGAGATATTTCCTTTTTCACCATAGACCTCTATGGGCTTCCAAATATCACTTTCCAAATTCAACAAGGACAGCCTTAGCGAAGGGCTTCTTGAAGGGAAAACTGTAATTCTGTGAGATGAATTAACAGAACACAATGCAGTTTCTCAGAAAGCTTCTTTCCAGTTTTTTACGGAAGATATTTCCGTTTTCACCTTTGCCCTCTAAAGTCTTCCAAATATCACTTTTCATATTCCACAAGAACAGTCTTAGCAAAAGACTTCTTGAGGGGAAAGCTGTAACTCTGTGAGATGAAATAACGGAACACAAAGCAATTTCTCAGATAGCATCTTTCCTGTTTTTAACGGAAGATATTTCCATTTTCAGCATAGCCCTCTATGAGCTTCCAAATATCACTTTCCAAATTCCACAAGAACAGTCTTAGTGAAAGGCTTCTTTAGGGTAATGCTGTAACTCTGTGAGATGAATTAACAGAACACATAGCAGTTTCTTAGACAGCTTCTTTCCAGTTTTTAACTGAAGATATTTACTTTTTCACCATAACCCTCTACGGGCTTCCAAACATCACTTTGCAAATTCCAGAAAAACAGCCTTAGCGAAAAGCTTCTTGAGGGGAAAGCTCTAACTCTTTGAGATGAATTAACAGAACACAAACCAGTTTCACAGAAAACTTCTTTCCAGTTTTTAACGAAAGGAATTTCGTTTTTCACCATTTCCCTCTATGGGATTCCAAATATCACTTTGCAAATTCCACAAGAACAGTCTTAGCGAAAGGATTATTGAGGGGAAAGTTGTAACTCTGTGAGATGAATTAACAGAACACAAAGCAGTTTCTCAGAAAGCTTCTTTCCAGTTTTTAACTGAACATATTTACTTTTTCACTCTAGCGTTCCATGGGCTTCCAAATATTACTATGGCAATTTTACAAGAACAGCCTTAGAAAATGGCTTCTTGAAGGGAAAGCTGTAACACTGTGAGATGAATTAACAAAACACAAAGCCGTTTCAAAGAATGCTTCTTTTCAGTTTTTATCTTAGGATATTTTCTTTTTCACAATAGCCCTCTATGGGCTTCAAAATATCACTTTGCAAATACCTCAATAACAGTCTAAGCAAAAGAATTCTTTAGAACAAGATGTACCATATATCTTTAAATGTTAAAAATATATGAAACCTATATATTGATTATAGGCAATGTATTAATGATTTGTTTTTTTATAATTGTTTAAATGGTGAAATAACACAAAGTGTGTTGACGTATCTATTGATACCAAGTACTATCATAAGAAGGAAATATACTGCCTTGTTGAACAACTAAAAAAAAAAAAAAAAAAAAAAGAATTCTTGAGGGGAAAGCTGTAACTCTGTGAGAAGAAATCACAAAACACAAAGCAGTTTCACAGAAAGATTCTTTCCAGTTTTTAACGGAAGATGTTTCCTTGTTCACCATAGCCCTCTAGAGACTTCCAAATTTCACTTTGCAAATTCCACAAGGACAGTCGTAGTGAAAGGCTTCTTGAGGGGAAATCTGTTACTCTGTGAGATGAATTAAAAGAACACCAAGCAGTTTCTCAGAAACCATCTTTCCAGTTTTTAACGGATGATATTGCCTTTTTCACTATATCCCTCTATGGGTTTCGAAATATCACTTTGAAAATTCCACAAGAACAGTCTTAGCGAATGGCTTCTTGAGGGGAATGCTGTAACTCTTTGAGATGAACTAACAAAACAAAAAACAGTTTCTCAGAAAGCTTCCTTCCAGTTTTTAACGGAAAATATTTCCTTTTTCACCATACCCTCTATGGTCTCCCAAATATCACTTTGCAAATTCCACAAGAACTGTCTTAGCGAAAGGCTTCTTGAGGGGAAAGTTGTAACCCTCTGAGATGAATTAACAGAAAACAAAGTAGTTTCTCAGAAAGCTTCTTGCCGGTTTTTAACGGAAGATATTTCCTTTTCCACCATAGCCCTCTATGGGCTTCGAAATATCACTTTCCAAATTCCACAAGAACAGCCTTAGCGAAACGTTTCTTGAAGGGAAAGATGTAACTCTGTTAGATGAATTAACAGAACACAAAGCAGTTTCTCAGAAAGCTTCTTTCCAGTTTTTAACGGAAAATAGATCCTTTTTCCCCCAAAACCCCTGTGGGCTTCGAAATATCACTTTCCAAACTCCTCAAGAACAGCCGTAGTGAAAGGCTTCTTGAGGGGAAAGCTGTAACTCTGTGAGATGAATTAACAGAACACAAAGCAGTTTCTCAGACAGCTTGTTTCCACTTTTTAACTGAAGATATTTCGTTTTTCAAAATAGCCCTCTAAGGGCTTCCAAATATCACTTCGCAAATTCCACAAGAACAGCCTCAGCGATAGGCTTCTTGAGGGGAAAGATGTAACTCTGTGAGATGAATTAACAGAACACAAAGCAGTTTCTCATACGGCCTCTTTCCAGTTTTTAACTGAAGATATTTCCTTTTTCACCATAGCCCTATAGGGGCTTCCAAATATCACTTTGCAAATTCCGCAAGAACAGCCTTAATGAGAGTCTTCTTGAAGGTAAAGCTGTAACTCTGTGAGATGAATTAACAGAACACAAAGCAGCTTCTCAGAAAGATTCTTTCCAGTTTTTTACGGAAGATATTGTCTTTTTCACCATAACCATCTATGGCCTTCCAAATATCACTTGCAAATTCCTCCAGAACTGTCTTAGCGAAAGGCTTCTTTAGGGGAGTGCTGTAACTCTGTGATTGAATTAACAGAACACAAAGCAGTTTTTTAGAAATCTTTTTTCCAGTTTTTTTACGGAAGAAATTCCCTTTTTCACCACAGCCCTCTATAGGCTTCCAAATATCACTTTGCAAATCCCACAAGAACAGTCCTATGGAAAGTCTTCTTGAGGGGAAAGCTGTAACTCAGTGAGGTGCATTAAGAGAACACATGGCAGTTTCTCAGAAAGCTTATTTCCAGTTTTTAAGAGAAAATATTTTCTTTTTCACCATAACCCTCTATGGGCTTCCAAATATGACTTTGCAAATTCCACAAGAAGAGTCTTAGTGATCGGCTTCTTGAGGGGAAAGCTGTAACTCTGTGAGATGAATTAACAGAACACAAAGCAGTTTCTCAGAAAGCGTCCTTCCAGTTTTCAACGGAAGATATTTTCTTTTACACCATAGCGCTCTATGGTCTTCTAAATATCACTTTCCAAATTCCACAAGAACAGTCTTAGCGAAAGGCTTCTTGAGGGCAAAGCTGTAACTCTGTGAGATGAATTAAGAGAACACAAAGCAGTTTCTCAGAACACTTCTTTCCAGTTTTTAACTGAACATATTTCCTTTTTCACCCTAGCCCACTATGGGCTTCCAAATATCACTTTGCCAATTCCACAAGCACAGCCTTAGCGAACGGCTTCTTGAAGGGAAAGCTGTAACTCTGTGACATGAATTAACAGAACACAAAGCAGTTTCTCAGAATGCTTCTTCCAGTTTTTAACTTAGGATATTTCCTTTTTCAGAGATGAATTAACAGAACACAAAGCAGTTTCTCAGAAAGTTTCTTTCCAGTTTTTAACTGAAGATATTTCCTTTTTCACCATAGCCCTCTAGGGGCTTCCAAATATCACTTTGCAAATTCCACAAGAACAGTCGTAGCGAAAGGCTTCTTGAGAAGATAGCAGTAACGCTGTGAGATGAATTAACAGAACACAAAGCAGTTTCTCAGAAGTTTCTTTCCAGTTTTTAACTGAAGATATTTCCTTTTACACCATAGTCCTCTAGGGGCTTCCTAATATCACTTTGCAAATTCCACAAGAACAGTCTTAGCGAAAGGCATCTGAGGGGAAAGCTGTAACTCTGTGAGGTGAATTAACAGAACACAAAGCAGTTTCTCAGAAAGCTTCTTTCCAGTTTTTAACGGAAGATATTTCCTTTCTCACCATAGCGCTCTATGGTCTTCTAAGTATCACTTTCCAAATCCCACAAGAACAGTCTTAGCGAAAGGCTTCTTGAGGTGAAAGCTGTAACTCTGTGAGATGAATAAACGTAACACAAAGCAGTTTCTCAGGAATCTTCTCTCCAGTTTTTACTGAATATGTTTCATTTTTCACCATAGACATCTATGAGATTTCAAATATCACTTTGCAATTTCCACAAGAACAGTCTTAGCGAAAGCCTTCTTGAAGGGAAAGCTCTAATCAGAAAGCTTTTTTCGAATTTTTAACAGAAGATATTTCCTTTTACACCATAGGCCTACATGGACTTCCAAATATCACCCTTTAAATTCCACAAGCACAGTCTTAGCGAAAGGCTTCTTGAGGGGAAGGCTGTAACTCTGTGAGATGATTTCACGGAAAACAAAGCAGTTTCTCAGAAAGCTTCTTTCCAGTTTTTAACTGAAGATATTTACTTTTTCACCAATGCCATCTATGGGCTTCAAAATATCACTCTTCAAATTACACAAGAACAGTCTTAGCGAAAGGCTTAGTAAGGGGAAAGCTGTAAATCTGTGATATGAATTAACAGAACAGAGTGCAGTTTGTCAGAAAGCTTCCTTTAAGTTTTTAAATGAAGATATTTCCTTTTTCACCATTGCCCTCTATGGGATTCCGAATATCACTTTTCAAATTCCAAAAGAACAGTCTTAGCGAAAGGCTTCTTGAGGAGAAAGCTGTAACTCTGTGAGACGAATTAACACAACAGAGTGCAGTTTCTCAGAAACCTTTTTCCAGGTTTTAACTGAAGATATTTCCTTTTTCACCATAGCTCTCTAAGGGCTTCCAAATATCGCTTTGCAAATTCCACAAGAACAGTCTTAGCGAACGGCTTCCTGAGGGGTAAGATGTAACTCTGTGAGATGAATTAACAGAACAGAGTGAAGTTTCTCAGAAAGCATCTTTCCAGTTTTAAACTGAAGATGTTTCCTTTTTCACCATTGCCATCTTTGGGCTTCCAAATATCACTCTTCAAATTCCACAAGAACAGTCTTAGCGAAAGGCTTTTTGAGTGTAAAGCTGTAACTCTGTGAGATGAATTAACGGAACACAAAGCAGTTTCTCAGAAAGCTTCTTTCCAGTTTTTAACTGAAGATATTTCCTTTTTCACCATAGCCCTGCATGGGCTTACAAATATCACTTTGCAAAATCCACAACAACAGCTTTATCGAAAGGCTTCTTGAGGGGAAAGCTGTAACTCTGTGAGATGAATTAAGAGAACACAAAGCTGTTTCTCAGAATGCTTCTTTTCAGTTTTTATCTTAGGATATTGCCTTTTTCAGCATAGCCCTCTATGGTCTTCCAAATATCACATTGCAAATTCCATAAGAACAGTCTTAGCGAAAGGCTTCTTGAGGGGAAAGCTGTAACTCTGTGAGACGAATTAACAGAACAGAGTGCAGTTGCTCAGAAAGCTTGTTTCCTGTTTTTAACTGAAGATATTTCCTTTTTCACAATAGCCCTCTATGGGCTTCCAAATATCGCTTTGCAAATTCCACAAGAACATTCTTAGCGAAGGCTTCTTGAGGGGAAAGTTGTAACTCTGGGAGATGAATTAGCAGAACAGAGTGCAGTTTCTCAGAAAGCTTCTTTCCAGTATTAAACTGAAGATGTTGCCTTTTTCGCCATTGCCCTCTATGGGCTTCCAAATATCAGTCTTCAAATTCCACAAGAACCGTCTTAGCGAAAGGCTTCTGGAAGGGAAAGCTGTAACTCTGTGAGATGAATTAACAGAATGCAAAGCAGTTTCTCAGAAAGCTTCTTTCCAGTTTTAAACTGAAGATGTTTCCTTTTTCACCATTGCCCTCTCTGTTCTTCCAAATATCACTCTTCAAATTCCACAAGATCAGTCTTAGCGAAAGGCTTCTTGAGGGGAAAGCTGTAACTCTGTGACATGAATGAGCAGAACACAGAGCAGTTTCCCCGAAAGCTTCTTTCCAGTTTTTAACTGAAGATATTTCCTTTTTCACCATTGCCCTCTATGGGATTCCAAATATCACTTTTCAAATTCCAAAAGAACAGTCTTAGCGAAAGGCTTCTTGAGGGGAAAGCTGTAACTCTGTCAGACGAATTAACAGAACAGAGTGGAGTTTCTCAGAAAGCTTTTTTCCGGTTTTTAACTGAAGATATTTCCTTTTTCACCATATCCCTCTATGGGCTTCGAAATATCGCTTTGCATATTCCACAGGAACAGTGTTAGCGAACGGCTTCTTGAGGGGAAAGCTGTAACTCTGTGAGATGAATTCAAGGAACACAAAGCAGTTTCTCAGAAAACTTCTTTCCAGTCTTTAAATGAAGATATTTCCTTTTTCACCATTGCCCTCAATGGGCTTCCAAATATCACTGTTCAAATTCCACAAGAACAGTCTTAGCAAAAGGATTCTTGGGGAAAGCTGTAACGCTGTGAGATGAATTTACAGAACACAGAGCAGTTTCCCCGAAAGGTTTTTTCCAGTTTTTTACTGAAGATATTTCCTTTTTCACCATTATCCCCTTTGGGATTCCAAATATCACTTTTCAAATTCCAAAAGAACAGTCTTAGCGAAAGGCTTCTTAGGGGAACGCTGTAACTCTTTGAGACGAATTAACAGAACAGAGTGCAGTTTCTCAGAGAGCTTCTTTCCAGTTTTTAAATGAAGATATTTCCTTTTTCACCATAGCCCTCTACGGGCTTCCAATTATGGCTTTACAAATTCCACAAGAACAGTCTTAGCGTAGGGCTTCTTGAGGGGAAAGATGTAGCCCTCTATGGGCTCCCAAATATCGCTTTGCAAATTCCACAAGAACAGTCTTAGCGAACGGATTCTTGAGTGGAAAGATGTAACTCTGTAAGATGAAATAACAGAACAGAGTGCAGTTTCTCAGAAAGCTTCTTTCCAGTTTTAAACTGAAGATGTTTCCTTTTTCACCATTGCCCTCTACGGCCTTCGAAATATAACCCTTCAAATTCCACAAAAACAGTCTTATCGAAAGGCTTCTTGAAGGGAAAGCTGTAACTCTGTGAGATGAATTAACAGAACAGAGTGCAGTTTCTCAGAAAGCTTCTTTCCAGTTTTAAACTGAAGTTGTTTCTTTTTCACCATTGCCCTGTACGGGGTCCCAAATATCACCCTTCAAATTACACAAGAACAGTCTTAGCGAAAGGCTTCTTGAGGGGAAAGATGTAACTCCGTGAGATACATTAACAGAACAGAGTGCAGTTTGTCAGAAAGCTTCTTTTCAGTTTTTAACTGAAGATATTTCCTTTTTTACCATTGCCCTCTATGGGATTCCAAATATCACTTTTCATATTTTAAAAGAACAGTCTTAGCGAAAGGCTTCCTGAAGGGAAAGCTGTAACTCTGTGAGACGAATTATCAGAACAGAGTGCAGTTTCTCAGAAATCTTCTTTCCAGTTTTTAACGGTAGATATATCCTTTTTCACCATAGCCCTCTACGGGCTTCCAAATATCACTAGGCAAATTCCACAAGAACAGTCTTAGCGAAAGACTTCTGGAGGGGAAAGCTGTAACTCTGTGAGATGAATTAACAGAACAGAAAGCAGTTTCTCTGAAATCTTCCTTCCAGTTTTTAACGGTAGATATTTCCTTTTTCACCATAGCCCTCTATGGGCTAACAAATATCACTTTGCAAATTCCACAAGAATAGTCTTTGTGAAAGACTTCTTGAGGCGAAAGCTGTAACTCTGTGAAATGAATTAACAAATACAAAGGAGTCTCTCAGAAAGCTTCTTTCCAGTTTTTAATTGAAGATATTTCCTTTTTCACCATAGCCGTCTATGGGCTTCCAAATATCACTTTGCAAATCCCACAAGAACAGTGTTAGCCAAAGGCTTCTTTAGGGGAAAGCTGTAACTCTGTGAGATGAATTAACAGAACACAAACAGTTTCTCAGAAAGTTTCTTTCCAGATTTTAACTGAAGATATTTTCTTTTTCACCATAGCCCTCTATGGGATTCCAAATATCACTTTGCAAATTTCACAAGAACAGTTTTAGCGAAAGGCTCCTTGTGGGGAAAGCTGTAACTCGTTGAGATGTATAAACAAAACACACGGCAATTTCTCAGAATGCTTCTTTCCAGTTTTTAACGGAAGATATTTCCTTTTTCACCATAGCTCTATATGGGCTTCCAAATATCACTTTGGAAATTTCACAAGAACAGTCTTAGTGAACGAATTATTGAGGGGAAGGCTGTAATTCTGTGAGATGAACGAACAGAACACACAGCATATTCTCAGAAAGCTTCTTTTCAGTTTTTATCTTAGGATATTTCCATTAGCCCTCCTTGGGTTTCCAAATATCACTTTGCAAATCCCACAGCAACAGTCTTAGTGAAAGGCTTCTGGAAGGGAAAGCTGTAACCCTGTAAGATGAAATAACAGAACACAAAGCAGTTTCTCAGAAAGCTTCTTTCCAGTTTTTAACGGAAGATATTTCCTTTTTCACCATAGCGCTCTATGGGCTGCCAAATATCTCTTTGCAAATTCCACAAGAACAGTCCTAGCGAAAGGCTTCTTGAGGGGAACACTGTAACTCTTTGAGATGAATTTACAGATCACAAGCAGTTTCTCAGAAAGCTTCTTTCCAGTTTTTAACTGAAGATATTTCCTTTTTCACCATAGCCCTGCATGGGCTTACAAATATCACTTTGCAAAATCCACATCAACAGCTTTATCGAAAGGCTTCTTGAGGGGAAACCTGTAACTCTGTGAGATGAATTCACAGAACACAAAGCAGTTTCTCAGAAAGCTTCTTTCCAGTTTTTAACTGAAGATATTTCCTTTTTCACCATTGCCCTCTATGGGCTTCCAAATATCACTCTTCAAATTCCACAAGAACAGTCTTAGCGAAAGGCTTCTTGAGGGGAAAGCTGTAACTCTGTGACATGAATTCACAGAGCACAGAGCAGTTTCCCCAAATCTTCTTTCTAGTTTTTAACTGAAGATATTTCTTTTTTCACCATTGCCCTCTATGGGGTTCCAAATATAACTCTTCAAATTCCACAAGAACCATCTTAGCGAAAGGCTTCTTGAGGGGAAAGCTGTAACTCTGTGAGATGAATTCACAGAACAGAAAGCAGTTCCTCAGAAAGCTTCCTCCCAGTTTTTAACGGAAGATATTTCCTTTTTCACCGAAGCCCTCTATTGGCTTCCAAATATCACTTTTCCAATTCCACAAGAACAGCCTTATCGAAAGGCTTCTTGAGGGGAAAGCTGTAACTCTGTGAGATGAATTAAGAGAACACAAAGCTGTTTCTCAGAATGCTTCTTTTCTGTTTTTATCTTAGGATATTTCCTTTTTCAGCATAGCCCTCTATGGTCTTCCAAATATCACATTGCAAATTCCATAAGAACATTCTTAGTGAAAGGATTCTTGAGGGGAAAGTTGTAACTCTGTGAGATGAATTAGCAGAACACAAAGCAGTTTCTCAGAAAGCTTCTTTACACTTTTTAACGGAAGATATTTCCTTTTTCTCCATAGCCCTTTATGGGCTTCAAAATATTACTTTGCAAATTCCACAAGAACAGCCTTTGCGAAATGCTTCTTGATGGGAAAGTTGTAACTCTGTGAGATGAATTAACCGAACACAAAGCAGTTTCTCAAAAAGCTTCTTTCCAGTTTTAAGCGGGAGATATTTCCTTTTTCACCACAGCCCTCTATGGGCTTCCAAATATCACTTTGCAAATTCCACAAGAACAGTCTTAAGGAAAGGCTTCTTGAGGGGAAAGCTGTAACTCTGTGAGATGAATTAACAGAACAGAGTGCAGTTTGTCAGAAGTCTTCTTTTCAGTTTTTAACTGAAGATATTTCCTTTTTCACCATTGCCCTCTATGGGATTCCAAATATCACTTTTCAAATTCCAAAAGAACAGTCTTAGCGAAAGGCTTCTTGAAGGAAAAGCTGTAACTCTGTGAGACGAATTAACAGAACAGAGTGCAGTTTCTCAGAAATCTTCTTTCCAGTTTTTAGCTGAAGATATTTCCTTTTTCACCACAGCCCTCTATGGGCTTCTAAATATCGCTTTGGAAATTCCACAAGAACTGTCTTAGCGAACGGCTTCTTGAGTGGAAAGATGTAACTCTGTAAGATGAAATAACACAACAGAGTGCAGTTTCTCAGAAAGTTTCTTTCCAGTTTTAAACTGTAGATGTTTCCTTTTTCACCATTGCCCTCTATAGGCTTCCAAATATAACCCTTCAAATTCCACAAGAACAGTCTTAGCGAAAGGCTTCTTGAGGGGAAAGATGTAACACTGTGACATGAATTAACAGAACACAGAGCAGTTTCACCGAAAGCTTCTATCCAGTTTTTAACTGAAGATATGTCCTTTTTCACCATTGCCCTCTAAGGGCTTCCAAATATCACTTTTCAAATTCCACAAGAACAGTCTTATCGAAAGGCTTCTTGAAGGGAAAGCTGTAACTCTGTGAGATGAATTAACAGAACAGAGTACAGTTTGTCAGAAGTCTTCTTTTCAGTTTTTAACTGAAGATATTTCCTTTTTCACCATTGCCCTCTATGGGATTCCAAATATCTCTTTTGAAATTCCAAAAGAACAGTCTTAGCGAAAGGCTTCTTGAGGGGAAAGCTGTAACTCTGTGGGACGAATTAACAGAACAGAGTGCAGTTTCTCAGAAAGCTTCTTTCCAGTTTTAAACTGTAGATGTTTCCTTTTTCACCATTGCCCTCTATAGGCTTCCAAATATAACCCTTCAAATTCCACAGGAACAGTCTTAGCGAAAGGCTTCTTGAGGGGAAAGATGTAACACTGTGACATGAATTAACAGAACACAGAGCAGTTTCACCGAAAGCTTCTATCCAGTTTTTAACTGAAGATATTTCCTTTTTCACCATTGCCCTCTAAGGACTTCCAAATATCACTTTTCAAATTCCACAAGAACAGTCTTATCGAAAGGCTTCTTGAAGGGAAAGATGTAACTCTGTGAGATGAATTAACAGAACAGAGTACAGTTTGTCAGAAGTCTTCTTTTCAGTTTTTAACTGAAGATATTTCCTTTTTCACCATTGCCCTCTCTGGGATTCCAAATATCTCTTTTCAAATTCCAAAAGAACAGTCTTAGCGAAAGGCTTCTTGAGGGGAAAGCTGTAACTCTGTGGGACGAATTAACAGAACAGAGTGCAGTTTCTCAGAAAGCTTCTTTCCAGTTTTTAACTGAAGATATTTCCTTTTTCACCATAGCCCTCTATGGGCTTCCAAATATCGCTTTGCAAATTCCACAAGAACCGTCTTAGCGAACGGCTTCTTGATGGGAAAGATGTAATTCTGTGACATGAATTAACAGTACAGAGTGCAGTTTCTCAGAAAGCTTCTTTCCAGTTTTAAACTGAAGATGTTTCTTTTTCACCATTGCCCTCTATGGGATTCCAAATATCACCCTTCAAATTACACAAGAACCGTCTTAGCGAAAGGCTTCTTGAGGGGAAAGCTGTAACTCTGTGAGATGAATTCACAGAACACAAAGCAGTTTCTCAGAAAGCTTCTTTCCAGTTTTTAACTGAAGATATTTCCTTTTTCACCATTGCCCTCTATGGGCTTCCAAATATCACTCTTCAAATTCCACAAGAAGAGTCTTAGTGAAAGGCTTCTTGAGGGGAAAGCTGTAACTCTGTGAGATGAATTCACAGAACACAAAGCAGTTTCTCAGAAAGCTTCTTTCCAGTTTTTAACTGAAGATATTTCCTTTTTCACCATTGCCCTCTATGGGCTTCCAAATATCACTCTTCAAATTCCACAAGAACAGCCTTAGCGAAAGGATTCTTGAGGGGAATGCTGTAACTCTGTGACATGAATTCACAGAGCACAGAGCGGTTTCCCCAAAAGCTTCTTTCCAGTTCTTAACTGAAGATATTTCCTTTTTCACCATAGCCCTCTATGGGCCTCCAAATATCACTTTGCAAATTTCACAGGAACCGTCTTAGCGAAAGGCTTCTTGAGGGGAAAGCTGTAACTCGTTGAGATGTATCAACAAAACACACGGCAATTTCTCAGAATGCTTCTTTCCAGTTTTTAACGGAAGATATTTCCTGTTTCACCATAGCTCTCTATGGGCTTCCAAATATCACTTTGGAAATTTCACAAGAACAGTCTTAGTGAACGGATTATTGAGGGGAAGGCTGCAATTCTGTGAGATGAACGAACAGAACACACAGCATTTTCTCAGAAAGCTTCTTTTCAGTTTTTATCTTAGGATATTTCCGTTTTCTCCATAGCCCTCTATGGGCTTCCAAATATCACTTTGCAATTCCCACACAAACAGTCTTAGCGAAAGGTTTCTTGAGCGCAAAGCTGTAACGCGGTGAGATGTCTTACACGAACACACGGCAGTTTCTCAGAAAGCATCTTTCAACTTTTTAACGGTAGATATTTCCTTTTTCACCGTAGCCCTCTATGGGCTTCCAAATATCACTTTGCAAATTTCACAAGAACAGTTTGAGCGAAAGTCTTGTTGAGGGCAAAGCTGTAAGTCAGTGAGATGTATTAACACAACACACGGCAATTTCTCAGAATGATTCTTTCCAGTTTTTAACGGAAGATATTTTCTTTTTCACCGTAGCCCTCTATGGGCTTCCAAATGTCACTTTGTAAATTTCACAAAAACAGCCTTAGTGAACGGATTCTTTAGGGTAAAACTGTAACTCTGTGAGATGAACTAACATAACACAAAGCAGTTTCTCAGAAAGCTTCTTTTCGGTGTTTATCTTAGGATATTTCCATTTTCAACATAGCCCCCTATGGGCTTCGAAATATCACTTTGCAAATTCCACAAGAACAGTCTTAGCGGAAGGCTTGTGGAGGAGAAAGCTCTAACTCAGTGAGATGAATTAACAGAACACAAAGCAGTTTCTATGAAATCTTCTTTCCAGTTTTTAACAGAAGATTTTTCGTTTTACACCATAGCCCCCTAAGGGCTTCAAAATCTCACTTTGCAAATTCCACAAGAACACTCTTAGCGAAGGGCTTCTTGAGGGGAGAGCTCTAACTCTCCGGGATGAAATAGCAGAACACAAGGCAGTTTCTTAGAAAGCCTCTTTCCAGGTTTTAACTGAAGATATTTCCTTTTTCACCTTAGCCCTTTATGGGTTTCCAAATATCACTTTGCAAATCCCACAGGAACAGTCTTAGCGAAAGGCTTCTGGAAGGGAAAGCTGTAACCCTGTAAGATGAAATAACAGAACACAAAGCAGTTTCTCAGAAAGCTTCTTTCCAGTTTTTAACGGAAGATATTTCCTTTTTCACCATAGCGATCTATGGGATTCCAAATATCACCTTGCTAATTCCACAAGAAGAGTATTAGCGAAAGGCTTCTTGAGGGGAAAGCTGTAACTCTGTGAGATGAATTAACAGAACACAAAGAAGTTTCTCAGAAATCTTCTTTCCAGTTTTTAAAGGAAGATATTTCCTTTTTCACCATAGCACTCTATGGGCTTCCAAATATCACTTTGCAAATTCCACAAGAAGAGTCTTAGTGAAAGACTTCCTGAAGCAAAAGCTGTAACTCTGTGAAATGAATTAACAAATACAAAGGAGTCTCTCAGAAAGCTTCTTTCCAGTTTTTAATTGAAGATATTTCCTTTTTCACCATAGCCCTCAATGGGCTTCCAAATATCACTTTGCAAATCCCATAAGAACAGTCTTAGCCAAAGGCTTCTTTAGGGGAAAGCTGTAATTCTGTGAGACGAATTAACAGAACACAAACAGTTTCTCAGAAAGCTTCTTTCCAGATTTTAACTGAAGATATTTCCTTTTTCACCATAGCCCTCTATGGGCTTCCAAATATCACTTTGCAAATTTCACAAGAACCGTCTTAGCAAAAGGCTTCTTGAGGGGAAAGCTGGAACTCGTTGAGATGTATCAACAAAACACACGGCAATTTCTCAGAATGCTTCTTTCCAGTTTTTAACGGAAGATATTTCCTTTTTCACCATAGCTCTCTATGGGCTTCCAAATATCACTTTTGAAATTTCACAAGAACAGCCTTAGTGAACGGATATTTGAGGGGAAGGCTGTAATTCTCTGAGATGAACGAACAGAACACACAGCATTTTGTCAGAAAGCTTCTTTTCAGTTTTTATCTTAGGATATTTCCATTTTCTCCATTGCCCTCTATGGGCTTCCAAATATCACTTTGCAAATCCCACAGGAACAGTCTTAGCGAAAGGTTTCTGGAAGGGAGAGCTGTAACCCTGTAAGATGAAATAACAGAACACAAAGCAGTTTCTCAGAAAGATTCTTTCCAGTTTTTAACGGAAGATATTTCCTTTTTCATCATAGCGCTCTATGATCTTCCAAGTATCACTTTGTAAATTCCACAAAAACAGTCTTAGCGAAATGCTTCTTGTGGGGAAAGCTGTAACTCTTTGAGATGAATTTACAGAACACAAGCAGTTTCTCAGAAAGCTTCTTTCCATTTTTTAACTGAAGATATTTCCTTTTTCACCATAGCCCTGCATGGGCTTACAAATATCACTTTGCAAATTCCACAACAACAGCCTTAGCGTAAGGCTTCTTGAGGGAAAAGCTGTAATTCTCTCAGATGAATTAACAGAACACAAAGTAGTTTCTCAGAAAGCTTCGTTTCAGATTTTATCTTAGGCTATTTCCTTATTCATCTCTGCCCTCTATCGGCTTCCAAATATCACTTTGAAAATTCCACAAGAACAGTCTTAGTGAACGGCTTTTTGAGAAGAAAATTGTAAATCTGTGAGATGAATTAACAGAACACAAAACAGTTTGCGAGAAAGCTTCTTTACAGTTTTTTTCTTAGGTAATTTCCTTTTTCACCATAGCCCTCTATGGGCTTCCAAATATCACTTTGCAAATTCCACAAGAACAGTCTTAGCGAAGGGCTTCTGGAGAAAAATGCTGTAACTCTGAGAGATGAATTAACAGAACACAAAACAGTTTCTCAGAAATCTTCTTTCCAGTTTTTAACGGAACATATTTCCTTTTTCACCATAGCCCTGTATTTGCTTCCAAATATCACTTTGCAATTTCCAGAAGAACAGTCTTTGCGGAGGGCTTCTGGAGGGGAAGGTTTTTACTCTGTGAGATGAATTAACAGAACACAAAGCAGTTTCTCAGAAATCTTCTTTCCAGTTTTTAACGGTAGATATTTCCTTTTTCACCATAGCCCTCTATGGGCTTCCAAATATCACTTTGCAAATTCCACAAGAACAGTCTTAGTGAAAGACTTCTTGAAGAGAAAGCTGTAACTCTGTGAAATGAATTAACAAATAAAAAGGAGTCTCTCAGAAAGCTTCTTTCCAGTTTTTATTTGAAGATATTTCCAATGTCACCATAACCCTCTATGGGCTTCCAAATATCACTTTGCAAATCCCACAAGAACAGCCTTAGCCAAAGGCTTCTTGAGGGGAAAGCTGTAACTCTGTGAAATGAATTAACAGAACAAAAACAGTTTCTCAGAAAGCTTCTTTCCAGATTTTAACTGAAGATATTTCCTTTTTCACCGTAGCCCTCAATGGGCTTCCAAATATCACTTTGCAAATTTCACAAGAACAGTCTTAGTGAAAGGCTCCTTGAGGGTAAAGCTATAACTCAATGAGATGTATCAACAAAACACACGGCAATTTCTCAGAATTCTTCTTTCCAGTTTTTAACCGAAGATATTTCCTTTTTCACCATAGCTCTATATGGGCTTCCAAATATCACTTTGGAAATTTCACAAGAACAGTGTTAGTGAACGAATTATTGAGGGGAAGGCTTTAATTATGTGAGATGAACGAGCAGAACACACAGCATTTTCTCAGAAAGCTTCTTTTCAGTTTTTATCTTAGGATATTTCCATTTTCACCAATGCCCTCTATGGGCTTCCAAATATCACTTTGCAAATCCCACAGGAACAGTCTTAGCGAAAGTCTTCTGGAAGGGAGAGCTGTAACCCTGTAAGATGAAATAACAGAACACAAAGCAGTTTCTCAGAAAGCTTCTTTCCAGTTTTTAACGGAAGATATTTCCTTTTTCACCATAGGGCTCTATGGGCTTCCAAATATCACTTTGCAAATTCCACAAGAACAGTCTTAGCGAAAGGCTTCTTGAGGGGAAAGCTGTAACTCTGTGAGATGAGTTAACAGAACACAAAGTAGTTTCTCAGAAAGCTTCTTTTCAGATTTTATCTTAGGCAATTTCCTTTTTCATCACAGCCCTCTATCGGCTTCCAAATATCTCATTGAAAATTCCACAAGAACAGTCTTAGTGAACGGCTTTTTGAGAAGAAAGCTGTAAATCTGTGAGATGAATTAACAGAACACAAAGCAGTTTCCGAGAAAGCTTCTTTACAGTTTTTTTCTTAGGTAATTTCCTTTTTCACCATAGCCCTCTATGGGCTTCTAAATATCACTTTGCAAATTCCACAAGAACAGTCTTAGCGAAGTGCTTCTGGAGGAAAATGCTGTAACTCTGAGAGATGGATTAACAGAACACAAAGCAGTTTCTCAGAAATCTTCCTTCCAGTTTTTAACGGAACATATTTCCTTTTTCACCATAGCCCTCTATTTGCTTCCAAATATCACTTTGCAATTTCCAGAAGAACAGTCTTTGCGGAGGGCTTCTGGAGGGGAAGTTTTTAACTCTATGAGATGAATTAAGAAAACACAAAGCAGTTTCTCAGAAATCTTCTTTCCAGTTTTTTACTTAAGATATATCCTTTATCACCATAGCCCTCTACGGGCTTCCAAATATCACTATGCAAATTCCACAAGAACAGTCTTAGCGAAAGACTTCTGGAGGGGAAAGCTGTAACTCTGTGAGATGAATTAACAGAACACAAAGAAGTTTCTCAGAAATCTTCTTTCCAGCTTTTAAAGGAAGATATTTCCTTTTTCACCATAGCCCTCTATGGGCTTCCAAATATCACTTTGCAAATTCCACAAGAACAGTCTTAGTGAAAGACTTCTTGAAAAGAATGCTGTAACTCTATGAAATGAATTAAAAAATAAAAAGGAGTCTCTCAGAAAGCTTCTTTCCAGTTTTTAATTGAAGATATTTCCTTTTTCTCCATAGCCCTCTATGGGCTTCAAAATATCACTTTGCAAATCCCACAAGAACAGTCTTAGCCAAAGGCTTCTTTAGGGGAAAGCTGTAACTCTGTGAGATG
The DNA here is from genome assembly GCF_047675955.1 of Chlorocebus sabaeus. Lineage (NCBI taxonomy): Eukaryota > Metazoa > Chordata > Mammalia > Primates > Cercopithecidae > Chlorocebus > Chlorocebus sabaeus. The sequence goes on along the minus strand of NW_027327647.1, from coordinate 139,996 downwards.
AATTAACAGAACACAAACAGTTTCTCAAAAAGCTTGTTTCCAGATTTTACTGAAGATATTTCCTTTTTCACCATAGCCCTCTATGGGCTTCCATATATCACTTTGCGAATTTCACAAGAACAGTCTTAGTGAAAGGCTTCTTGAGGGGAAAGCTGTAACTCGTTGAGATGTATCAACAAAACACACGGCAATTTCTCAGAATGCTTCTTTCCAGTTTTTAACGGAAGATATTTCCTTTTTCACCATTGCTCTATATGGGCTTCCAAATATCACTTTGGAATTTTCACAAGAACAGTCTTAGTGAACGAATTATTGAGGGGAACGCTGTAACTCTGTGAGATGAATTTACAGAACACAAGCAGTTTCTCAGAAAGCTTCTTTCCAGTTTTTAACTGAAGATATTTCCTTTTTCACCATAGCCCTGCAAGGGCTTACAAATATCACTTTGCAAATTCCACAACAACAGCCTTAGCGTAAGGCTTCTTGAGGGAAAAGCTGTAATTCTGTGAGATGAATTAACAGAACACAAAGTAGTTTCTCAGAAAGCTTCTTTTCAGATTTTATCTTAGGCTATTTCCATTTTCATCACAGCCCTCTATCGGCTTCCAAATATCATATTGAAAATTCCACAAGAACAGTCTTAGTGAACGGCTTTTTGAGAAGAAAGCTGTAAATCTCTGAGATGAATTAACAGGACACAAAGCAGTTTCCGAGAAAGCTTCTTTACAGTCTTTTTCTTAGGTAATTTCCTTTTTCACCATAGCCCTCTATGGGCTTCCAAATATCACTTTGCAAATTCCACAAGAACAGTCTAAGCGAAGTGCTTCTGGAGGAAAATGCTGTAACTCTGAGAGATGAATTAACAGAACAGAAAGCAGTTTCTCAGAAATCATCTTTCCAGTTTTTAACAGAACATATTTCCTTTTTCACCATAGCCCTATATTTGCTTCCAAATATCACTTTGCAATTTCCAGAAGAACAGTCTTTGCGGAGGACTTCTGGAGGGGAAGGTTTTAACTCTGTGAGATGAATTAAAAAAACACAAAGCAGTTTCTCAGAAATCTTCTTTCCAGTTTTTAACTTAAGCTATATCCTTTATCACCATAGCCCTCTACGGGCTTCCAAATATCACTATGCAAATTCCACAAGACCAGGCTTAGCGAAAGATTTCTGGAGGGGAAAGCTGTAACTCTGTGAGATGAATTAACAGAACACAAAGAAGTCTCTCTGAAATCTTCTGTCCAGTTTTTAAAGGAAGATATTTCCTTTTTCACCATAGCCCTCTATGGGCTTCCAAATATCACTTTGCAAATTCCACAAGAACAGTCTTAGTGAAGGACTTCTTGAAGAGAAAGCTGTAACTCTGTGAAATGAATTAAAAAATACAAAGGAGTCTCTCTGAAATCTTCTGTCCAGTTTTTAAAGGAAGATATTTCCTTTTTCTCCATAGCCCTCTATGGGCTTCCAAATATGACTTTGCAAATCCCACAAGAACACTGTTAGCCAAAGGCTTCTTTAGGGGAAAGCTGTAACTCTGTGAGATGAATTAACAGAACACAAACAGTTTCTCAGAAAGCTTCTTTCCAGATTTTAACCGAAGATATTTCCTTTTTCACCATAGCCCTCTATGGGCTTCCATATATCACTTTGCAAATTTCACAAGAACAGTCTTAGCGAAAGGCTTCTTGAGGGAAAAGCTGTAACTCGTTGAGATGTATCAACAAAACACACGGCAATTTCTCAGAATGCTTCTTTCCAGTTTTTAACGGAAGATATTTCCTTTTTCACCATAGCTCTCTATGGGCTTCCAAATATCACTTTGGAAATTTCACAAGAACAGTGTTAGTGAACGGATTATTGAGGGGAAGGCTGTAGTTCTGTGAGATGAACGAACAGAACACACAGCATTTTCTCAGAAAGCTTCTTTTCAGTTTTTATCTTAGGATATTTCCATTTTCTCAATAGCCCTCTATGGACTTCCTAATATCACTTTGCAAATCCCACAGGAACAGTCTTAGCGAAAGGCTTCTGGAAAGGAAAGCTGTAACCCTGCAAGATGAAATAACAGAACACAAAGCAGTTTCTCAGAAAGCTTCTTTCCAGTTTTTAACGGAAGATATTTCCTTTTTCAACATCGCGCTCCATGGGCTTCCAAATATCACTTTGCAAATTCCACAAGAACAGTCTTAGCGAAAGGCTTCTTCAGGGGAACACTGTAACTCTTTGAGATGAATTTACAGAACACAAGCAGTTTCTCAGAAAGCTTCTTTCCAGTTTTTAACTGAAGATATTTCCTTTTTCACCATAGCCCTGCATGGGCATACAAATATCACTTTGCAAATTCCGCAACAACAGCCTTAGCTTAAGGCTTCCTGAGGGAAAAGCTGTAATTCTGTGAGATGAGTTAACAGAACACAAAGTAGTTTCTCAGAAAGCTTCTTTTCAGATTTTATCTTAGGCTATTTACTTTTTCATCACAGCCCTCTATCGGCTTCCAAATATCACTTTGAAAATTCCACAAGACCAGTCTTAGTGAACGGCTTTTTGAGAAGAAAGCTGTAAATCTGTGAGATGAATTAACAGAACACAAAACAGTTTCCGAGAAAGCTTCTTTACAGTTTTTTTCTTAGGTAATTTCCTTTTTCACCATAGCCCACTATGGGCTTCCAAATAACACTTTGCAAATTCCACAAGAACAGTCTTAGTGAAGGGCTTCTGGAGGAAAATGCTGTAACTCTGAGAGATGAATTAGCAGAACACAAAGCAGTTTCTCAGAAATCTTCTTTCCAGTTTTTAACGGAACATATTTCCTTTTTCACCATAGCCCTCTATTTGCTTCCAAATATCACTTTGCAATTTCCAGAAGAACACTCTTTGCGGAGGGCTTCTGGAGGGGAAGGTTTTAACTCTGTGAGATGAATTAAGAGAACACAAAGCAGTTTCTCAGAAATCTTCTTTCCAGTTTTTAACGGAAGATATATCCTTTTTCACCATAGCCCTCTTCGGGCTTACAAATATCACTATGCAAATTCCACAAGAACAGTTTTAGCGAAAGACTTCTGGAGGGGAAAGCTGTAACTCTGTGAGATGAATTAACAGAACACAAAGCAGTTTCTCAGAAATCTTCTTTCCAGTTTTTAACGGAAGATATTTCCTTTTTCACCATAGCCCTCTATGGGCTTCCAAATATCACTTTGCAAATTCCACAAGAACAGTCTTAGTGAAAGACTTCTTGAAGAGAAAGCTGTAACTCTGTGAAATGAATTAAAAAATACAAAGGAGTCTCTCAGAAAGCTTCTTTCCAGTTTTTAATTGAAGATATTTCCTTTTTCACCATAGCCCTCTATGGGCTTCCAAATATCACTTTGCAATTTCCACAAGAACAGTCTTAGCGAAAGGCTTCTTGAGGGGAATCTGTAACTCTGTGAGATGAATTAACAGAACAGAAAGCAGTTCCTCAGAAAGCTTGTTTTCTGTTTTTATCTTAGCATATTTTCTTTTCCACCATAGCCCTCTATGGGTTTCCAAATATCACTTTGAAAATTCCACAGGAACATTCTTACCGAAAGGCTTCTTGAGGTGAAAGCTGTAACTCTGTGAGATGAATTAACAGAACACAAAGCAGTATCTCAGAAATCTTCTTTCCAGTTTTTAGCCGAAGATATTTCCTTTTTCTCCATAGCCCTCCATGGGCTTCCAAATATCACCTTGTGAATTCCACAGGAATAGTCTTAGTGAATGGCTTCTTGAGGGGAAAGCTATAACTCTGTGAGATGAATTACGAGAACACAATGCAGTTTCTCAGAAAGCTTCTTTTCAGTTTTTATCTTAGGATATTTCCTTTTTCACCATATCCCTCTATGGGCTTCCAAATATCACTTTGCCAATTTTAAAAGAACAGTCTTAGCGAAAGGCTTCTTTAGGCGAAAGCTGTAAGTCTCTCAGATGAATTAAGAGAACACAAAGCAGTTTCTCAGAAAGCTTCTTACCAGTTTTTAACGGAAGATATTTCCTATTTCAACGTAGCCCTCTATGGGCTTCCAAATATCACTTTGCAAATTCCACAAGAACATCCTTAGCGAAAGACTTCTTTAGGGGAAACCTGAAACTCTGTGAGATGAATTAAGAGAACACAAGGCAGTTTCTCAGAAAGCTTCTTTCCAGTTTTTAACAGGAGATATTTCCTTTTTCATCATAGCCCTCTATGGGCTTCCAAACACCACTTTGAAAATATTACAAGAACAGTTTTAGTGAACGACTTCTTGAGGGGAAATCTGTTACTCTGTGAGATTAACAGAACACAAAGCAGTTTCTCAGAAAGCTTCTTTTCAGTTTTTATCTTAGCATATTTCCCTTTGCACCATAGTTCTCTATGGGCTTCCAAATATCACTTTTCCAATTACAAAAGAACAGTCTTTGTGAAAGGACTCTTTAGCGGAGGGCTGTAACTCTCTGAGATGAATTAACAGAACAGAAAGCAGTTCCTCAGAAAGCATCTTTCCATTTTTTATCTTAGGATATTTCGTTTGTAACCATAGCACTCTCTGGGCTTCCAAATATCACTTTGCAAATTCCACAAGAACAGTCTCAGCGAAAGGCATCTTGAGGGGAAAGCTGTAACTCTGTGAAATGAATTAAAAGAACACAAAGCAGATTCTCAGAAAGCTTCCTTTCCGTTTTTATCTTAGGATATTTCCTTTTTCACCATCGCCCTCTATGCGCTTCCAAATATCACTTTGCCAGTTCCACAGGAACAGACTTAGCGAAAGGCTTCTTGAGGAGAACGCTGTAACTCTGTGAGATCAATTAACAGAACACAAAGCAGTTTCTCAGAAAGCTTCTTTACATTTTGTAACCGAAGATATTTCGTTTTTCACCGAAGCCCCCTGTGGGCTTCCAAATACCTCTTTGAAAATTCCAGCAGAACAGTCTTCGCGAAAGGTTTCTTGAGGGGAAAACTGTAACTCTGGATGTGAATTAACAGATCACAAAGCAGTTTCTCAGAAAGCTTCCTTTCGGTTTTTATCTTAGGATATTTCCAATTTCACCATAGCCCTCTATGGGCTTCTAAATATCACTTTGCAAATTCCACAAGAACCGTCTTAGCGAAAGGCTTCTTGAGGGGAAAGCTGTATTTCAGTGAGATGAATTAACAGAACACAAAGCAGTTTCACAGAAAGCTTCTTTCCAGTTTTTAACGGAAGATATTTCCTTTTTCGCCATAGCCCTCTTTGGGCTTCCAAATATGACTGTGAAAATTCCACAGGAATAGTCTTACTGATAGGCTTCTTGAGGGGAAAGTTATAACTCTGTGAGATGAATTAAGAGAACACAGCGCGGTTTCTGAGAAAGCTTCTTTTCGGTTTTTATCTTAGGATATTTCCTTTTTCGCCATAACCATCTTTGGTCTTCCAATATCACTTTGCAAATTCCACAAGAACAGTCTCAGTGAACGGTTTCTTGAGGGGAAAGCTGTAACTATGTGAGATGAATTAACATAGCACAAAGCAGTCTCTAGGAAATCTTCTTTCCAGATTTTAACGGAAGATACTTCCTTTTTCACCATAGCCCACTATGGGCTTCCAAATATCACTTTTCAAATTCCAGAAGATCAGCCTTATCTAAAGGTTTCTTGAGGGGAAACTTGTGACACTGTGAGATGAATTAACAGAACACAAAGCAGTTTCTCAGAAAGCTTCTTTTCGGTTTTTATCTTATGATATTTCCATTTTTACCATAGCCCAGTATGGTCTTCGAAATATCACTTTGCAAATCCCACAAGAACAGCCTTAGCGAAAGGCTTCTTGAGGGGAAACCTGTAACTCTGTGAGATAAATTAACAGAACACAAAGCAGTTTCTCAGAAGGTTTCTTTTCAGTTTTTATCTTAGGATATTTCCTTTGTCACAGTAGACCTCTATAGGCTTCCAAATATCACTTTGCAAATTCCAGAAGAGCAGTCTTAGCGAAAAGCTTCCTGACGAGAAAGTTGTAAATCTGTGAGATGAATTAACAGAACACAAAGCAGTTTCTCAGAAAGCTTCTTTCCAGTTTTTAACAGAAGATATATCCTTTTTCACCATAGCCCTCTATGGGCTTCAAAATATCCCTCTGCAAATTGCACAAGAGCAGTCATAGCGAAAGGCTTCTTGAGGGGAAAGCTTTAATTGTGTGAGATGAATTAAGAGAATACAAAGCAGTCTCTCAGAAAGCTTCTTTCCATTTTTAAACTGAAGATATTTCCTTTTTCACCATGGCCCTTTATGGGCTTCCAAATATCACTTTGCAAATTCCACAAGAACAGACTTAGCGAAAGGCTTCTTAAAGGGAAAGCTGTAACTCTGTGAGATGAATTAACAGAATACAAAGCAGTTTCTCAGAAAGTTTCTTTCCAGTTTTTAACTGAAGATGTTTCATTTTTCACCGTAACCCCCTATGGGCTTCCAAATATCACTTTGCAAACTCCACAAGAAAAGTTTTAGTGAAAGACTTCTTGAGGGGAAAGCTGTAACCCTGTGAGAAGAATTAACGGAATACAAAGCAGTTTCTCAGAAAGCTTCTTTTCAGTTTTCATCTTAGGATATTTCCTTTTTCATCATAGCTCTCTGTGGGATTCCAAATATCACTTTGCATATTCCACAACAACAGTGTTAGCGAAAGGGTTCTTGAGGGGAAAGCGGTAACTCTGTGAGATGAATTAAGAGAACACAAAGCAGTTTCTCAGAAAATTTGTTTTCAGTTTTTTGTCTTAGGATATTTACTTTTTTCCATAGCACTCTAAGGGCTTCCAAATATTACTTTGCAGATTCACAAGAACAGCCTTAGCGAAACGCTTCTTGAGGGTAAAGCTGTAACTGTGTGCGATGAATTAACGGAACACAAAGCAGTTTCTCAGTATGCTTCTTGCCAGTTTTTAACTGAAGATATTTCCTTTTTCACCATAACCCTCTATAGGCTTCCAAACATCACTTTGCAAATTACACATGAACAGCCTTAGCGAAAGCCTTCTTGAGAGGAAAGCTGTAACTCTGTGAGATCAAATAACAAAACACAAAGCAGTTTCTCCGAAATCTTCTTTCAGTTTTTAACTGAAGATATTTCCTTCTTCACCATAGCCCTCTATGGGCTTCCAAATATCACTTTGCAAGAAAAACAAGAACAGCCTTCGTGGAAGGCTTCTTGAGAGGGAAGCTGTAACTCTGTGAGGTGAACTAACAGAACGCAAACCAGTTTCTCAGAAAGCTTGTTTTCTGTTTTTATCTTAGGATAATTCCATTTTCACCATAGCCCTCTATTGGTTACCAAATATCAGTTTGCAAATCCCACAAGAACAGTCTTAGGGTAGGGCTTCTTGAAGGGAAAGCTGTAATACTGTGAGATGAATTAACAGAACACAAAGCAGTTTCTAAGAAAGCTTCTTTCCAGTTTTTTACGGAATATATATCAATTTTCACCATAGCCCTCTATTGGCTTCCAAATATCACTTTCCAAATTTCACAAGAACAGTCTTAGTGAACGGCTTCTTGGGGGGAAAGCTGTAACACCTTGAGATGAACTAACAAAACACAAAGCAGTTTATCATAAATCTTCTTTTCGGTTTTTATCTTAGTATAGTTCCTTTTTCACCATAGCCCTCTATGGGCTTCCAAATATCACTTGCCAAATTTCACAAGAACAGTCTTAGTGAACGGCTTCTTGGGGGGAAAGCTGTAACACTGTGAGATGAACTAACAAAACACAAAGCAGTTTATCATAAAGCTTCTTTTCCGTTTTTATCTTAGTATAGTTCCTTTTTCACCATAGCCCTCTATGGGCTTCCAAATATCAGTTTGCAAATTTCACAAGAACTGTCTGAGTGAACGGCTTCTTGAGGGGAAAGCTGTAACTCTGTGAGATGAACTAACAGAACACAAAGCAGTTTCTCAGAAAGCTTCTTGCCAGTTTTTAACTGAAGATATTTCCTTTCTCACCATAGCCCTCTAAGGGCTTCAAAATATGCCTTTGCAAATTCCACAAGAACTGCGTTATTGAAAGGCTTCTTGAGGGGAAAGGTGTAACTCTCTGAGATGAATTAACAGAACACAAAGCAGTTTCTCACATAGCTTCTTTTCAGTTTTTATCTTAGGATATTTCCTTTTTCACCATAGCCCTCTATGGGTGTCCAAATATCACGTTGTAAATTCCACACAACCGTCTTAGCGAAAGGCTTCTTGAGGAAAAGCTGTAACTCTCTGAGATGAATTTTAAAAAAACACAAAGCAGTTTCTTAGAAAGATTCTTTCCAGTTTTTAACGGAAGATATATCCTTTTTCACCATAGCCCTCTATGTGCTTCCAAATATCACTTTGCAAATTCCACAAGAACAGTCTTAGAGAAAAGTTTCTTAAGGGAAAAGCTGTAACTCTGTGAGATGAATAAACAGAACACAAAGCAGTTTCTCAGTAATATTCCTTTGGGTTTTTATTTTAGGATATTTCCTTTTTCACCATAGCTCTCTATGGGCTTCCAAATATCACTTTGCAAATTCCACAAGAACAGTCTTAGGGAAAGGCTTCTTGAGGGGAAAGCTGTAAGTCTGTGAGATGACTTAACAGAACCCAAAGCAGTCTCTCAGAAATCTTCTTTCCAGATTTTAACGGAAGATACTTCCTTTTTCACCATAGCCTCCTATGGGCTTCCAAATATCACTTTTCAAATTCCACAAGATTAGCCTTAGCTAAAGGTTTCTTGAGGAGAAATTTGTAACACTGTGAGATGAATTAACAGAACACAAAGCAGTTTCTCAGAAAGCTTCTTGCCAGTTTTTCATGGAAGATATTTCCTTTTTCACCATAGCCCTCTATGGGCTTCCAAATATCACTCTGCAAATTTCAAAAAAGCAGTCTTAGCAAAAGGCTTCTTGAGGGGAAAGCTGTAATTGTGTGAGATGAATTAAGAGAATACAGGAGGCGGAGCAAGATGGCCGAATAGGAACAGCTCCAGTCTCCAACTCCCAGCGCGAGCGACACAGAAGACCGGTGATTTCTGCATTTTCAAGTGAGGTACTGGGTTCATCTCACTGGGGTGTGCCAGACGATCGGTGCTGGTCAGCTGCTGCAGCCCGACCAGCAAGAGCTGAAGCAGGGCGAGGCATTGCCTCATCTGGAAAGCGCAAGGGGGAAGGGAATCCCTTTTCCTAGCCAGGGGAACTGAGACACACAACACCTGGAAAATCGGGTAACTCCCACCCCAATACTGCGCTTTAAGCAAACAGGCACACCAGGAGATCATATCCCACACCTGGCCGGGAGGGTACCACACCCACGGAGCCTCTCTCATTGCTAGCACAGCAGTCTGTGATCTACCAGCAAGGAAGCAGCGAGGCTGGGGGAGGGGCGCCCGCCATTGCTGAGGCTTAAGTAGGTAAACAAAGCTGCTGGGAAGCTCGAACTGGGTGGAGCTCACAGCAGCTCAAGGAAACCTGCCTGTCTCTGTAGACTCCACCTCTGGGGACAGGGCACAGTAAACAATAACAAACGCAGCAGCTCTGCAGACGCAAACGACTCTGTCTGACAGCTTTGAAGAGAGCAGTGGATCTCCCAACACGGATGTTGAGATCTGAGAAGGGACAGACTCCCTGCACAAGTGGGTCCCTGACCCCTGAGTAGCCTAACTGGGAGACATCCCCCAATAGGGGCAGTCTGACACCCCACACCTCACAGGGTGGAGTACACCCCTGAGAGGAAGCTTCCAAAGCAAGAATCAGACAGGTACACTCGCTGTTCAGAAATATTCTATCTTCTGCAGCCTCTGCTGCTGATACCCAGGCAAACAGGGTCTGGAGTGGACCTCAAGGAATCTCCTACAGCTACAACATACAGCTGAGGATCCTGACTGTTAGAAGGAAAGCTATCAAACAGAAAGGACACCTACACCAAAACCCCATCAGTACATCACCATCATCAAAGATCAGAGGCAAATAAAACCACAAAGATGGGGAAAAAGCAGGGCAGAAAAGCTGGAAATTCAAAAAATAAGAGCACATCTCCCCTGGCAAAGGAGCGCAGCTCATCGCCAGCAACGGATCAAAGCTGGACGGAGAATGACTTCGACGAGATGAGAGAAGAAGGCTTCAGTCCATCAAATTTCTCAGAGCTAAAGGAGGAATTACGTACCCAGCACAAAGAAACTAAAAATCTTGAAAAAAAGTGGAAGAATTGATGGCTAGAGTAATTAATGCAGAGAAGCTCAAAAACGAAATGAAAGAGACGAAAACCATGGCACGAGAAATACGTGACAAATGCACAAGCTTCAGTAACCGACTCGATCAACTGGAAGAAAGAATGTCAGCGATGGAGGATCAAATGAATGAAATGAAGCGAGAAGAGAAACCAAAAGAAAAAAGAAGAAAAAGAAATGAACAAAGCCTGCAAGAAGTATGGGATTATGTAAAAAGACCAAATCTACGTCTGATTGGGGTGCCTGAAAGTGAGGGGGAAAATGGAACCAAGTTGGAAAACACTCTTCAGGATATCATCCAGGAGAACTTCCCCAACCTAGTAGGGCAGGCCAACATTCAAATCCAGGAAATACAGAGAACGCCACAAAGATACTCCTCGAGAAGAGCAACTCCAAGACACATAATTGCCAGATTCACCAAAGTTGAAATGAAGGAAAAAATCTTAAGGGCAGCCAGAGAGAAAGGTCGGGTTACCCACAAAGGGAAGCCCATCAGACTAACAGCAAATCTCTCGGCAGAAACTCTACAAGCCAGAAGAGAGTGGGGGCCAATATTGAACATTCTTAAAGAAAAGAATTTTAAACCCAGAATTTTATATCCAGCCAAACTAAGTTTCATAAGTGAAGGAGAAATAAAATCCTTTACAGATAAGCAAATGCTTAGAGATTTTGTCACCACTAGGCCTGCCTTACAAGAGACCCTGAAGGAAGCACTAAACATGGAAAGGAACAACCGGTACCAGCCATTGCAAAAACATGCCAAAATGTAAAGACCATCAAGGCTAGGAAGAAACTGCATCAACTAACGAGCAAAATAACCAGTTAATATCATAATGGCAGGATCAAGTTCACACATAACAATATTAACCTTAAATGTAAATGGACTAAATGCTCCAATTAAAAGACACAGACTGGCAAACTGGATAAAGAGTCAAGACCCATCAGTCTGCTGTATTCAGGAGACCCATCTCACACGCAGAGACATACATAGGCTCAAAATAAAGGGATGGAGGAAGATTTACCAATCAAATGGAGAACACAAAAAAGCGGGGGTTGCAATACTAGTCTCTGATAAAACAGACTTTAAACCATCAAAGATCAAAAGAGACAAAGAAGGCCATTACATAATGGTAAAGGGATCAATTCAACAGGAAGAGCTAACTATCCTAAATATATATGCACCCAATACAGGAGCACCCAGATTCATAAAGCAAGTCCTTAGAGACTTACAAAGAGACTTAGACTCCCATACAATAATAATGGGAGACTTCAACACTCCACTGTCAACATTAGACAGATCAACGAGACAGAAAGTTAACAAGGATATCCAGGAATTGAATTCATCTCTGCAGCAAGCAGACCTAATAGACATCTATAGAACTCTCCACCCCAAATCAACAGAATATACATTCTTCTCAGCACCACATCGCACTTATTCCAAAATTGACCACATAGTTGGAAGTAAAGCACTCATCAGCAAATGTACAAGAACAGAAATTGTAACAAACTGTCTCTCAGACCACAGTGCAATCAAACTAGAACTCAGGACTAAGAAACCCAATCAAAACCGCTCAACTACATGGAAACTGAACAACCTGCTCCTGAATGACTACTGGGTACATGACGAAATGAAGGCAGAAATAAAGATGTTCTTTGAAACCAATGAGAACAAAGATACAACATACCAGAATCTCTGGGACACATTTAAAGCAGTGTGTAGAGGGAAATTTATAGCACTAAATGCCCACAAGAGAAAGCAGGAAAGATCTAAAATTGACACTCTAACATCGCAATTAAAAGAACTAGAGAAGCAAGAGCAAACTCATTCAAAAGCTAGCAGAAGGCAAGAAATATCTAAGATCAGAGCAGAACTGAAGGAGATAGAGACACAAAAATCCCTCCAAAAAATCAATGAATCCAGGAGTTGGTTTTTTGAAAAGATCAACAAAATTGACAGACCGCTAGCAAGACTAATAAAGAAGAAAATGGAGAAGAATCAAAGAGACATAATAAAATATGATAAAGGGGATATCACCACCGACCCCACAGAAATACAAACTACCATCAAAGAATACTATAAACACCTCTACGCAAATAAACTGGAAAATCTAGAAGAAATGGATAATTTCCTGGACACTTACACTCTTCCAAGACTAAACCAGGAAGAAGTTGAATCCCTGAATAGACCAATAGTAGGCTCTGAAATTGAGGCAATAATTAATAGCCTACCAACCAAAAAAAGTCCAGGACCAGATGGATTCACAGCTGAATTCTACCAGAGGTACTAGGAGGAGCTGGTACCATTCCTTCTGAAACTATTCCAATCAATAGAAAAAGAGGGAATCCTCCCTAACACATTTTATGAGGCCAACATCATCCTGATACCAAAGCCTGGCAGAGACACAACAAAAAAAGAGAATTTTAGACCAATATCCCTGATGAACATCGATGCAAAAATCCTCAATAAAATACTGGCAAACCGGATTCAGCAGCACATCAGAAAGCTTATCCACCATGATCAAGTGGGCTTCATCCCTGGGATGCAAGGCTGGTTCAACATTCGCAAATCAATAAACATAATCCAGCATATAAACAGAACCAAAAACAAGAACCACATGATTATCTCAATCGATGCAGAAAAGGCTTTTGACAAAATTCAACAGCCCTTCATGCTAAAAACGCTCAATAAATTCGGTATTGATGGAACGTACCTCAAAATCATAAGAGCTATTTATGACAAACCCACAGCCAATATCATACTGAATGGGCAAAAACTGGAAAAATTCCCTTTGAAAACTGGCACAAGACAGGGATGCCCTCTCTCACCACTCCTATTCAACATAGTGTTGGAAGTTCTGGCTAGGGCAATCAGGCAAGAGAAAGAAATCAAGGGGATTCAGTTAGGAAAAGAAGAAGTCAAATTGTCCCTGTTTGCAGACGACATGATTGTATATTTAGAAAACCCCATTGTCTCAGCCCAAAATCTCCTTAAGCTGATAAGCAACTTCAGCAAATTCTCAGGATACAAAATTAATGTGCAAAAATCACAAACATTCTTATACACGAGTGACAGTCAAACAGAGAGCCAAATCAGGAATGAACTTCCATTCACAATTGCTTCAAAGAGAATAAAATACCTAGGAATCCAACTTACAAGGGATGTAAAGGACCTCTTCAAGGAGAACTACAAACCACTGCTCAGTGAAATAAAAGAGGACACAAACAAATGGAAGAACATACCATGCTCATGGATAGGAAGAATCAATATCGTGAAAATGGCCATATGCCCAAAGTAATTTATAGATTAAATGCCATCCCCATCAAGCTACCAATGAGCTTCTTCACAGAATTGGAAAAAACTGCTTTAAAGTTCATATGGAACCAAAAAAGAGCCCGCATCTCCAAGACAATCCTAAGTCAAAAGAACAAAGCTGGAGGCATCACGCTACCTGACTTCAAACTATACTACAAGGCTACAGTAACCAAAACAGCATGGTACTGGTACCAAAACAGAGATATAGACCAATGGAACAGAACAGAGTCCTCAGAAATAATACCACACATCTACAGCCATCTGATCTTTGACAAACCTGAGAGAAACAAGAAATGGGGAAAGGATTCCCTATTTAATAAATGGTGCTGGGAAAATTGGCTAGCCATAAGTAGAAAGCTGAAACTGGATCCTTTCCTTACTCCTTATACGAAAATTAATTCAAGATGGATTAGAGACTTAAAAGTTAGACCTAATACCATAAAAATCCTAGAGGAAAACCTAGGTAGTACCATTCAGGACATAGGCATGGGCAAAGACTTCATGTCTAAAACACCAAAAGCAACGGCAGCAAAAGCCAAAATTGACAAATGGGATCTCATTAAACTAAAGAGCTTCTGCACAGCAAAAGAAACTACCATCAGAGTGAACAGGCAACCTACAGAATGGGAGAAAATTTTTGCAATCTACCCATCTGACAAAGGGCTAATATCCAGAACCTACAAAGAACTCAAACAAATTTACAAGAAAAAAACAAACAACCCCATCAAAAAGTGGGCAAAGGATATGAACAGACATTTCTCAAAATAAGACATTCATACAGCCAACAGACACATGAAAAAATGCTCATCATCACTGGCCATCAGAGAAATGCAAATCAAAGCCACAATGAGATACCATCTCACACCAGTTAGAATGGCAATCATTCAAAAGTCAGGAAACAACAGGTGCTGGAGAGGATGTGGAGAAATAGGAACACTTTTACACTGTTGGTGGGATTGTAAACTAGTTCAACCTTTATGGAAAACAGTATGGCGATTCCTCAAGGATCTAGAACTAGATGTACCATATGACCCAGCCATCCCATTACTAGGTATATACCCAAAGGATTATAAATTACGCTGCTATAAAGACACATGCACACGTATGTTTATTGCAGCACTATTCACAATAGCAAAGACTTGGAATCAACCCAAATGTCCATCAGTGACAGATTGGATTAAGAAAATGTGGCACATATACACCATGGAATACTATGCAGCCATAAAAAAGGATGAGTTTGTGTCCTTTGTAGGGACATGGATGCAGCTGGAAAACATCATTCTCAACAAACTATCACAAGAACAGAAAACCAAACACCGCATGCTCTCACTCATAGGCGGGAACTGAACAATGAGATCACTTGGACTCGGGAAGGGGAACATCACACACCGGGGCCTATCATGGGGAGGGGGGAGGGGGGGAGGGATTGCATTGGGAGTTATACCTGATGTAAATGACGAGTTGATGGGTGCAGCACACCAACGTGGCACAAGTATACATATGTAGCAAACCTGCACGTTGTGCACATGTACCCTACAACTTGAAGTTTAATAATAATAAATAAATTAAAAAATAAATAAATAAATAAATAAATAAATAAATAAATAAATAAAAAAGACACTGTTGCCCACCATCAATAAAGTCAGGTTACAATCAAAAAAAAAAAAAAAAAAAAAAAAAAAAAAAAAAAGAATACAAAGCAGTCTCTCAGAAAGCTTCTTTCCAGTTTTTAAATGAAGATATTTCCTTTTTCACCATGGACCCTTATGGGCTTGCAAATATCACTTTGCAAATTCCACAAGAACAGTCTTAGTGAAAGGCTTCTTGAGGGGAAAGCTGTAACTCTGTGAGATTAATTAATGCAACACAAAGCTGTCTCTCCGAAAGCTTCTTTCCAGCTTTTTAAGGAAGATATTTCCTTTTTCACCATAGTTCTCTATGGGCGTCCAAATATCTCTTTGCAAATTCCACAGAGAACACTCTTAGGGAAAGGCTTCTTGAGTGGAAAGCTGTAACTCTGTGACATGAATTAACAGAACACAAGGCAGTTTCTCAGAAAGATTCTTTACAGTTTTTAATGGAAGATATTTCCTTTTTCACCATGGCCCCTTATGGGCTTCCAAATACCACTTTGCAAATTCCACAAGAACAGTCTTAGCAAAAGGGTTCTTGAGGGGAAAGCTGTAACTCTGTGAGATTAATTAATGGAACACAAAGCTGTCTCTCCGAAAGCTTCTTTCCAGCTTTTTAAGGAAGATATTTCCTTTTTCACCATAGCCCTCTATGGGCTTAAAAATATCACTTTGCAAATTCCACAAGAACACTCTTAGAGAAAAGCTTCTTGAGTGGAAAACTGTAGCTCTGTGACTTGAATTAACAGAACACAGGGCAGTTTCTCAGAAAGATTCTTTACAGTTTTTAATGGAAGATATTCTCTTTTTCTCCATTGCCCTCTATGGGCTTCCAAATATTACTTTCCAAATTTCACAAGAACAGTCTTAGTGTACGGCTTCCTGAGGGGAAAGCTGTAACTCTGTGAGATGAACTAACAGAACACTAAGCAGTTTCTCAGAAAGTTTCTTTTCGGTTTTTATCTTAGTATATTTCCTTTTTCACCATAGCCCCTATGAGCTTTGAAACATCACTTTGCAATTTCCACAAGAACAGTCTTAGAGAAAGACTTCTTGAGGGGAAAGCTGTACCTCTCTGAGATGAATTAACAGAACACAAAGCAGTTTCTCAGAAAGTTTCTTTTAAGTTTTTAACTGAAGATATTTCGTTTTTCACCATAGCCCTCTACGGTTTTCGAAATATCACTTTGCAAATTCGACAAGAACAGTCTTAGCGAAAGGCTTCTAGAGGGGAAAGCTGTAACTCTGTGAGATGAATTAACAGAACACAAGGCAGATTCTCAGAAAGATTCTTTACAGTTTTTAATGGAATATATTTTCCTTTTCTCCATAGTCCTCTATGGACTTCCAAATATTACTTTCCAAATTTCACAAGAACAGTCTTAGTGTACGGCTTCCTGAGGGGAAAGCTCTAACTCTGTGAGATGAACTAACAGAACACTAAGCAGTTTCTCAGAAAGTTTCTCTTCAGTTTTTATCGTAGGATATTTCCTTTTTCACAATAGCCTTCTAAGGTCTTCCAAATATCACTTTGCAAATTCCACAAGAACACTCTTAGCGAAAGGTTTCTTGAGGGGAAAGCTGTAACTCTGTGAGATGAATTAACAGAAGACAAAGCAGTTTCTCAGAAAGCTCCTTTCCAGTTTTTAACTGAAGATATTTCCTTTTTCAAGATAGCCCTCCCCGGGCTTCCAAATGTCACTCTGCAAATTCCACAAGAACCGCCATCGCGAAAGTCTTCTTGAGGGGATAGCTGTAACTCTGTGAGATAAATTGACAGAACACAAAGCAGTTTCTCAGAAAGCTTCTTTTCAATTTTTATCTTAGGATATCTCCTTTTTCACCATAGGCCTCTGTGGGCTTGCAAATATCACTTTGCAAATTCCACAAGAACAGTCTTAGGGAAAGGCTTCATGAGGGGAAAGCTGTAAGACTCTGAGATGAATTAACAGAACACAAAGTAGTTTCTCAGAAATCTTCTTTCCAGATTTTAACGGAAGATACTTCCTTTTTCACCATAGCCCCCTATGGGCTTCCAAATATCACTTTTCAAATTCCACAAGAACAGTCTTAGGGAAAGGCTTCATGAGGGGAAAGCTGTAAGTCTCTGAGATGATTTAACAGAACACAAAGTAGTTTCTCAGAAATCTTCTTTCCAGATTTTAACGGAAGATAGTTCCTTTTTCACCATAGCCCCCTAGGGGTTCCAAATATCACTTTTCAAATTCCACAAGATCAGACGTAGCTAAAGGTTTCTAGAGGAGAAATTTGTCACATTGTGAGATGAGTTAACAGAACACAAAGCAGTTTCTCAGAAAGCTTGTTTTTGGTTTTTATCTTAGGATATTTCCATTTTCACGATAACCCTCTATGGTTTTCGAAATATCACTTTGCAAATTCCACAAGAACAGTCTTAGCGAAAGGCTTCTTGAAGGGAAAGCTGTAATTGTGTGAGATGAATTAAGAGAATACAAAGCAGTCTCTCAGAAACCTTCTTTCCAGTTTTTAAATGAAGATATTTCCTTTTTCACCATGGACCCTTATGGTCTTGCAAATATCACTTTGCAAATTCCACAAGAACAGTCTTAGTGAAAGGCTTCTTGAGGGGAAAGCTGTAACTCTGTGAGATTAATTAATGCAACACAAAGCTGTCTCTCCGAAAGCTTCTTTCCAGCTTTTTAAGGAAGATAGTTCCTTTTTCACCATAGTTCTCTATGGGCGTCCAAATATCTCTTTGCAAATTCCACAGAGAACACTCTTAGGGAAAGGCTTCTTGAGTGGAAAGCTGTAACTCTGTGACATGAATTAACAGAACACAAGGCAGTTTCTCAGAAAGATTCTTTACAGTTTTTAATGGAAGATATTTCCTTTTTCACCATGGCCCCTTATGGGCTTCCAAATACCACTTTGCAAATTCCACAAGAACAGTCTTAGCAAAAGGGTTCTTGAGGGGAAAGCTGTAACTCTGTGAGATTAATTAATGGAACACAAAGCTGTCTCTCCGAAAGCTTCTTTCCAGCTTTTTAAGGAAGATATTTCCTTTTTCACCATAGCCCTCTATGGGCTTAAAAATATCACTTTGCAAATTCCACAAGAACACTCTTAGAGAAAAGCTTCTTGAGTGGAAAACTGTAGCTCTGTGACTTGAATTAACAGAACACAGGGCAGTTTCTCAGAAAGATTCTTTACAGTTTTTAATGGAAGATATTCTCTTTTTCTCCATTGCCCTCTATGGGCTTCCAAATATTACTTTCCAAATTTCACAAGAACAGTCTTAGTGTACGGCTTCCTGAGGGGAAAGCTGTAACTCTGTGAGATGAACTAACAGAACACTAAGCAGTTTCTCAGAAAGTTTCTTTTCGGTTTTTATCTTAGTATATTTCCTTTTTCACCATAGCCCCTATGAGCTTTGAAACATCACTTTGCAATTTCCACAAGAACAGTCTTAGAGAAAGACTTCTTGAGGGGAAAGCTGTACCTCTCTGAGATGAATTAACAGAACACAAAGCAGTTTCTCAGAAAGTTTCTTTTAAGTTTTTAACTGAAGATATTTCGTTTTTCACCATAGCCCTCTACGGTTTTCGAAATATCACTTTGCAAATTCGACAAGAACAGTCTTAGCGAAAGGCTTCTAGAGGGGAAAGCTGTAACTCTGTGAGATGAATTAACAGAACACAAGGCAGATTCTCAGAAAGATTCTTTACAGTTTTTAATGGAATATATTTTCCTTTTCTCCATAGTCCTCTATGGACTTCCAAATATTACTTTCCAAATTTCACAAGAACAGTCTTAGTGTACGGCTTCCTGAGGGGAAAGCTCTAACTCTGTGAGATGAACTAACAGAACACTAAGCAGTTTCTCAGAAAGTTTCTCTTCAGTTTTTATCGTAGGATATTTCCTTTTTCACAATAGCCTTCTAAGGTCTTCCAAATATCACTTTGCAAATTCCACAAAAACACTCTTAGCGAAATGTTTCTTGAGGGGAAAGTTGTAACTCTGTGAGATGAATTAACAGAAGACAAAGCATTTTCTCAGAAAGCTCCTTTCCAGTTTTTAACTGAAGATATTTCCTTTTTCAAGATAGCCCTCCCTGGGCTTCCAAATGTCACTCTGCAAATTCCACAAGAACCGCCATCGCGAAAGTCTTCTTGAGGGGATAGCTGTAACTCTGTGAGATAAATTGACAGAACACAAAGCAGTTTCTCAGAAAGCTTCTTTTCAATTATTATCTTAGGATATTTCCTTTTTCACCATAGCCCTCTGTGGGCTTCCAAATATCACTTTGCCAATTCCACAAGAACAGTCTTAGGGTAAGGCTTCATGAGGGGAAAGCTGTAAGACTCTGAGATGAATTAACAGAACACAAAGTAGTTTCTCAGAAATCTTCTTTCCAGATTTTAACGGAAGATACTTCCTTTTTCACCATAGCCCCCTATGGGCTTCCAAATATCACTTTTCAAATTCCACAAGAACAGTCTTAGGGAAAGGCTTCATGAGGGGAAAGCTGTAAGTCTCTGAGATGATTTAACAGAACACAAAGTAGTTTCTCAGAAATCTTCTTTCCAGATTTTAACGGAAGATAGTTCCTTTTTCACCATAGCCCCCTATGGGCTTCCAAATATCACTTTTCAAATTCCACAAGATCAGACTTAGCTAAAGGTTTCTTGAAGAGAAATTTGTAACAATGTGAGATGAGTTAACAGAACACAAAGCAGTTTCTCAGAAAGCTTGTTTTCGGTTTTTATCTTAGGATATTTCCATTTTCACGATAACCCTCTATGGTTTTCGAAATATCACTTTGCAAATTCCACAAGAACAGTCTTAACCAAAGGCTTCTTGAGGGGAAAGATGTAACTCTGTGAGATGAATTAACAGAACACAAAGCAGTTTCTCAGAAAGCTTCTTTCCAGTTTTTAAGGGAAGATATTTCCTTTTTCACCGTAGCCCTTTATAGGCTTCCAAGTATCACTCTGCAAATTCCACAAGAGCAGTCTTAGTGAAAGACTTCTTGAAGAGAAAGCTGTAACTCTGTGAAATGAATTAAATAATACAAAAGTGTCTCTCAGAAAGCTTCTTTCCAGTTTTTAATTGAAGATATATCCTTTTTCTCCATAGCCCTCTATGGGCTTCCATATATCACTTTGCAAATTTCACAACAACAGTCTAAGCGAAAAGCTTCTTGAGGGGAAAGCTGTAACTCGTTGAGATGTATCAACAAAACACACGGCAATTTCTCAGAATGCTTCTTTCCAGTTTTTAACGGAAGATATTTCCTTTTTCACCATAGCTCTCTATGGGCTTCCAAATATTACATTGGAAATTTCACAAGAACAGTCTTAGTGAACGGATTATTGAGGGGAAGGCTGTAACACTTTGAGATGAATTTACAGAACACAAGCAGTTTCTCAGAAAGCTTCTTTCCAGTTTTTAACTGAAGATATTTCCTTTTTCACTATAGTCCTGCATGGACATACAAATATCACTTTGCAAATTCCACAACAACAGCCTTACCTTAAGGCTTCCTGAGGGAAAAGCTGTAATTCTGTGAGATGAGTTAACAGAACACAAAGTAGTTTCTCAGAAAGCTTCTTTTCAGATTTTATCTTAGGCTATTTCCTTTTTCATCACAGCCCTCTATCGGCATCCAAATATCACTTTGAAAATTCCACAAGACCAGTCTTAGTGAACGGCTTTTTGAGAAGAAAGCTGTAAATCTGTGAGATGAATTAACAGAACACAAAGCAGTTTCCCAGAAAGCTTCTTTACAGTTTTTTTGTTAGGTAATTTCCTTTTTCACCATAGCCCTCTCTGGGCTTCCAAATATTACTTTCCAAACTTCACAAGAACAGTCTTAGTGAACGGTTTCCTGAGGGGAAAGCTGTAAATCTGTGAGATGAACTAACAGAACACTAAGCAGTTTCTCAGAAAGTTTCTTCTCGGTTTTTATCTTAGTATATTTCCTTTTTCACCATAGCCCCTATGAGCTTCCAAACATCACTTTGAAATTTTCACAAGATCAGTCCTAGAGAAAGACTTCTTGAGGAGAAAGCTGTACCTCTCTGAGATGAATAAATAGAACACAAAGCAGCTTCTCAGAAAGCTTCTTTTCAGTTTTTATCTTAGGATATTTCCTTTTTCACCATAGCCTTCTAAGGTTTTCCAAATATCCCTTTGCAAATTCCACAAGAACGGTCTTAGCGAAAGGCTTCTTGAGGGAAAAGCTGTAACTCTGTGAGATGAATTAACACAACACAAAGCAGTTTCTCAGAAATGTTCTTTGCAGTTTTTAACTGAAGATACTTCCTTTTTCACCATAGCCCTCCATGGGCTTCTAAATGTCACTTTTCAAATTCCACCAGAACCGCCATCGCGAAAGTCTTCTTGAGGGGAAAGCTGTAACTCTTTGACATGAATTAACAGAACACAAGGCAGTTTCTCAGAAACCTTCTTTTCAGTTTTTAACGGAAGCTATTTCCTTTTCACCATAGCCCTCTATGGGCTTCTAAATATCACTTTGCAAATTCCAGAAGAACAGTCTTAACGAAAGGCTTCTTTAGGGGAAAGTTTTAACTCTGTGAGATTAATTAACAGAACACAAAGCAGTGTCTCAGACAGCTTCTTCCAAATTTTTAACTGAAGATATTTCCTTTTTTACCCTGGCCCTCTATGGGCTTCCAAATATCACTTTGCAAATTCCACAAGAACAGTCTTAGCGAAAGGCTTCTTGACGGGAAAGCTGTAATTCTGTGAGATGAATTAACAGAACACAAAGTAGTTTCTCAGAAAGCTTCTTTCAAGTTTGTAATTAAAGATATTTCCTTTTTCACCATAGCCCTCTATCGGCTTCCAAATATCACTTTCCAAATTCCGCAAGAACAGTCTTAACGAAAGGATTGTTGAGAGGAAAGCTACAACTCTGTGACATGAATTAACAGAACACAAAGCAGTTTCCCAGAAAACTTCTTTTCAGTTTTTGTCTTAGGATATTTCCTTTTGCACCATAGACCTCTATGGGCTTCCAAATATCACATTGCAAATTCCACAAAACAGTCTTAGCGAAAGGCTTCTTGAGGGGAAAGCTCTAACTCTGTGAGACGAATTAACAGAACAGAAAGCAGTTTCTCAGAAAGCTTCTTTCCCGTTTTTAACTGAAGATATTTCGTTTTTTACCAAGGCCCTCTATGGGCTTCCAAATATCGCTTTGCAAATTCCACAAAAACAGTCTTAGCTAAAGACGTCTTGAGGGGAAAGATGTAACTCTGTGAGATGAATTAACAGAACAGAGTGCAGTTTCTCAGAACGCTTCTTTCCAGTTTTAAACTGAAGATGTTTCCTTTTTCACCATTGCCCTCTATGGGCTTCCAAATATCACTCTTCAAATTCCCCAGGAACAGTCTTAGCGAAAGGCTCTTTGAGGGGAAAGCTGTAACTCTGTGAGATGAATTCACAGAACACAAAGCAGTTTCTCAGAAAGCTTTCTTCCAGTTTTAATCTGAAGATATTTCCTTTTTCACCATAGCCCTCTATGGGCTACCAAATATCACTCTTCAAATTCCACAAGAACAGTCTTAGGGAAAGGCTTCATGAGGGGAAAGCTGTAAGACTCTGAGATGAATTAACAGAACACAAAGTAGTTTCTCAGAAATCTTCTTTCCAGATTTTAACGGAAGATACTTCCTTTTTCACCATAGCCCCCTATGGGCTTCCAAATATCACTTTTCAAATTCCACAAGAACAGTCTTAGGGAAAGGCTTCATGAGGGGAAAGCTGTAAGTCTCTGAGATGATTTAACAGAACACAAAGTAGTTTCTCAGAAATCTTCTTTCCAGATTTTAACGGAAGATAGTTCCTTTTTCACCATAGCCCCCTATGGGCTTCCAAATATCACTTTTCAAATTCCACAAGATCAGACGTAGCTAAAGGTTTCTTGAGGAGAAATTTGTCACACTGTGAGATGAGTTAACAGAACACAAAGCAGTTTCTCAGAAAGCTTCTTTTCGTTTTTTATCTTAGGATATTTCCATTTTCATGATAATCTTCTATGGTTTTCGAAATATCACTTTGCAAATTCCACAAGAACAGTCTTATTGAAAGGCTTCTTGAGGGGAAAGCTGTAACGCTGTGAGATGAATTAACAGAACACAAAGCAGTTTCTCAGGAAACCCCTTGGCAGTTTTTATCTTAGGATATTTCCTTTTTCACCCTAGGCCTCTGTGGGCTTCCAAATATCAATTTGCAAATTCCACAAGAACAGTTTTAGCGAATGGCTTCTGGAGGGGAGATCTGTAACTCTGTGAGATGAATTAAGAGAACACAAAGCAGTTTCTCAGAATGCTTCTTTGCAGTTTTTAACGGGAGATATTTCATTTTCAATATAGCCCTCTAGGGGCTTCCAAATATCACTTTGCAAATTACACAAGAACAGTCTTAGCGAAATGCTCCTTTAGGGGAAAGCTGTAACACTGTGAGATGAATTAACAGAACACAAAGCAGTTTCTGAGAAACCTTGTTTCCAATTTTTTACGGAAGATATTTCCTTTTTCACCATAACCCTCCATGGGCTTCCAAATATCACTTTGGAAATTCCACAAGAACAGTTTTAGCGAAAGACTTCTTGAAGGGAAAGCTGTAACCCTGTGAGATGAATTAACAGAACACAAAGCAGTTTCTCAGAAAGCTTCTTTGCAGTTTTTTTCCTAGGATAACTCCTTTTTCACCATAGCGTGCTTTGGGCTTTGAAATATCACTTTTAAAATTTCACAAGAACCCTTTTAGTGAACAGCTTCTTGAGGGGAAAGCTGAAACTCTGTTGGATGATTTAACAGAATACAAAGCAGTTTTCCAAAGCTTCTTTTCAGTTTTTATCTTAGTATATTTCCTTTTTCATCCTAGCCCACTATGGGCTTCCAAATATCACTTTGCACATTCCACAAGAATAATCTCTGCGACTGGCTTCTTGAGGGGAAAGCTGTAACTCTGTGAGATGAATTAACAGAACACAAAGCTGTTTCTCAGGAAGCTTCCTTCCAGTTTTTAACGGAAGATATTTCCTTTTTCACCATAGCCCTCTATGGTCTTCTAAATATCACTTTTCAAATCCCACAAGAACAGTCTTAGCGAAAGGCTTCTTGAGGGGAAAGCTGTAACTCTGTGAGATGAATTAACAGAACACAAAGCAGTTTCTCAGGAAGCTTCTTTCCAATTTTTACTGAAGATGTTTCATTTTTCACCATAGACGTCTATGAGCTTTCAAATATCACTTTACAATTTTTACAAGAACAGTCTTAGCGAAAGGCTTCTTGAGTGGAAAGCTGTAATCAGAAAACTTTTTTCGAGTTTTTAACAGAAGACATTTCCTTTTTACCATAGCCCTCCATGGGCTTCCAAATATCACATTGCAAATTCCACAAGAACAGACTTAGCGAAAGACTTCTTCAGGGGAAAGCTGTAAGTTTGCGAGACGAATTAACAGAACGCAAAGCAGTTTCTCAGAAAGCTTCTTTTCAGTTTTTATCTCAGGATATTTCCTTTTTCACACTAGCCCTCTATGGGCTTCTAAATATCACTTTCCAAATTCCAGAGGAACAGTCTTAGTGAAAGGCTTCTTGAGTGGAAAGCTGTAACTCTGTGAGGTGAATTAACAGAACACAAAGCACTTTCTCAGAAAGCTTCTTTCCAGTTTTTCACTGAAGATATTTCCTTTTTCACCATAGCCCTCTATGGGCTTCCAAGTATCACTCTTCAAATTCCACAACACATTCTTAGCGAAAGGCTTCTTGAGGGGAAAGTTGTAATTCTGTGAAATGAATTAACAGGACACAAAGCAGTATCTCAGAAAGCTTCTTTCCAGTTTTTAACAGAAGATGTTTGCTTTTTCACCAAAGCCCTCTACGGGCTTCCAAATATCACTTTAAAAATTCCACAAGAACAGACGTAGCAAAAGGCTTTTTGAGGGGATGCTGTAACACTGTGAGG
The DNA here is from genome assembly GCF_047675955.1 of Chlorocebus sabaeus. Lineage (NCBI taxonomy): Eukaryota > Metazoa > Chordata > Mammalia > Primates > Cercopithecidae > Chlorocebus > Chlorocebus sabaeus. The sequence goes on along the minus strand of NW_027327647.1, from coordinate 114,860 downwards.
TGCATTAACAGAACACAGAGCAGTTTCTCAGAAAGCTTCTTTCCAGTTTTTAACAGAAGATATTTCTTCTTTCACCATAGCCCTCTATCGGCTACCAAATATCACTTTGCAAATTCCAGAAGAACAGTCTTAGCGAAAGGCTTCTTGAGGGGAAAGCTGTAACTCTGTGAGGTGAATTAACAGAACACAAAGCAGTTTCTCAGAAAGCTTCTTTTCAGTTTTCATCTTAGGATATTTCCGTTTCCACCATGGCCTTCTATGGGCTTCCAAATATCACTTTGAAAATTCCACAAGAACAGTCTTAGTGAAAGGCATTTTGAAGAGAAATCTGTAACTTTGTGAGATGAATTCACAGAACACCAACAGTTTCTTAGAAAGCTTATTTGCACTGTTTAACTGAAGATATTTCCTATTTCACCATAGCCCTCTTTTGGCTTCCAAATATCACCTTGAAAATAGCACAAGAACAGTCTTAGCGAAAGGCATCTTGAGGGGAAAGCTGTATCTCTTTGAGATAAATTAACAGAACACAAAGCCGTTTCTCAGAAAGCTTCTTTCCAGTTTTAACTTAAGATATTTCCTTTTTTACCGTAGCCCTCTATCGGCTCCCAAATACCAATTTGCAAATTGCACAAGAACAGTCTTAGTGAAAGGCTTCTTGACGGGAAAGCTGTAACTATGAGAGATGAATTAAAAGAACACAAAGCAGTTTCTCAGAAAGCTTCTTTCCAATTTTTAACGGAAGGTATTTCCTTTTTCACCATAGCCCTCTTTGGGCTTCCAATTATCACTTTGCAAATTCCACAAGAACAGTCTTAGCGAAAGGCTTCTTGAGGGGAAAGCTGTAACTCTGCGAGGTGAATTAACAGATCACAAAGCAGTTTCTCAAAAGGCTTCTTTTTAGTTTTTATATTAGGCTATTTCCTTTTTCACCATAGAACTCCATGGGCTTCCAGATATCACTTTGCAATTTCCACAAGAACAGTCTTAGCAGAAGTCTTTTCCAGGGGAATGCTGTAATTCTGTGAGATGAATTAAGAGAACACAAAGCAGTTTCTCAGAAAGCTTCTTTCCAGTTTTTAACTGAAGATATTTCCTTTTTCTCCATAGACCTCTAAGGGCTTCCAAATATCACTTTGCAAATTTCACAAAAACAGTCTTAGCGAAAGGCTTCCTGAGTGGAAATGTGTAACTCTGTGAGATGAATTAACAGAACACAAAGCAGTTTCTCAGAAAGCTTCTTTCCAGTTTTTATCTGAAGATATTTCCTTTTTTACCAATGCCCTCTATCGGTTTTGAAATATCACTTTGCAAATTCCACAAGAACAGTCTTAGCGAAAGCTTCTTGAGGGGAAAGCTGTAACCCTGTGAGTTGAATTAACAGAACCCAAAGCAGTTTCTCAAAAAGCTTCTTTCCAGTTTTTAACTGAAGATATTTTCTTTTTCACCGTAGCCCTCTATGGACTTCCAAATATTACTTTGCAAATTCCACAAGAACAGTCTTAGCGAAAGGGTTTTTGAGAGCAAAGCTATAACTCTGTGCGATGAATTAACAGAACACAAGCAGTTTCTCAGAAATCTTCTTTCCAGTTTTTAACTGAAAATATTTTCTTTTTGACCATAACCCTCTATGGGATTCCAAATATCATTTTGCATATTCCACAAGAACAGTCTTAGCGAATGGCTTCTGGAGGGGAAAGCTGTAACTCTTTGAGATGAACTAACAGAACACAAAACAGTTTCTCAGAAAGCTTATTTTCGGTTTTCATCTTAGGATATATCCTTTTTCACCGTAGACCTCTAATGGATTCCAAATATCACTTTGGAAATTCCACAAGAACAGTCTTAGCGAAAGGCTTCATGTGGGGAAAGCTGTACGATTGAGAGATGTATTAACAGAACACAAAGCAGTGTGTCTGAAAGCTTCTTTCTAGTTTTTCACTGAAGATATTTCCTTTTTCATCATAGCCCTCTATGGGCTTCCAAATATCACTTTCCAAATTCCACAAGAAGAGTGTTAGAGAACGGCATCTTGTGGGTAAAGCTATAACACGCTGAGATGAAATAACAGAACCCGCAGCAGTTTCCCAGAAATCTTCTTTCCAGTCTTAACGGAAGATATTTCCTTTTTCACCATAGCCCTCTAGGGTCTTCCAAATATCACTTTGCAAGTTCCACAAGAACAGTCGTAGGGAAAGGCTTCTTGAGGGGAAAGCTGTAACTCTGTGAGATGAATTAAAAGAACACAAAGCAGTTTCTCAGAAAGTTTCTTTCCATTTTTAACGAAAGATATTTCCTTTTTCACCATAGCCGTCTATGGGCTTCAAAATATCACTTTGCAAAATTTCACAAGAACAGTCTTAGCGAAAGGTTTCTTGAGAAAGGCTTTTTAGGGGAATGCTGTAACTCTGTGAGATGAATTAACAGAACACAAGGCAGTTTCTCAGAAAGCTTCTTTCCAGTTTTACACTGTAGATAATTCCTGTTTCACCATAGCCCTCTATGGGTTTCAAATTATCACTTTGTATATTCAACAAAACCCTCTTAGCGAAAGTCTTCTTGAGGGGAAAGCTCTGACTCTGTGAGATCAATTAACAGAACACAAACCATTCTCCCAGAAAGCTTCTTTCCTGTTTTTAACAGAAGAAAATTCCTTTTTCACCATAGTCCTCTATGGGCTTCCAAATATCACTTTGCAAATCCCACAAGAGCAGTGGTAGCGAAAGGCTTCTTGAGGGGAAAGCTGTAACTCTGTGAGATTAATTAACAGAAGACAAGACAGTTTCTTAGAAAGCTTCTTTCCTGTTTTCAACGGAAGATATTTCTTTTTTCACCATAGCCCTCTATGGGCTTCCAAATATCACTTTGCAAATTTCACAAGGAGAGTCTTAGAGAACGGCCTCTTGAGAGGAAAGCTGTAACCCTGTGAGATGAACTAACAGAACACAAAGTAGTTTGTCAGAAAGCTTCTTATCGGTTTTTATCTTAGGATATTTCCATTTTCACCATAGCCCTCTATGGGCTTCCAAATTCCACAGTAAGAGTCTTAGCGAAATTCTCTTTGAGGGGAAAGCTGTAACTTTATGAGATGAATTAACAGAACAGAAAGTAATTTCTCAGAAAGATTCTTTCCAGTTTTTAACGGAAGATATTTCCTTTTTCACCATTGACCTCTATGGGATTCCAAATATCACTTTGCAAATTCCACAAGAAAAGTCTAAGGGAAAGGCTTCTTTAGAAGAAAGCTGTAATTCTGTGAAATGAATTAACAGAACACAAAGCAGTTTCTCAGAAAGCTTCTTTCCAGTTTTTTACGGCAGATATTTCCTTTAGCACCTGGCCCTTTATCGGCTTACAACTATCACTTGGCAAATTCCACAAGAACAGTCTTAGCGAAAGGCTTCTTGAGGGGAAAGCTGAAACTCTGTGAGATGAATTAACAGAACACAAAGCAGTTTCTCAGAAAGCTTGTTTTCTATTTTTATCTTCGGATATTTCCTTTTTCACCAAGGTCCTCTATGGTTTTCCAAATATCACTTTGCATATCCCACAAGAACGGTCTTAGGGAAAGGCGTCTTGAGGGGAAAGCTGTAATTCTATGAGATGAATTAACAGAACACAAAGCAGTTTCCCACAAAGCTTCTTTCCAGTTTTTAACGGAAGATATTTCCTTTTCCACCATAGCCCTCTATGGGCTTCCAAATATCACCTTGAAAATAGCACAAGAACAGTCTTAGTGAACGTCTTCTTGGAGGGAAAGCTGTAACTCTGTGAGATGAATTAACAGAACACAATGCAGTTTCTCAGAAAGCTTCTTTCCCCTTTTAACAGAAGAGATTTCCTTTTTCACCATAGCACTCTATGGGCTTACAAATATCACTGTGCAAATTCCATAAGAACAGTCTTATCGAAAGACTTCTTGAGGGGAAAGCTGTAACTCCGTAAGATGAATTAAGAGAACACAAAGCCGTTTCTCAGAAATTTTCTTTCCAGTTTTAACGGAAGATATTTCCTTTTTCACCATAGCCCTCTACGGTCTTGCAAATATCACTTTGCAAATTCCACAAGAACAGTCTTAGGGAAAGGCTTCTTGAGGGAAAAGCTGTAACTCTGTGAGATTAATTAAAAGAACACAAGGCAGTTTCTCAGAAAGCTTCTTTCAATTTTTAATGGAAGATATTTCCTTTTTCACCATAGCCGTCTATGTGCTTCATAATATCACTTTGCAAATTCCACAAGAATAGCCTTAGCGAAAGGCTTCTTGAGAAAGACTTTTTAGGGGAAAGCTGTAACTCTGTGAGATGAATTAACAGCACACAAGGCAGTTTGTCAGAAAGGTTCTTTCCAGTTATTAACGGAAGATATTTCCTTTTTCACCATAGACCACTAAGGGCTTCCAAATATCACATTGCAAATTCGACAAGAACAGTCTTAGCGAAAGGCTTCATGAGTGGAAAGCTGTAACTCTGTGAGATGAATGAACAGAACACAAAGCTGTTTCTCAGAAAGCTTCTTTCCAGTTTTTAACGGAAGATATTTCCTTTTTCACCATAGCCCTCTATGGGCTTCCAAATATCACTTTGTAAATTCCACAAGAACAGTCTTAGCGAAAGGCTTCTTGAGGGGAAAGCTGTAACTCTGTGAGATGAAATAACAGAACACAAAGCAGTTTCTCAGGCAGCTTCTTTTCGGTTTTCATCTTAGGATAATTCCATTTTCAGCATAGCACTCTATGGCCTTCGAAATATTACTTTGCAAATTCCACAAGAACAGTCTTAGCGAAGTAATTCTTGAGTGGAAAACTGTAACTCTCTGAGATGAATTAACAGAACCCAAAGCAGTTTCTCAGATAGCTTCTTTTCAGTTTTTATCTTAGAATATTTCCTTTTACACCATCGCCCTGTATGGCCTTCCAAATAAAACTTTGAAATTTCCACTAGAATAGTCTTAGCGAAAGGCTTATTGAGGTGAAATCTGTAATTCTTTGAGATGAATTAAGAGAACACAAAGCAGTTTCTCAGAAATCTTCTTTCGAGTTTTTATCTTAGGATATTTCCTTTTTCACCATAGCAGTCTATGGGCTTCCAAATATCACTTTGCAAATTCTACAAGAACAGTCTTAGCGAAAGGCTTCTTCAGGGGAAAGCTGTAACTGTGTGAGTTGAATTAACCGAACACAAAGCAGTTTCTCAGAAAGCTTCTTTCCAGTTTTTAACGGAAGACATTTCCTTTTTCAGCATAGCCCTATATGGGCTTCCAAATATCACTTTTAAATTCCACAAGAACAGTCTTTGCCAAAGCCTACTTGACGGTAAAGCTGTAACTCTGTGAGATGAATTAACAGAGCACAATGCAGTTTCCCGGAAAGCTTCTTTTCTGTTTTTATCTTTGAATATTTCCTTTTTCACCGTAGCCCTCCATGGGCTTCCAAATATCACTTTGCAAATTCCACAAGAACAGACTTAGCGAAAGGCTTCTTGAGGGGAAAGCTGTAACTCTTTGAGATGAATTAACAGAACACAAGGCAGTTTCTCAGAAAGCTTCTTTCCAGTTTTTAACAGAAGATATTTCCTTTTTCAGCATAGCCTTCTATGGGCTTCCAAATATCAATCTGGATATTCCACAAGAACAGTCTCAGCGAAAGGACTCTTGAGGGGAAAGCGGTAACTCTGTGAGATGAATTAACAGAACACAAAGAAGTTTCTCAGAAAGCCTTTTTACAGTTTTATCTTAGGATATTTGCTTTTCTACCTTAACCCTCTATGGGCTTACAAATATCACCTTGAAAATTCCACAAGAACAGACTTAGCGAAAGGCTTCTTGAGGTGAAAGGTGTTACAGTGAGATTAATTCACAGAACACAAAGTAGATTCTCAGAAAGCTTCTTTTCAGTTTTTATCTAAGGATATTTAATTTTTCACCATTGGCTTCTAATGGCTTCCAAATATCACTTTGCATATTCCACAAGAAGAGTCTTAGCGAAAGGATTCTTGAGGTGAAAGCAGTGACCCTGTGAGATGAATTAACATAACACAAAGCAGTTTCTCAGAAAGCTTTTTTCCTGTTTTTAACAGAAGATAGTTCCTTTTTAAGCATAGCCCTCTATGGACTTCCAAATATCACTTTGCAAATTCCACAAGAACTGTCTTAGCGAAAGGCTTCTTGTGGGGAACGCAGTAACTCTGTGAGATGAATTAACAGAACACAAATCAGTTTCTCAGAAAGCTTCTTTGCAGTTTTTAAATGAAGATATTTCCTTTTTCACCATAGCCCTCTAAGGGCTTCCAAATATCACTTTGCAAATTCCACAAGAACAGTCTTAGCGAAAGGCTTCTTGAGGGGAAAGCTATAACTCTGTGAAATGAACTAAGATAACACAAAGCAGATTCTCAGAATGCTTCTTTCCAGTTTTAAACGGAAGATATTTCCTTTTTCAACTTAACCCTCTATGGGCTTCCAAATATCACTTTGCAAATTCCACAAGAACAATCTTAGCGAAAGGCTTCTTGAGGGGAAAGCAGTAACTATGAGATGAATTAAGAGAACACAAAGCAGTTTCTCAGAAATCTTCTTTCGAGTTTTTAATGGAAGTTATTTCCTTTTTCACCATAGCCATCCATGGGCTTCCAAATATCACTTTGCAAATTCCACAAGAAGAGACTTCGCGAAAGGCTTCTTAAGGGGAAAGCTGTTACTCCGTGAGATGAATTAACAGAACACAAAGTAGTTTCTCAGAGCTTCTTTTCAGTTTTTATCTTAGGATATTTCCTTTTTCACGTTAGCCATCTATGGGATTGAAAATATCACTATGAAAATTCCACAAGAACAGACTTAGCGAAAGCCTGCTTGAGGTGAAAGCAGTGACTCTGTGAGATGAATTAACAGAACACAAAGCAGTTTCTCAGAAAGCTTCTTTCCAGTTATTAACGGAAGATATTTCCTTTTTCACCATAGACCTCTATGGGCTTCCAAATATCACATTGCCAATTCCACAAGAAGAGTTTTAGCGAAAGGCTTCTTGAAGGGAAAGCTGTATCTCTGTGAGATGAATTAACAGGACACAAAGCAGTTTCTCAGAAGTCTTCTTTCCACTTATTAACGGATGATATTTCCTTTTTCACCGAAGACTTCAATGGGCTTCCAAATATCACTTTGCAAATTGCACAAAAACAGTCTTTGAGAAAAGCTTCTTGTGGGAAAATCTGTAACTCTGTGAGATGAATTAACGGAACACAAAGCAGTTTCTCAGAAACCTTCTTTCCAGTTTTCCACTGAAGATATTTCCTTTTTCACCATAGCCCTGTATGGGCTTCCAAATATCACTTTGCAAATTCCACAAGAACAGTCCTAGCGAAAAATTTCTTGAGGGGAAAGCTGTAACTCGGTGTGATGTATTAACAGAACACATGGCACTTTCTCAGAATGCTTCTTTCCAGTTTTAAAGGGAAGATAGTTCCTTTTTCAATATAGCCCTCTATGGTTTTCCAATATCTCTTTGCAAATTACACAAGAACAGCCTTCCTGAACGGCTTCTTGAGGGGAGAGATGTAACTCTGTGAGATCAACTAACAGAACACAAAGCAGATTCTCAGAAAGCTTCTTTTCGGTTTTTATCTTCGGATATTTCCAATTTCACCATAACCCTCTATGGGCTTCCAAATATCACTTTGAAAATTCCACAAGAACAGTCTTAGCGAAAGGTTTCTTGAGGGGAATCTCTAACTCTATGATATGAATTAACAGAAAACAAAGCAGTTCCACCATGAGTTGCATTAACAGAACACAAAGCAGTTTCACAGAAAGCTTCTTTTCAGTTTTTATCATAGGATATTTCCTTTTTCACCATAGCCCTCTATGGTCTTCCAAATATCACTTTGCAAATTCCACAGGAACAGTCTTAGCGAAAGGCTTCTTTAGGGCAAATCTGTAACTCTGTGAGATGAATTAACAGAACACAAATCAGTTTATCAGACAGCTTCTTTTCAGTTTTTATCTTACGACATTTCCTTTTTCGCCATAGCCCACTATGGGCTTTCAAATATCACTTTGCAAATTCCACAAGAACAGTCTGAGTGAAAGGCTTCTTAAGGGGAAAGATGTAACTCTGTGAGATGAATTAACAGAACACTAAGATGTTTCTCAGAAAGCTTCTTTCCAGTTTTTAACGGAAGATATTTCCTTTTTCTCCATAGCCCTGTAGGGCTTCTAAATATCACTTTCCAAATTACACAAGAACAGTCTTATCGAAAGTCTTCTTGAGGGGAAAGCTGTAACTCTGTGGGATGAATTAACAGAACACAAAGCAGTTAATCAGAAAACTTCTTTTCAGTTTTTATCTTAGGATATTTCCTTTTTCACCTTAGCCCTCTAGGGGTTCCTACTATCTCTTTGCATATTTCACAAAAACAATGTTAGTGAACGGCTTCTTGAGGGGAAAGCTGTAACTCTGTGAGATGAACTAACAGAACACAAAGCGGTTTCTCAGAAAGCTTCTTTTCGGTTTTTATCTAAGGATATTTCCATTTTCACAGTAGACCTTTATGGGCTTCCAAATATCATTTTGCAAATTACACAAGAGGAGCCTTAGCTGAAGGCTTCTTGAGGGGAAAGTTGTAACTCTTTGAGATGAATTAACAGAACACATAGCAGTTTCTCAAAAAGCTTCTTTTCAGTTTTTAACGAAAGATATTTCCTTTTTACCATAGCCCTCTATGGGCTTCCAAATATCACTTTGCGAATTCCACAAGAACAGTCTTAGCGAAAGGCTTCTTGAGAGGTAAGCTGTAACTCTGTGAGATGAATTAACAGAACACAAAGCAGTTTCTCAGAAAGCTTCTTTCCAGTTTTTAACTGAAGATATGTATTTTTTCATCATAGCCCTCTATAGACTTCCAAATATCACTTTGCAAATTACACAGGAACAGTCTTAGCGAAAGGCTTCTTGAGGGGAAAGCTGTAACTCGGTGAGATATATTAACAGAACACACGGCAGTTTCTCAGAAAGCTTCTTTCCAGTTTTTAATGGAAGATATTTCCTTTTTCAACATAGCCCTCTGTGGGCTTCCAAATATCACTTTGCAAATCACTCAAGAACTGTCTTAGCGAAGGTCTTCTTGAGAGCAAAGCTGTAACTGTGTGAGATGTATCAATAGAACACACGGCAGTTTCTGAGAAAGCTTCTTTCCAGGTTTTTTTTTTTTTTTTTTTTTTTTTTTTTTTTTTTTTTTTTTTTTTTGAGACGGAGTCTTGCTCTGTCACCCGGGCTGGAGTGCAGTGGCCGAATGTCAGCTCACTGCAAGCTCCGCCTCCCGGGTTTACGCCATTCTCTTGCCTCAGCCTCCCGAGTAGCTGGGACTACAGGCGCCCGCCACCTTGCCCGGCTAATTTTTTGTATTTTTAGTAGAGACGGGGTTTCACCGTGTTAGCCAGGATGGTCTCGATCTCCTGACCTTGTGATCCGCCCATCTCGGCCTCCCAAAGTGCTGGGATTACAGGCTTGAGCCACCGCGCCCGGCCTTCTTTCCAGTTTTTAACGGAAGATATTTTGTTTTTCACCATAGCCCTCTATGGGCTTTCAAATATCACTTTGCAAATTTCACAAGAAGAGCCTTAGCGAAAGGCTTCTTGATGGGAAAGCTGTAACTCTGTGAGTTGAATTAACAGACCACACAGCAGTTTCTCAGAAAACTTCTTTTCATTTATTATCTTAAGATATTTCCTTTTTCTCCAAAGCCCTCTATGGGCTTCCAAATATCACTTTGCAAATCCCACAAGAACAGTCTTATCGAAAGGCTTCTTGAAGGGAAAGCTGTAATTCTGTGAGATGAATTATCAGAACACAAAGCAGTTTCTCAGAAAGCTTCTTTCCAGTTTTTAACTGAATATATTTCCTTTTTCACCGAAGCCCTCTTGGGGCTTCCAAATATCACTTTGCAAATTCCACAAAACCACTCTTAGCGAATGAAGTTCTGTAGGGGAATGCTGTAACTCTGTTAGATAAATTAACAGAACAGAAAGCAGTGTCTCAGAAATCTTCTTCCCAGTTTTTAACGGAAGATATTTCCTTTTTCTGCCTATCCCACTATGGGCTTCCAAATATCACTTTGCAAATTCCACAAAACAGACTTACCGAAATGCTTCTTGAGAAGAAAACTGTAACGCTGTGAGATGAATTACTACAACACAAAGCAGTTTCTCAGAAAGTTTCTTTCCAGGTTTTAACTGAAAATATTTCCTTTTTCATCATGGCCCTCTATGGGCTTCCAAATATCACTTTGCAAATTGCACAAGAACAGTCTTAGCGAATGGCTTCTTGAGGGAAAATTTGTAACTCTGTGATATGAATTAAGAGAACACAAAGCAGTTCCTCAGAAAGCATCTTTTCCGTTTTTATCTTAGGATATTTCCTTTTTCACCATAGCTCTCTTTGGGCTTCCAAATATCATTTTGCAAATTCCACAAGAACAGTCTAAGCGAAAGGCTTCTGGATTGGAAAGTTTTATCTATGTGAGATGAATTAACAGAACACAAAGCAGTTTCTCAGAATTGTTCTTTTCTATTTTTATCTTAGGATATTTCCTTTTTCACCATAGTCCTCTATGGGCTTTTAAATATCACTTTGCAAATTCCACAAGAACAGTCTTAGTGAACGGCTTCTTGAGGAGAAAGCTGTAACTCTGTGAGATGAATTAAAAGAACAAAAAGCAGTTTCTCAGAAAGCTTCTTTCCAGTTTTTAACGAAAGATTTTAATTGTTCAACATAGCTCTCTATGGGCTTCAGAATATCACTTTGCAATTTGCACAAGAACAGTCTTAGCGAAAGGCATCTTGAAGTAAAAGCTGTAACACTGTGAGATGAATTAACAGAACACAAAACAGTTTCTCAGAAAGTTTCTTTTCTGTTTTTATCTTAGGATATTTCCTTTTTCACCATAGCCTTCTAAGGGCTTCCAAATATCACTTTGCAAATTCCACAAGAAAACTCTTAGCGAAAGGCTTCTGTACGGGACAGCTGTAGCTCTGTTAGATGAAATAACAGACACACAAAGCTGATTCTGTGAAATATTCTTTCCAGTTTTTAACGGAAAATATTTTCTTTTTCACCATAGCCCTCTACGGGCTTCCAAATATCCCTTTGCCAATTCCACAAGAACAGCCTTAGCGAAAGGCTTCTTGAAGGGAAAGATGTAACTCCGTGAGATGAATTAACAGAACACAGAGCAGTTTCTCAGAAAGCTTCTTTCCAGTTTTTAACGGAAGATATTTCCTTTTTCACCATAGCCCCCTATAGACTTCAAAATATCACCTTGAAAATTCCACAAGAACAGTCTTAGCGAAAAACTTCTTGAGGGGAAAGCTGTATCTCTGTGAGATGAATTAACAGAACACAAAGCAGTTTCTCAGAAGTCTTCTTTCCAGTTATTAACGGATGATATTTCCTTTTTCACCGAAGACTTCAATGGGCTTCCAAATATCACTTTGCAAATTGCACAAGAACAGTCTTTGAGAAAAGCTTCTTGTGGGAAAATCTGTAACTCTGTGAGATGAATTAACGGAACACAAAGCAGTTTCTCAGAAACCTTCTTTCCAGTTTTCCACTGAAGATATTTCCTTTTTCACCATAGCCCTCTATGGGCTTCAAAATATCACTTTGCAAATTCCACAAGAACAGTCCTAGCGAAAAATTTCTTGAGGGGAAAGCTGTAACTCGGTGTGATGTATTAACAGAACACATGGCAGTTTCTCAGAATGCTTCTTTCCAGTTTTAAAGGGAAGATAGTTCCTTTTTCAATATAGCCCTCTATGGTTTTCCAAATATCTCTTTGCAAATTACACAAGAACAGACTTCCTGAACGGCTTCTTGAGGGGAGAGATGTAACTCTGTGAGATCAACTAATAGAACACAAAGCAGATTCTCAGAAAGCTTCTTTTCGGTTTTTATCTTAGGATATTTCCAATTTCACCATAACACTCTATGGGCTTTCAAATATCACTTTGAAAATTCCACAAGAACAGTCTTAGCGAAAGGTTTCTTGAGGGGAATCTCTAACTCTACGATATGAATTAACAGAACACAAAGCAGTTCCACCATGAGTTGAATTAACAGAACACAAAGCAGTTTCTCACAAATCTTCTTTCCAGTTTTTAACGGTAGATAGTTCCTTTTTCACCATAGTCCTCTATGGGCTTCCAAATATGACTTTGCAAATTCCACAACAACAGTCTTAGTGAAAGGCTTCTTGAGGGGGGAAGCTGTAACTCTGTGAGATGAATTAACAGAACACAAAGCAGTCTCTCAGAAAGCTTCTTTCCAGTAATTAACTGTAGATATTTCCTTTTTCACTATAGCCCTCTAAGGGCTTCCAAATATCACTTTGGAAATCCCACAAGAACAGACTTAGCGAAAGGCTTCTTGAGAAGAAAGCTGTACCTCGGTGATATGTCCTAACAGAACACACCGCATTTTCTCAGAATGGTTCTTTCCAGTTTTTAACGGAAGATATTTCCTTTTTCACCTTAGCCCTCTATGGGCTTCCATATATCACTTTGCAAATTTCACAAAACAGTCTTAGTTAACGGCTTCTTGAGGGGAAAGCTATAACTCTGTGAGTGAACTAACAAAACACAAAGCAGCTTTTCATACAGCTTCTTTTCGGTTTTTATCTTAGGATATTTCCATTTTCACCATAGCCTACTATGGGCATCGAAATATCACTTTGGAAATTCCACAAAAACAGTCTTAGCGGAAGGATTCTTGAGGCAAAAGCAGTAACTCTTTGAGATGAATTTACAGAACACAAAGCAGTTTCTCAGAAAGCTTCTTTTCAGTTTTTAACTGAAGGAATTTCTTTTTTCACCATAGCCCTCTATGGGCTTCAAAATATCACTTTGTAAATTCCACAACAACAGCCTTAGCGAAAGGCTTCCTGAGGTAAAAGAGTAACTCTGTGACTTGAATTAACAGAACACAAAGCAGTTTCTCAGAAAGCTTCTTTTCAGTTTTTATCTTAGGATGTTTCCTTTTTCACCATTGCCCTCTATGTGCCTCCAAATATCACTTTGGAATTCAACAAGAACAGTCTTAGTGAACGGCTTCCTGAGGGGAAAGCTGTAGCTCGGTGATATGTACTAACAGAACACACCGCATTTTCTCAGAATGGTTCTTTCCAGTTTTTAACGGAAGATATTTCCTTTTTCACCATAGCCCTCCCTGGGCTTCCAAATATCACTTTGCAAATTTCACAAAACAGTTTTACTGAACGGCTTCTTGAGGGAAAAGCTGTAGCTCTGTGAGATGAACTAACAGAACACAAAGCAGTTTTTCAGACAGCTTCTTTTCGGTAAGTATCTTACGATATTTCCATTTTCACCATAGCCCTCTATGGGCTTCCACATATCACTTTGGAAATTCCTCAAAAACAGTGTTAGCGGAAGGCTTCTTGAGGGGAAACCTGTAACTCTCTGAGATGAATTAACAGAACACAAAGCAGTTTCTCAGAAAGCTTCTTTTCAGTTTTTATCTTAGGATATTTCCTTTTTCAGCATAGCCCTCTATGGGCTTCCAAAAACATTTTGCAAATTCCACAAGAACAGTCTTAGGGAAAGGATTCTGGAAGGGAAAGGTGTAATTCTGTGAGATGAATAAAAAGAACACAAAGCAATTTCTCAGAAATCTTCTTTCTAATTTTTAACGGAAGATATTTCGTTTTTCACCATAGCCCTCTAGATGCTTCCAAATATCACTTTGAAAATTCCACAAGAACAGTCTTAGCGAAAGGTTTCTTTAGGGGAAAGTTGTAACTCTGTGAGATGAACTAACAGAACACAAAGCAGTTTCTCAGAAACCTTCTTTTCGGTTTTTATCTTACGATATTTCCATTTTCACCATAGCCCTCTAGGGGTTCCAAATATCACGTTGTAAATTACACAAGAACATTCTTAGCAAAAGGTTTCTTGAGGGGAAAGCTGGAACTCTGTAAGATGAATTAAGAGAACACAAAACAGTTTCTCAGAATCTTTCTTTTCAGTTTTTATCATAGGCTATTCGCTTCAGAAAGCTTCTTTCCAGTTTTTAACGGAAGATATTTCCTTTTTCACCGTAGCCCTCTATGGGCTTCCAAATATCACTTTGCAAATTCCACAAGAACAGGCTTGGCGAAAGGCTTTTTGAGGGGAAAGCTGTAACTGTGTGAGATGAATTCACAGAACACAAAGCAGTTTCTCAGATAGCTTCTTTGCAGTTTTCTACGGAAGATATTTTCTTTTTCACCAAGCCCTCTATGGGCTTCCAAATATCACTTTGCAAATTCCACAAGAACAGTCTCAGCGTAAGGCTTCTTGAGTGGAAAGCTGTAACTCTGTAAAATGAATTAACAGAACACACAGCAGTTTCTCAGAAATCTTCTTTCCAGTGTTTAACTGAAGATATTTCCTTTTTCACAATAGCCCTCTATGAGTTTCCAAATATCACTTTCCAAATTCCACAAGAACAGTCTCAGCGGAAGGCTTCTTGAGGGGAAGGCTGTAACTCTGTGAAATGAATTAACGGAAAACAAAACAGTTTCACAGAGAGCTTTTCTTCACTATTTATCTTAAGATATTTCCTTTTTCACCACAGCTCTCTTTGGGCTTCTAAATATCACTTTCCAAATTCCACAAGAACTGTCTTGGGGAAAGGCTTCTTGAGGGGAAACTGTAACACTGTGGGGTGAATTATCAGAAAACAAAGCAGTTTCTCAGAAAGCTTCTTTCCAGTTTTTGACGGAAGATATTTCCATTTTCACCATAGCCCTCTAAGGGCTTCCAAATATCACTTTGCATATTCCACAAGAACAGTCCTAGTGAAAGATTTCTTAAGGGGAAAGCTGTAAATCTGTGAGATGAATTAACAGAACACAAAGCATTTTCTCAGAAGGCTTCTTTCCAGTTTCTGTCTCGGTATATTCCCTTTTTCACCACAGCCCTCTATGGTCTTCTAAATATCACTTTCCAAATTCCACAAGAACAGTCTTAGGGAAAGGCTTCTAGAGAGGAAAGTTGTAACTCTGTGAGATGAATTAACAGAACACAAAGCAATTTCTTAGAAAGCTTCTTTCCAGTTTTTAACGGAAGATATTTCCTTTTTTACCAAAGCCGTCTTTGGGCTTCCAAATATCACTTTGCATATTACACAAGAACAGTGTTAGCGAAATGCTTCTTGAGGGGAAAGCTGTAACCCTGTGACACGAAATAACAGGACACAAAGCAGTTTCTCAGAAAGCTTCTTTCCAGTTTTTAACTGAAGATATTTCCTTTTTCACTATAGCCCTCTTTGGTCTTCCAAATATCACTTTGCAAATTCCACAAGAACATTCTTAGCGAAAGGCTTCTTGAGGGGTAAGCTGTAACTCTGTGAGATGAATTACCAGAACACAAAGCAGTAGATCAGAAAGCTTCTTTCCAGTTTTTAACTTAAGATATTTCCTTTTTCACCATAGCCCTCTATGGGCTTCCAAATATCACTTTGCAAATTCCACATGAACAGTCTTAGCTAAAGTCTTCTTGAGGGGAAAGCTGTAATCAAAAAGCTTCTTTCCAGTTTTTAACGGAAGATATTTCCTTTTTCACCATATCTCTCTATTGGTTTCCAAATATCAGGTTGAAAATTTCACAAGAATAGTCCTAGTGAATGGCTTCTTGAGGAGAAAGGTGTAACTTTGTGAGATGAATTAAGAGAACACACAGCAATTTCTCAGAAAGCTTCTATCCAATTTTTAACTGAAGATATTTCCTTTTTCACCATAGCCTTGTATGGGCTTCCAAATATCACTTCACATATTCCACAAGAACAGTCTTAGCGAAAGGCTTCTTGAGGGAATAGCTGTAACTGTGTGAGATGTATTAACAGAACACAAAGCAGTTCCTCAGAAAGCTTCTTTTCAGTTTCTGCCTTAGGATATTTCCTTTTTCACCGTAGCCCTCTATGGGTTTCCAAATATCACTTTGAAAATTTCACAAGAATAATCTTAGTGAACGGCTTCTTGAGGGGAAAGCTGTAACTCTGTGAGATTAACTAACAAAACAGAAAGAAGTTTTTCAGAAAGCTTCTTTTCGGTTTTTAACAGAAGATATTTCCTTTTTCACCATGGCCCTATAAGGGCTTCCAAATTTCACTTTGTAAATTCCACAAGAACAGTCTTAGTGAAAGGATTCTTGAGGGAAATGCTTTAACTCTGTGAGATGCATTAAGAGAACAAAAAGAAGTTTTTCAGAAAGCTTCTTTCCAATTTTTTAACTGAAGATATTTCCTTTCTCACATAGCCCTCTATGGGCTTCCAAATATCACTTTGCAAATTCCACAAGAACAGTCTTAGCGATAGGCTTCTGGAGAGGAAAGCTGTAACTCTGTGAGATAAATTAACAGAACTCAAAGCAGTTTCTCAGAAATCTTCTTTCCAGTTTTTAACGGAATAAGTTTCCTTTTTCACCTTAGAGCTCTATGGGCTTCCAAACATGACTTTGCAGATTCCACAAGAACAGTCTTAGCGAAACGTTTCTTGAGGGGAAAGCTGTAACTCTATGAGATTAATTAACAGAACACAAAGCAGTTCCTCAGAAAGTTTCTTTCAACTTTTTAACTGAAGATATTTCCTTTTCAACACAGCACTCTATGGGCTTCCAAATATCACTTTGCAACTCCCACAAGAACAGTCTCAGCGAAGGGCTATTTGAGAGGAAAGCAGTATCTCGGTGAGATGTATTAGCAGAACACACGGCAGTTTCTCAGAAAGCTTCTTTCCAGTTTGTAACGGAAGATATTTCCTTTTTCACCATAACCTTCTATGGGCTTCCAAATATCACTTTGGAAATTCAACAAGAACAGACTTACCGAAAGACTTCTTGAGGGGAAACCTGTAACTCTGTGAGATGAATTAACAGAAAACAAAGTAGTTTCTCAGAAATATTCCTTCCAGTTTTTAACGGAAGATATTTCCTTTTTCACCATAGCCCTCTATAGGCTTCCAAATGTCACTTTGCAAATTCCACAAGAACAGCCTTAAAGAAAGGCTTCTTGAGAAGAAAGCTGTAACTCGTTGAGATATATTAACAGAACACACGGCAGTTTCTCAGAAAGCTTCTTGACAGTTTTTAACGGAATATATTTCTTTTTTCACCATATTCCTCTATGTGTTTCCAAATATCACTTTGAAAATTTCACAAATAATAGTCCTAGTGAACGGCTTCTTGAGGGGAAATCTCTAACACTGTGAGATGAACTAACAGAACGCAAAGCAGTTTCTCAGAAAGTTTCTTTTCGGTTTTTAACGGAAGATACTACCCTTTTCACCATAGCCCTCTACCGCTTCCAAATTTCACTTTCCAAATTCCACAAGAACAGTCTAAGCGAAAGACTTCTTGAGGGGAAAGCTGTAACTCTGTGAGATGAATTAACAGAACACTATGCAGTTTCTCAGAAAGCTTATTTTCAGTTTTTATCATAGGATATTTCCTTTTTCACCGTAGCCCTCTATGGGATTACAAATATCACTTTGCAAATTCCAGAAGAACAGTCTTAGCGAAACGTTTCTTGAGGGGAAAGCTGTAAATCTGTGAGATGAATTAACAGAACACAAAGCAGTTTCTCAGAAGGTTTCTTTCAAGTTTTTAACTGAAGATATTTCCCTTTTCGCCATAGCCCTCTATGGGTTCTGAAATATCACTTTGAAATTTCACAAGAAGAATCTTAGTGAATGGTTTCTTGAGAGGAAAGCTGTAACTCTGTGAGATGAACTAACAGAACACAAAGCAATTTCTCAGAAGTCTTCTTTTCGGTTTTTAACGGAAGATGTTTCCTTTTTCACTATAGCCCTCTAAGGGCTTCCAAATTTCACTTTGTAAATTCCACAAGAACAGTCCTAGCGAAAGACTTCTTGAAGGGAAAGCTGCATTAAGAGAACAAAAAGAAGTTTCTCAGAAAGATTCTTACCAGTTTTTAACTGAAGATATTTCCTTTTTCGCATAGCCCTCTAAGAGCTTCCAAATATCACTTTGCTAATTACCCAAGAACAGTCTTAGCGAAGGGCCTCTGGAATTAAAACCTGTAACTCTGTGAGGTGAACTAACAGAACACAAAGCAGTTTCTCAGAAACATTCTTTTCAGTTTTTATATTATTATATTTCCTTTTTCACCAAAGCCCTCTATGGACTTCCAAATATCTCTTTGCAAATTCCACAAGAACAGTCTTAGCGAAAGGCTTATGGAGGGGAAAGCTGTAACTCTGTGACATGAATTAACAAAACACAAAGCAGTAGATCAGAAAGCTTCTTTCCAGTTTTTAACTTAAGATATTTCCTTTTTCACCATAGCCCTCTATGGGCTTCCAAATATCACTTTGCAAATTCCACAAGAAGAGTCTTAGTGAAAGGCTTCTTGAGGGGAAAGCTGTAATCAGAAAGCTTCTTTCCAGTTTTTAACGGAAGATATTTCCTTTTTCACCATATCTCTCTATTGGTTTCCAAATATCAGTTTGAAAATTTCACAAGAATAGTCCTAGTGAATGGCTTCTTGAGGGGAAAGGTGTAACTTTGTGAGACGAATTAAGAGAACACACAGCAATTTCTCAGAAAGCTTCTATCCAATTTTTAACTGAAGATATTTCCTTTTTCACCATAGCCTTGTATGGGCTTCCAAATATCACTTCACATATTCCACAAGAACAGTCTTAGCGAAAGGCTTCTTGAGGGAATAGCTGTAACTGTGTGAGATGTATTAACAGAACACAAAGCAGTTCCTCAGAAAGCTTCTTTTCAGTTTCTGCCTTAGGATATTTCCTTTTTCACCGTAGCCCTCTATGGGTTTCCAAATATCACTTTGAAAATTTCACAAGAATAATCTTGGTGAACGGCTTCTTGAGGGGAAAGCTGTAACTCTGTGAGATTAACTAACAAAACAGAAAGAAGTTTTTCAGAAAGCTTCTTTTCGGTTTTTAACAGAAGATATTTCCTTTTTCACCATGGCCCTATAAGGGCTTCCAAATTTCACTTTGTAAATTCCACAAGAACAGTCTTAGTGAAAGGATTCTTGAGGGAAATGCTTTAACTCTGTGAGATGCATTAAGAGAACAAAAAGAAGTTTTTCAGAAAGCTTCTTTCCAATTTTTTAACTGAAGATATTTCCTTTCTCACATAGCCCTCTATGGGCTTCCAAATATCACTTTGCAAATTCCACAAGAACAGTCTTAGCGATAGGCTTCTGGAGAGGAAAGCTGTAACTCTGTGAGATAAATTAACAGAACTCAAAGCAGTTTCTCAGAAATCTTCTTTCCAGTTTTTAACGGAATAAGTTTCCTTTTTCACCTTAGAGCTCTATGGGCTTCCAAACATGACTTTGCAGATTCCACAAGAACAGTCTTAGCGAAACGTTTCTTGAGGGGAAAGCTGTAACTCTATGAAATTAATTAACAGAACACAAAGCAGTTCCTCAGAAAGTTTCTTTCAACTTTTTAACTGAAGATATTTCCTTTTCAATACAGCACTCTATGGGCTTCCAAATATCACTTTGCAAATCCCACAAGAACAGTCTCAGCGAAGGGCTATTTGAGAGGAAAGCAGTATCTCGGTGAGATGTATTAGCAGAACACACGGCAGTTTCTCAGAAAGCTTCTTTCCAGTTTGTAACGGAAGATATTTCCTTTTTCACCATAACCTTCTATGGGCTTCCAAATATCACTTTGGAAATTCAACAAGAACAGACTTACCGAAAGACTTCTTGAGGGGAAACCTGTAACTCTGTGAGATGAATTAACAGAAAACAAAGTAGTTTCTCAGAAATATTCCTTCCAGTTTTTAACGGAAGATATTTCCTTTTTCACCATAGCCCTCTATAGGCTTCCAAATGTCACTTTGCAAATTCCACAAGAATAGCCTTAAAGAAAGGCTTCTTGAGAAGAAAGCTGTAACTCGTTGAGATATATTAACAGAACACACGGCAGTTTCTCAGAAAGCTTCTTGACAGTTTTTAACGGAATATATTTCTTTTTTCACCATATTCCTCTATGTGTTTCCAAATATCACTTTGAAAATTTCACAAATAATAGTCCTAGTGAACGGCTTCTTGAGGGGAAATCTCTAACACTGTGAGATGAACTAACAGAACGCAAAGCAGTTTCTCAGAAAGTTTCTTTTCGGTTTTTAACGGAAGATACTACCCTTTTCACCATAGCCCTCTACCGCTTCCAAATTTCACTTTCCAAATTCCACAAGAACAGTCTAAGCGAAAGACTTCTTGAGGGGAAAGCTGTAACTCTGTGAGATGAATTAACAGAACACTATGCAGTTTCTCAGAAAGCTTATTTTCAGTTTTTATCATAGGATATTTCCTTTTTCACCGTAGCCCTCTATGGGATTACAAATATCACTTTGCAAATTCCAGAAGAACAGTCTTAGCGAAACGTTTCTTGAGGGGAAAGCTGAAAATCTGTGAGATGAATTAACAGAACACAAAGCAGTTTCTCAGAAGGTTTCTTTCAAGTTTTTAACTGAAGATATTTCCCTTTTCGCCATAGCCCTCTATGGGTTCTGAAATATCACTTTGAAATTTCACAAGAAGAATCTTAGTGAATGGTTTCTTGAGAGGAAAGCTGTAACTCTGTGAGATGAACTAACAGAACACAAAGCAATTTCTCAGAAGTCTTCTTTTCGGTTTTTAACGGAAGATGTTTCCTTTTTCACTATAGCCCTCTAAGGGCTTCCAAATTTCACTTTGTAAATTCCACAAGAACAGTCCTAGCGAAAGACTTCTTGAAGGGAAAGCTGCATTAAGAGAACAAAAAGAAGTTTCTCAGAAAGATTCTTACCAGTTTTTAACTGAAGATATTTCCTTTTTCGCATAGCCCTCTAAGAGCTTCCAAATATCACTTTGCTAATTACCCAAGAACAGTCTTAGCGAAGGGCTTCTGGAATTAAAACCTGTAACTCTGTGAGGTGAACTAACAGAACACAAAGCAGTTTCTCAGAAACATTCTTTTCAGTTTTTATCTTATTATATTTCCTTTTTCACCAAAGCCCTCTATGGACTTCCAAATATCTCTTTGCAAATTCCACAAGAACAGTCTTAGCGAAAGGCTTATGGAGGGGAAAGCTGTAACTCTGTGACATGAATTAACAAAACACAAAGCAGTTTTTCAGAAATCTTT
This sequence comes from Chlorocebus sabaeus, assembly GCF_047675955.1. Taxonomy (NCBI): domain Eukaryota; kingdom Metazoa; phylum Chordata; class Mammalia; order Primates; family Cercopithecidae; genus Chlorocebus; species Chlorocebus sabaeus. The sequence continues at coordinate 93,687 of NW_027327647.1, read as the reverse complement.
CTTCCAGTTTTAACCAAAGATATTTCCTTTTTTACCGTAGCCCTCTATGGGCTTCCAAATATCACTTTGCAAATTCCACAAGAAGAGCCTTACAGAAAGGCTTCTTGAGAGGAAAGCTGTAACTCGGTGAGATGTATTAACAGAACACTATGTAGTTTCTCAGAAAGCTTCTTTCCAGTTATTAAAGGAAAATATTTCCTTTTTCACCATAGCCTTCTATGGGTTTCCAAATATCACTTTGAAAATTTCACAAGAATAGTCCAATTGAACGGCTTCTGGAGGGGAAAGCTGTAACTCTGTGAGATGAACCAACAGAACACAACGCAGTTTCTCAGAAAGCTTCTTTTCGGTTTTTAATGGAAGATATTTCGTTTTTCACCATAACCCTCTATGGGCTTCCAAATTTCACTTTGCAAATTCAAAAATAACAGTCTTAGTGAAAGGCTTCTTGAGTGGAAAGCTGTTACTCTGTGAGATGAATTAAGAGAACACAAGGAAGTTTCCCAGAGAGCTTATTTCCAGTTTTAAACTGAAGATATTTCCTTTTTCAAATAGCCCTCTATGGGCTTCCAAAAAACACTTTGCAAATTCCACAAGAACAGTCTTAGCGAAAGACTTCTTGAGGGAAAACATGTAACGCTGTGAGATGAATTAACAGAACACAAAGCAGTTTCTCAGAGAGCTTCTTTCCTGTTTTTAACTGAAGATATTTCCTTTTTTACCGTAGCCCTCTAAGGGCTTCCAAATATCACTTTGCAAATTCCACAAGAACTGTCGTAACGAAAGGTTTCTTGAGTGGAAAGCTGTAACTCTGTGAGATGAATTAACAGAACACAAAGCAGTTTCTCAGAAAGCTTCTTTCTAGTTTCAAACTGAAGATATTTCCTTTTTCACAATAGCCCTCTACTGGCTTCCAAATATCACTTTGCAAATTACACAATAACAGTATTAGAGAAAGGATTCTGGAGAGGAAAGCTGTAACTCTGTGAGATGAATTAACAGAACACAAAGCAGTTTCTCAGAAACCTTTTTTCAAGTTTTTAACGGAAGATATTTCCTTTTTCACCTTAGCGCTCCATGGGCTTCCAAATATGACCTTGCAGATTCCACAAGAACAGTCTTAATGAAAGTCTTACTGAGGAGAAAGCTGTAACTCTGTCACATGAACTTACAGAACACAAAGCAGTTTCTCGAAAGGCTTATTTTAAGTTTTTATCTTAGGATATTTCCTTTTTCACCATAGCCTTCTAAGGGCTTCCAAATATCACTTTGCAAATTCCACAAGAACAGTCTTAGCGAAACGTTTCTTGAGGGGAAAACTGTAACTCTGTGAGATGAATTTACAGAGCACAACGCAAATTCTCAGTAAGCTTCTTTCCAGTTTTTAACTGAAGAACAGTCTTAGAGATCGGCTTCTTTAGGGGAAGGTTGTAACTCCTTGAGATGAACTAACAGAACACAAAGTGCTTTCTCATATAGCTTCTTTTCGGTTTTTATCTCAGGATGTTTCCATTTTCACCATAGCCCTCTATGGGCTTCCAATATCACTTTGCAAATTCCACAAGAACAGTCTTAGTGGAAGGCTTCTTGAGGAGAAACTGTAACTCTTAGAGATGAATTAACAGATCACAAAGCAGTTTCTCAGAAAGCTTCTTTCAAGTTTTTAACTGAAGATATTTCCTTTTTCACCATAGACTTCTACGGGCTTCCATATATCACTTTGCAAATTCCACAAGAACAGTCTTAGCCAAAGGCTTCTTGAGGAGAAAGCTGTAACTCTTTGAGATGAATAAACAGAACACAAGTAGGTTCTCAGAAAGCTTCTTTTCTGTTTTTATCTTAGGATATTTCCATTTTCACCATAGCACACTATGGGCTTTCAAATATCACTTTGCAAATTCCACAAGAACAGTCTTAGTGAGCGGCTTCTTGAGGAGAAAGCTGTAACACTGTGAGATGAATTAACAGAACACAAAGCAGTTTCTCAGTAAGCTTCTTTCCAGTTTTTAACGGAAGATTTGAATTATTCAACATAACTCTATATGGGCTTCCAAATATCACTTTGCTATTTGCACAAGAACAGTCTTAGCGAAAGGCATCTTCAGGTAAAAGCTGTAACTCTGTGAGATGAATTAACACAACACAAAACAGTTTTTCAGAAAGCTTGTTTTCTGTTTTTATATTAGGATATTTCCTTTTTCACCATAGCCTTCTAAGGGCTTACAAATATCACTTTGCAAATTCCACAAGAAAAGTCTTAGCGAAAGGCTTCTCTAGGGGACCGCTGTAACTCTGTTAGATGAATTAAAAGAACACAAAGCTGATTCTCAGAAATCTTCTTTCCAGTTTTGAACGGAAAATATTTCCTTTTTCACCCTAGCCATCTAGAGTCTTCCAAATATCACTTTGCAAATTCCACAAGAACAGTCTTAGCGAAAGGCTTCTTTCAGGGAAAACTGTAACTCTGTGAGATGAATTAACAGAATACAAAGCAGTTTCTCAGAAAGCTTCTTTCCAGTTTTTAACGGAAGATATTTCCGTTTTCCCCATAGCTCTCTATGAGATTCCAAATATCACTGTGCAAATTCCACAAGAACAGTAGTAGCGAAAGGCTTCTGGTGGGGAAATCTGTAACACTGTGAGATGAATTAACAGAACACAAAGCAGTTTCTTAGAAATCTTCTTTACAGTTTTTAACGAAAGATATTTCCGTTTTCACCATAGCCCCTTATAGGCTTCCAAATATCACTTTGAAAATTCCACAAGAATTGTCTTAGCGAAAGACTTGTTGAGGCGAAAGCTGTATCTCTGTGAGATGAATTAGCAGAACACAAAGCAGTTTCTCAGAAGTCGTCTTTCCAGTTTTTAACGGATGATATTTCCTTTTTCACCGTAGTCTTCTGTGGGCTTCCAAATATCACTTTGCAAATTCCACAAGAACAGTCTTTGAGAAAAGCTTCTTGTGGGAAAATCCGTAACTCTGTGAGATGAATTAACAGAAGACACATCAGTTTCTCAGAAACTTTCTTTCCAGTTTTACACTGAAGATATTTCCTTTTTCACCAAAGCCCTCTATGGGCTTCCAAATATCACTTTGCAAATTCCACAAGAAAAATCTTAGTGAAAGGCTTCTTGAGGGGAAAACTGTAACTCTGTGAGATGAATTAACAGAACACAAAGTAGTTTCTCAGAAATCTTCTTTCCAGTAGTTAACGGAAAATATTACCTTTTTCACCGTAGGCCTCTAAGGGCTTCCAAATATCACTTTGCAAATTCCACAAGAAGAGTCCTAGTGAAAAATTTATTGAGGGGAAAGCTGTATCTCGGTGTGATGTATTAACAGAACACATGGCAGTTTCTCAGAATGCTTCTTTCCAGTTTTTAACGGAAGATATTTCCTTTTTCAACACAGCCCTCTATGGTCTTCCAAACATCTCTTTGCAAATTACACAAGAACAGCCTTCGTGAACGGCCTCTTGAGGGGAAAGCTGTAAATCTGTGAGATGAACTAACAGAACTCAAAGAAGATTCTCAGAAAGCTTCTTTTCGGTTTTTATCTTAGGATATTTCCAATTTCACCATAACCCTCTATGGGCTTCCAAATATCACCTTGCAAATTCCACAAGAACAGTCTTAGCCAAAGGCTTCTTGAGGGGAAAGTTCTAACTCTTTGAGATGAATTAACAGAACACAAAGCAGTTTCTCAGAAAACTTCTTTTCAGTTTTTTTCTTAGGATATTTCCTTTTTCAGATTAGCTCTCTATGGTCTTCGAAATATCACATTGCAAATTCAACCAGAACAGTCTTAACGAAAGGCTTCTTGAGGGGAAAGTCTAACTCTTCGATAGGAATTAACAGAACACAAAGCAGTTTCTCAGAAAGCTTCTTTTCAATTTTTAACTGAAGATATTTCCTTTTTCACCATAGCCCTCTATGGGCTTCCAAATATCACTTTGCAAATTCCAAAAGAACAGTCTTAGCGAAAGGTTTCTTGAGGGGAAAGCTGTAACTCTGTGAGTGGAATTAACAGAACACAAAGCAGTTTCTCAGAAAGCTTCTTTTCAGTTTTTATCATAGTGTATTTCCTTTTTCACCATAGCCTTATATGGGCTTCCAAATATCACTTTGCAAATTCCACAGGAAAGGTCTTAGCGAAAGGCTTCTTTAGGGAAAATCTGTAACTCTGTGAGATGAATTAACAGAACACAAATCATTTTATCAGAAAGTTTTTTTCAGTTTTTATCATACGATATTTCCTTTTTCGCCATAGCCCACTATGGGCTTCCAAATATCACTTTGCAAATTCCACAAGAACAGTCTGAGCGAAAGGCTTGTTGAGGGGAAAGCTGTAACTCTGTGAGATGAATGAACAGAACACAAAGAAGTTTCTCACAAAGCTTCTTTCCTGTTTTTAACGGAAGATATTTCCTTTTTCTCCAGAGCCCTGTAGGTGCTTCTAAATATCACTTTCCAAATTACACAAGAACAGTCTTATCGAAAGTCTTCTTGAGGGGAAAGCTGTAACTCTGTGGGATGAATTAAGAGAACACAAAGCAATTTCTCAGAAAGCTTCTTTTCAGTTTTTATCTTAGGATTTTACTTTTTCACCATAGCCCTCTAAGGGCTTCCAAATGTCACTTGGCAAATTCCACAAGAACAGTCTTAGCGAAAGGCTTCTTGAGGGGAAAGCTGTAACTCTGTGAGATGAATTAACAGAACACAAAGCAGTTTCTCAGAAAGTTTCTTTCCAGTTTTTAACTGAAGATATTTCCTTTTTCACCATAGCCCTCTATGGGCTTCCAAATATCACTTTGCCAATTCCACAAGAAGAGCCTTAGCGAAAGGAAGCTTGAAGGGAAAGCTGTAACTCTGTGAGATGAATTAACAAATCATAAAACAGTTTCTCAGAATGCTTCCTTTCAGTATTTATCTTAGGATATTTCCTTTTTCACTATAGCCCTCTATGGGCTTCCAAATATCAATTTGCAAATTTCACAAGAACAGTCTTAGTGAACGACTTCTTGAGGGGAAAGCTGTAACTCTGTGAGATGAATTAACACAACACAAAGCAGTTTCTCAGAAAGCTTCTTTTCAGTTTTTATCTTAGGATTTTCCTTTTTCACCATAGCCCTCTATGGGCTTCCAAATATCACTTTGGAAATTCCACAAGAACAGTCTTAGTGAACGGCTTCATGAGAGGAAAGCTGTAACTCTGTGAGGTTAACTAACAGAACACAACGTAGTTTCTCAGAAAGGTTCTTTGCAGTTTTTAACGGAAGATATTTTCTTTTTCAAAATAGCCCTATACGGGTTTCCAAATATCACTTTGCAAATTCCACAAGAACAGTGTTAGCGAAAGGCTTCTGGAAGGGAAAGCTGTAACCCTGTGAGATGAATTAAGAGAACACAATGCAGTTTCTCAGAAATCTTCTTTCCAGTTTTTAACGAAAGATATTTCCTTTTTCACCACAGCCCTCTATGGGCTTCCAAATATCACTTTCCAAATCCCACAAGAACAGTCTTAGCGAAAGGCTTCTTGAGGTGAAAGCTGTAACACGGTGAGATGTTTTTACAGAACACACGTCAGTTTCTCAGAAAGCTTCTTTCCAATTTTTAACGGAGGTTATTTCCTTTTTCACCATAGCCCTCTAAGGGTTTCTAAGATCACTTTGCAAATTCCACAAGAACAGTCTTAGCGAAAGGCTTCTGGGAGCAAAGCTGTAATTCTGTGAGAAGAACTAACAAAACACGAAGCAGTTTCTCAGAAATCTTCTTTTCGGTTTTTATTGGAAGAAATTTCCTTTTTCATCATAGCCCTCAATGGGCTTCCAAATTTCACTTTGCAAATTCCACAAGAACAGTCTTAGCGAAAGGCTTTTTGAGGGGAAAGCTGTAACTCTGGTGACGAATTAACAGAACACAAAGCAGTTTCTCAGAAAGCTTCTTTTCAGTTTTTGTCTTAGGATATTTCCTTTTTCACCGTAGCCCTCTATGGGCTTCCAAATATCACTTTGCATATTCCAAAAGAACAGTCTTAGTGATCGGCTTCATGATAGGAAAGCTGTGAGATTAATTAACGGAACACAAAGCAGTTTCTCAGAAAGGTTCTTTCCAGTTTTTAGCGGAAGATGTTTTCTTTTTCACCATAGTCCACTATGGGCTTCAAAATATCACTTTGCAAATTCCACAAGAACAGTGTTAGCGAAAAACTTCTGGAGGGGAAAACTGTAATTCTGCGAGATGAATTAACAGAACACAAAGCAGTTTCTCAGAAAACTTCTTTCCAGTTTTTAACGAAAGATATTTCCTTTTTCACCAAAGTCCTCTATGGGATTACAAATATCAGTTTGCAAATTTCACAAGAACAGTCTTAGTGAAGGGCTTCTTGAGGGGAAAGCTGTAACACTGTGAGATGAACTAACACAACACAAAGCAGTTTCTCAGACAGCTTCTTTCCGGTTTTTATCTTAGGATATATCCATTTTCAAAATAGCCCTCTATGGGCTTCCAAGTATCACTTTGCAAATTCCACAAGAACAGTCTTATAGAAAGGCTTCTTGAAGGGAAAGCTGTAACTCGGTGAGATGTATTAACAGAACACACGGCAGTTTCTCAGAAAGCTTCTTTCCAGTTTTTAACGGAAGTTATTTCCCTTTTTACCATAGCCCTCCATGGGCTTCCAAATATCACCTTGCAAGTTCCAGAAGAACAGTCTTAGCGAAAGGCTTCTGAAGGGGAAATCTGTAACTCTGTGAGTTGAATTAACAGAACACAAAGCAGTTTCTCACAAATCTTCTTTCCAGTTTTTAACGGAAGATAGTTCCTTTTTCACCATTGTCCTCTAAGGGCTTCCAAATATAACTTTGCAAATTCCACAAGAACAGTCTTAGCGAAAGGTTCTTGAGGGGGGAAGCTGTAACTCTGTGAGATGAATTAACAGAACACAAAGCAGTCTCTCAGAAAGCTTCTTTCCAGTATTTAACTGAAGATATTTCCTTTTTCACTATAGCCCTCTATGGGCTTCCAAATATCACTTTGCAAATCCCACAAGAACAGTCTTAGCGAAAGGCTTCTTGAGAGGAAAGCTGTACCTCGGTGATATGTACTCACAGAACACACCGCATTTTCTCAGAATGGTTCTTTCCAGTTTTTAACGGAAGATATTTCCTTTTTCACCTTAGCCCTCTATGGGCTTCCAAATATCACTTTGCAAATTTCACAAAACAGTCTTAGTTAACGGCTTCTTGAGGGGAAAGCGGTAACTCTGTGAGTGAACTATCAAAACACAAAGCAGCTTTTCATACAGCTTCTTTTCGGTTTTTATCTTAGGATATTTCCTTTTTCACCATAGCCTACTATGGGCATCGAAATATCACTTTGGAAATTCCACAAAAACAGTCTTAGCGGAAGGATTCTTGAGGCAAAAGCAGTAACTCTTTGAGATGAATTAACAGAACACAAAGCAGTTTCTCAGAAAGCTTCTTTTCAGTTTTTAACTGAAGGTATTTCCTTTTTCACCATAGCACTCTATGGGCTTCAAAATATCACTTTGTAAATTCCACAACAACAGCCTTAGCGAAAGGCTTCCTGAGGTAAAAGAGTAACTCTGTGACTTGAATTAACAGAACACAAAGCAGTTTCTCTGAAAGCTTCTTTTCAGTTTTTATCTTAGGATGTTTCCTTGTTCACCATTGCCCTCTATGTGCCTCCAAATATCACTTTGAAATTCCACAAGAACAGTCTTAGTGAACGGCTTCCTGAGGGGAAAGCTGTAGCTCGGTGATATGTACTAACAGAACACACCGCATTTTCTCAGAATGGTTCTTTCCAGTTTTTAACGGAAGATATTTCCTTTTTCACCTTAGCCCTCTATGGGCTTCCAAATATCACTTTGCAAATTTCACAAAACAGTCTTAGTGAACGGCTTCTTGACGGAAAAGCTGTAGCTCTGTGAGATGAACTAACAGAACACAAAGCAGTTTTTCAGACAGCTTCTTTTTGGTAAGTATCTTACGATATTTCTATTTTCACCATAGCCCTCTATGGGCTTCCACATATCACTTTGGAAATTCCTCAAAAACAGTCTTAGCGGAAGGCTTCTGAGGGGAAAGCTGTAACTCTTTGAGATGAATTAACAGAACACAAAGCAGTTTCTCGGAAAGCTTCTTTTCATTTTTTAACTGAAGTTATTTCCATTTTCACCATAGCCCTCTATGGGATTCCAAATATCACTATGCAAATTCCACAAGAACAGTGCAAGTGAAAGACTTCTGGAGGGGAAAACTGTAACTCTGTGAGATGAATTAACGGGACCAAAGCAGTTTCTCAGATATCTTCTTTCCAGTTTTTAACGAAAGATATTTCCTTTTTCACCATAGCCCTCTATGGGCTTACAAATATCACTTTGCAAATCCCAGAAGAACAGTCTTAGCGAAAGCCTTCTTGAGGGGAAAGCTGTAATTCGGTGAGATGTTTTAACAGAACACACGGCAGTTTCTCAAAAAGCTTCTTTCAAGTTTCTAACGGAAGATATTTCCTCTTTCACCATAGCCCTCTAGGAGTTTTCTAATATCACTTTGCAAATTTCACAAGAATAGTCTCAGTGAACTGCTTCTTGAAGGGAAAGCTGTAACTCTGTGAGATGAATTAACAGAACACAAAGCAGTTTATCAGAGAGCTTCTTTACAGTTTTTATCGGAAAATATTTCCTTTTTCACCATTACCCTCTATGAGATTCTAAATATCACTTTCCAAATTTCAGAACAGCAGTCTTAGTGAACGCCCTCATGAGGGGAAATCTGTGACACTTTGAGATGAATTAACAGAATACAAAGCAGTTTCTCAGAAAGCTTCTTTTCGGATTTTATCTTACTATATTTCCTTTTTCAACATAGCCCTGTATGGTATTCCAAATATCACTATGCAAATTACACAAGAACAGTGGAAGCGAAAGAGTTCTGGAGGGGAAAACTGTAACTCTGTGAGATGAATTAACAGAACACAAAGCAGTTTCTCAGAAAGCTTCTTTTCAGTTTTTATCTTAGGATATTTCCTTTTTCAGCATAGCCCTCTATGGGCTTCCAAAAACATTTTGCAAATTCCACAAGAACAGTCTTAGCGAGAGGATTCTGGAGATAAAAGCTGTAAATCTGTAAGATGAATTAAAAGAATTCAAAGCAGTTTCCCAGAAACCTTCTTTTCGTTTTTTATCTTACGATATTTCCATTTTAACCATAGGGCTATAGGGTTTCCAAATATCACTTTGCAAATTCCAGAAGAAAAGTCTTAGCGAAAGGCTTCTTGAGGGGCAAGCTGTAACTCTGTAAGATGAATTAACAGAACACAAAACATTTTCTCAGAAACCTACTTTTCAGTTTTTACCTTAGGATATTTCCTTTTTCACCATAGCCCTCTTTGGGATTCCAATTATCAATTTGAAAATTCCACATGAACAGTCTTAGCGAAAGTCTTTTGAGGGGAAAGCTGTAACTCTGTGAGAGGAACTAACTGAACACAAAGCAGTTTCTCAGAAAGCTTCTTTCCAGTTTTTAACTGAGGATATTTCCTTTTTCACCATAGCCCTTTTGGGCTTCCAAATATCACTTTGCAAATTCCACAAGAACAGTCTTAGCGAAAGCCTTCTTGAGGGGAAAGCTCTAACTCTGTGAGATGAATTAACAGAACACAAAGCAGTTTCTCACAAATCTTCTTTCCAGTTTTTAACGGAGGATATTTCCTTTCTCACCATAGTCCTCTATGGGCTTCCAAATATCACTTTGCAAATCCCACAAAAACAGCCTTAGCGAAAGGCTTCTTGAGAGGAAAGCTGTAACTCAGTGAGACGTATTAACAGAAGACACGGCATTTTCTCAGAATGCTTCTTTCCAGTTTTAAACGGAAGATATTTCCTTTTTCACCATAGTCCTCTATGGGTTTCCAAATATCACTTTCCAAATTTCACAAAACAGTCTTAATGAACGGTTTCTTGAGGGAAAAGCTGTAGCTCTGTGAGATGAACTAACAGAACACAAAGCAGTTTTTCAGACAGCTTCTCTTCGGTAAGTATCTTAGGATATTTCCATTTTCACCATAGCCCTCTATGGGCTTCCACATATCACTTTGGAAATTCCTCAAAAACAGTCTTAGCGGAAGGCTTCTTGAAGGGAAAGCTGTAATTCATTGAGATGAATTAACAGAACACAAAGCAGTTTCTCGGAAAGCTTCTTTTCATTTTTTAATTGAAGGTATTTCCATTTTCACCATAGCCCTCTATGGGATTCCAAATATCACTATGCAAATTCCACAAGAACAGTGGAAGCGAAAGACTTCGGGAGGGGAAAACTGTAACGCTGTGAGATGAATTAACAGAACACAAAGCAGTTTCTCAGATATCTTCTTTCCAGTTTTTAACGAAAGATATTTCCTTTTTCACCATAGTCCTCTATGTGCTTCCAAATATCACTTTGCCAATCCCACAAGAACAGTCTTAGCGAAAGCCTTCTTGAGGGGAAAGCTGTAACTCGGTGAGATGCTTTAACAGAACACACGGCAGTTTCTCAAAAAGCTTCTTTCCAGTTTTTAATGGAAGATATGTCCTTTTTCACCATAGCCCTCTATGGGCTTCCAAACATCACTTTGCAAATTCCACAAGAACAATTTCACCGAAAGGCTTCTTGAGAAGAAAGCTGTAAATCTGTGAGATGAATTAACAGAACACAAAGCAGTTTCACAGAAAGCTTCATTTCAGTTTTTATCTTTGGATGTTTTCTTTTTCATCATAGCCCTCTATGTGCCTTCAAATATCAGTTTGAAAATTCCACAAGAAAAGACTTAGTGAATGGCTTCTTGAGGGGAAAACTGTAACTCTGTGAGATGAATTAACAAATACAAAGCAGTTTCTCAGATAGCTTCTTTCCAGTTTTTAACGGAGGATATTTCATTTTAATCCATAGCCCTCTATGGGCTTCCAAATATCACTTTGCAAGTTTCACAAGAACAGTCTTAGCGAAAGGCTTCCTGAGGGGAAAGATGTAACTCTATGAGATGAATTAACAGAACACAAAGCAGTTTCTCAAAAAGCTTCTTTTCAGTTTTTAACGGAAGATATTTCCTTTTTCAACATAACCCTGTATGGGCTTCCAAATATCACTTTGCAAATTCCACAAGAGCAGTCTTAGCGAAAGGCTTTTAGAGGGAAATGTTGTAACTATGTGAGATGAATTAACAGAACACAAAGCAATTTCTCAGAAAGCTTCTTTTCAGTTTTTATCTTACAATATTTCCTTTTTCACCATAGACCTCTATGGGCTTCCAAATCTCACTTTGCAAATTCCACAAGAACAGTCTTAGCGAAAGAATTATTGAGTGGAAAGCTGTAACTCTTTGAGGTTAATTAAGAAAACAAAAAGGAGTTTCTCAGAAAGCTTCTTTCCGCTTTTTAACAGAAGATATTTCCTTTTTCACCATAGCGCTCTATGGGCTTCCAAATATCATTTTGCAAATCCCACAACAACAGTCTTAGCGAAACGCTTCTTGAAGGGAAACCTGTAACTGGGTGAGGTCTATTATCAGAACACATGGCAGTTTCTCAGAAAGCTTCTTTCCAGTTTTTAACTGAAGATATTTCCTTTTTCACCATAGCCCTCTATGGGCTTCCAAATATCACTTTGCAAATTCGACAACAACAGCCTTAGCGAAAGGCTTTTAGAGGGAAATGTAACTCTGTGAGATGAATTAACAGAACACAAAGCAGTTTCTCAGAAAACTTCTTTCCAGTTTTTAACGGAAAATAATTCCTTTTTCACCATAGCCCTCTGTGGGATTCTAAATATCACTTTCCAAATTTCAGAAGAACAGTCTTTGTGAACGGCCTCTTGAGGGGAAATCTGTAACTCTCTGAGATGAATTAACAGAACACAAAGCAGTTTCTCAGAAATCTTCTTTCCAGTTTTTAACGGAAGATATGTCCTTTTTCACCATAGCCCTCTATGGGCTTGCAAATATCACTTTGCAAATTCCACAAGAACAGTCTTACCGAAAGGCTTCTTGAGAAGAAAGCTGTAACTCTGTGAGATGAATTAACAGAACACAAAGCAGTTTCTCAGAAAATTTCTTTCCAGTTTTTAACTGAAGATATGTCCTTTTTCACCATAGCCCTTTATGGGCTTCCAAATATCACATTGCAAATGCCACAAGAACAGTCTTAGCGAAAGTCTTCTAGAGGGGAAAGCTGTAACTGGGTTAGATGTATTAACAGAACACACGGCAGTATCTCAGAATGCTTCTTTCCAGTTTTAACAGAAGATAGTTCCGTTTTCACCATAGCACTCTAAGGGCTTCCAAATATCACTTTGCAAATTCCAAAAGAGCAGTCTTAGCGAAAGACTTCTGGAGCGGAAAGCTGTAACTCTCTGAAATGAATTAACAGAACACAAAGCAGTTTCTCAGAAAGCTTCTTTCCAGTTTTTAAGGGAAGATATTTCCTTTTTCGCCATAGCCCCCTATGGGCTTCCAAATATGACTTTGAAAATTCCACAGGAACAGTCTTACTGATAGGCTTCTTGAGGGGAAAGTTATAACTCTGTGAGATGAATTAAGAGAACACTATGCAGTTTCTGAGAAAGCTTCTTTTCGGTTTTTATCTTAGAATATTTCCTTTTTCGCCATAACCATCTATGGTCTTCCAATATCACTTTGTAAATTCCACAAGAAGAGTCTCAGTGAACGGTTTCTTGAGGGGAAAACTGTAACTATGTTAGATGAATTAATAGAACACAAAGCAGTCTCTCAGAAATCTTCTTTCCAGATTTTAACGGAAGGTACTTCCTTTTTTACAATAGCCTCCTATGGGCTTCCAAATATCACTTTTCAAAATCCACATGATCAGCCTTAGCTAAATGTTTCTTGAGTAGAAATTTGTAACACTGTGAGATGAATGAACAGAACACAAAGCAGTTTCTCAGAAATCTTCTTTTCGATTTTTATCTTACGATATTTCCATTTACAACATAGCCCTTTATTGTCTTCAAAATATCACTTTGCAAATTCCACAAGAACCGTCTTAGCGAAAGGCTTCTTGAGGGGAAACCTGTAACTCTGTGAGATGAATTAACAGAACACAAAGCAGTTTCTCAGAAAGTTTCTTTTCAGTTTCTATCTTAGGATATTTCCTTTTTCACCATAGCCCTCTTTGGGCTTCCAAATATCACCTTGCAAATTCCAGAAGAACAGTCCTAGCGAAAAGCTTCTTGAGGAGAAAGCTGTAACTCTGTGAGATGAATTAACAGAACACAATGCAGTTTCTTAGAAGGCTTCTTTTCAGTTTTTATCTTAGGATATTTCCGTTTTCACCATAGCCCTCTATGAGCTTCCAAATATCGCTTTGAAAATTCTACAAGAACAGCTTTAACTATAGACTTCCTGAGTGGAAAGCCGTAACACTCTGAGATAAATTAACAGAACACAAAGCAGGTTCTCAGAAAGCTTCTTGCCAGTTTTTAGCGGAAGATATTTCCTTTTTCACCATAGCCCTCTATGGGCTTCCAAATATCACTCTGTAAATTCCAAAAGAGCAGTTTTAGCAAAAGGCTTCATGAGGGGAAACCTGTAATTGTGTGAGATGAATTAAGAGAATACAAAGCAGTCTCTCAGAAAGCTTCTTTCCAGTTTTTAACGGAAGATATTTCCTTTTTCACCATGGCCCTTTATGGGCTTCCAAATGTCACTTTGCAAATTCCACAAGAACAGTCTTAGCGAAAGGCTTCTTGAGGGGAAAGCCGTAACTCTGTGAGATGAATTAATGGAACACAAAGCTGTCTCTCAGAAAGCTTCTTTCCAGCTATTTAAGGAAGATATTTCCTTTTTCACCATAGCTCTATATGGGCTTCCAAATATCTCTTTACAAATTCCACAAGAACAGTCTGAGGGAAAGGCTTCTTGAGTGGAAAGCTGTAACTCTGTGACATGAATTAACACAACACAAAGCAGTTTCTCAGAAAGATTCTTTACAGTTTTTAATGCAATATATTTTCTTTTTCACCATAGCCCTCTATGAGCTTCCAAAGGTTACTTTCCAAATTTCACAAGAACAGTCTTAGGGAAAGGCTTCATGAGGAGAAAGCTGTAAGTCTCTGAGATGAATTAACAGAACACAAAGTAGTTTCTCAGAAATCTTCTTTCCAGATTTTAACGGAAGATACTTCCTTTTTCACCATAGCCCCCTATGGGCTTCCAAATATCACTTTTCAAATTCCGCAAGATCTGCCTTAGCTAAAGGTTTCTTGAAGGGAAATTTGTAACACTGTGAGATGAATTAACAGAACACAAAGCAGTTTCTCAGAAAGCTTCTTTCCACTTTTTAACGGAAGATATTTCATTTTTCACAATAGCCCTCTATGGGCTTCCAAATATCACTTTGAAAATTCCACAAGAACAGTCTTAGTCAAAGGCTTCTTGAGGGGAAAGCTGTAACTCTGTGAGATGAATTAACAGAACACAAAGCAGTTTCTCAGAAAGCTTCTTTCCTGTTTTTAACGGAAGTTATTTCCTTTCACCATAGCCCTCTATGGGCTTCCAAATATCACTTTGCATATTCCAGAAGAACAGTGTTAGGCAAAAACATATTGAGGAGAAAGCTGTATCTCTGTGAGATGAAATAACAGAACATAATGCAGTTTCTTAGAAGGCTTCTTTTCAGTTTTTATCTTAGGATATTTCCTTTTTCACCATAGCCCTCTATGGGCTTCCAAATATCACTTTGCAAATTCCACAAGAACAGCTTTAGCAAAAGGCTTCCTGAGGGGAAAGCTGTAACTCTGTGAGATGAATTAACAGAACACAAAGCAGTTTCTCAGAGCTTCTTTCCAGTTTTTAACAGAAGATATTTCCTTTTTCACCATATCCTTTTATGGCTTTCCAAATATCACTTCAAAATTCCACAAGAACAGTCTTAGCGAAAGGCTTCTTGAGGGGAAAGCTGTAACTCCGTGAGATGAATTAACATTACACAAAGCAGTTTCTCAGAAAGATTCTTTCGACTTTTTAACGGCAGATATTTCCTTTTTCACCATAGCCCTCTATGGGCCTCCAAATATCACGTTGCAAATTCCACAAGAACAGTCTTAGCGAAAGCCTTCTTGATGGGAAAGCTGTAACACTGTGAGATGATTTAACAGAACACAAAGCAGTTTCTCAGAAAGCTTCTTTTCAGTTTTTGTCTTAGGATAATTCCTTTTCCACCATAGCCCTCTATGGGCTTCCAAATATCACTTTGAAAATTCCACAACATCAGTCTTAGCGAAAGGCTTCTTGATATGAAAGCTGTAACCCTGTGAGATGAATTAACAGAACACAAAGCAGTTTCTCAGAAAGCTTCTTTTCAGTTTTTATCTTTGGATATTTCCTTTTTCTCCATAGCCCTCTATGGGTTTCCAAACGTCACTTTGCAAATTTCACCGGAACACTCTTAGGGAAAGGCTTCTTGAGAGGAACGCTGTAACTCTGTGAGATGAATTAACAGTACACAAAGCAGGTTCTCAGAAAGCTGCTTTTCACTTTTTTTTTTTTTAATATTACATGCTTAATTTCTTTTTTATTTATATAATTTTGTGTAACAATCACTCATGAAATATCAGAATTCTTATTACTTAGTACATAAAGAATATTCAACAAATATTGTTGCAGTAGAAAGCTAGTCAAGTATGAGCAGGGCAGGAAAGGGCTCCCCTCTTCCACACACCAAATGTGTTGGGAGACCCTCAGGTGATGATCAAGGGGTTGTTAACTGTTTCTCTAAAGTTGTAATTGGTCATATCTGGTGTCAAGGAAAGGCAGGCTTCTAATAGAAAACACCTGAAACTGATCAGCAACTTCCCAATGAGATCTCAGGAGTGAGGAGAAGTAAGGCAAGATCCCGGAAGTATGCCAATGTATAAAACCCCAAGTCTAGAAGTCAAGCTGTGCACTTGGCTTCTCAAGTCTCCCACTTGGCCCTCTTCCAGGTTGTACTTCCCTTCTTTTCCTTTCTGTTTTAAAGCCTTTTAATAAACCTTCACTCCTGCTCTGAGAATTACCTATGTCTCACTTTCTGCCTTATGCCCCTAGTGGAATTCCTTCTGAGGAAGCAAGAATGGAGGGTGCTGAAAACCTATACAGATTTGCCGCCAATGTCTCCAGAACTCGGATGTCTTCCACAGGTAATAACATTGCTTTCAATATTTTTCATAATTATATCATGCTAAAAAACTAAGTATAACAGTGTCAAATACAAATACAATTAAAGCTTTTTGAATTCTATTTTACTTTACAAGTTTTTTTAAATCAAGTATGATTTTTCCTGGTGCCATTAAATTATAATTCTTTTCATATTTATATTTAATCATTTTATATAGAATTATTTTATATTTCTAGTACTTATTATTCTAGTATATCTCTTTTAGGCTTACTTTATGTCTCACTTTTATAAAAATAAGTAAAATATATATTTGATACATTACAATCACTTAGCAAAATTCTCAGGTATAATGCTATTTAAAAATTAATATACCATATTTATATAATAATGCTATAATTTTCTCATAAAATAATAAATCTTTTTTGTTTGAAATTATAGGATGATAAGTGGTCTTTAATTTATTCCCCTTGTTTGAATTTTCAGTAGTGAATATGTCCTTTCAAAAATATTTTTATGATAAATTCCAAATGCATACAATAGTGGATTACCTCTAGGCACTCATCATTCATTTCACCAACATCAACACTTGTCCAATTCCTTTAATCTTCACTCACTTCTCCCCATTTCCCCCAACCTCATTCCTGCCACAACTGCTGACTCAAACCGTTCAAAGGATTGTTTGGTCAATCCTTTTGTAACAATTTAGTTATGTGCTTTTCCTAAAAAATAAGTGGAAGATTATTTTTTATTTTTTATTGTTTATTTTTTACAATTATTTATTTCAATTTTGTGGGTATATAGTAGATGTATGTATTTATGGGGTGCATGAGATGTTCTGATTCAGGCATGCAATGAATAATAATCACATCATGTAAAATGGGGTATCCATTCTCTCAAGCATTTATCCTTTGTGTTACAAGCAATCCAATTAGACTCTTTTAGTTATTTTAAAATGCACAGTTAAATTATTACTGACTATAGTCGGCTTGTTGTGCTATCAAATACTAGATCTTATTTATTCTTTCTGTTTTTTTGTACCCATTAACCATCTCCAGCTTTGCCTCAAAACCCCCACTACCCTTCCCAGCCTCTGGTAACCATGCTTCTACTGTCTATCTCCATGAGTTCAATTGTTTTGATTTTTAGATCTCACAAATAAGTGAGAACATGAAATTAGAATTATTATTAAACAGATCTCAAAATGTGACTTAGTTGCGTATCTTCTCCTCCTCTCCCTGTATCAACCTGTTTCAGCCTGGAAGCCTCTAGTGGGAAGGAGGGATGTGGTTGGTTGCTTCTTCTTTTTTTTTTTTTTAATATATTTTAAGTTCTAGGGTACATGTGCATAACGTGCAGGTTTGTTACATATGTATACTTGTGCCCTGTTGCTGTGCTGCACCCATCAACTCGTCAGCACCCATCAACTCGTCATTTACATCAGGTATAACTCCCAGTGCAATCCTTCTCCCCTCCCCCCTCCCCATGATAGGCCCCGGTGTGTGATGTTCCCCTTCCAGAGTCCAAGTGATCTCATTGTTCAGTTCCCGCCTATGAGTGAGAACATGCGGTGTTTGGTTTTCTGTTCTTGTGATAGTTTGCTAAGAATGATGGTTTCCAGCTGCATCCCTGTCCCTACAAAGAACACAAACTCATCCTTTTTTTATGGCTGCATAGTATTCCATGGTGTATATGTGCCACATTTTCTTAATCCAGTCTGTCACTGATGGACATTTGGGTTGATTCCAAGTCTTTGCCATTGTGAATAGTGCCGCAATAAACACACGTGTGCATGTGTCTTTATAGCAGCATGATTTATAATCCTTTGGGTATATACCTAGTAATGGGATGGCTGGGTCATATGGTACGTCTAGTTCTAGATCCTTGAGGAATCGCCATACTGTTTTCCATAATGATTGAACTAGTTTACAATCCCACCAACAGTGTAAAAGTGTTCCTATTTCTCCACATCCTCTCCAGCACCTGTTGTTTCCTGACTTTGGAATGATCGCCATTCTAACTGGTGTGAGATGGTATCTCAGTGTGGTTTTGATTTGCATTTCTCTGATGGCCAGTGATGATGAGCATTTTTTCATGTGTCTGTTGGCTGTATGAATGTCTTATTTTGAGAAATGTCTGTTCATATCCTTTGCCCACTTTTTGATGGGGTTGTTTGTTTTTTTCTTGTTAATTTGTTTGAGTTCTTTGTAGGTTCTGGATATTAGCCTTTGTCAGATGAGTAGATTGCAAAAATTTTCTCCCATTCTGTAGGTTGCCCGTTCACTCTGATGGTAGTTTCTTTTGCTGTGCAGAAGCTCTTTAGTTTAATGAGATCCCATTTGTCAATTTTGGCTTTTGCTGCCGTTGCTTTTGGTGTTATAGACATGAAGTCTTTGCCCATGCCTATGTCCTGAATGGTACTACCTAGGTTTTCCTCTAGGGTTTTTATGGTATTAGGTCTAACGTTTAAGTCTCTAATCCATCTTGAAATAATTTTCGTATAAGGAGTAAGGAAAGGATCCAGTTTCAGCTTTCTACTTGTGGCTAGCCAATTTTCCCAGCACCATTTATTAAATAGGGAATCCTTTCCCCATTTCTTGTTTCTCTCAGGTTTGTCAAAGATCAGATGGCTGTAGATGTGTGGTATTATTTCTGAGGACTCTGTTCTGTTCCATTGGTCGATATCTCTGTTTTGGTACCAGTACCATGCTGTTTTGGTGACTGTAGCCTTGTAGTATAGTTTGAAGTCAGGTAGCGTGATGCCTCCAGCTTTGTTCTTTTGACATAGGATTGTCTTGGAAATGCGAGCTCTTTTTTGGTTCCATATGAACTTTAAAGCAGTTTTTTCCAATTCTGTGAAGAAAGTCATTGGTAGCTTGATGGGGATGGCATTGAATCTATAAATAACCTTGGGCAGTATGGCCATTTTCACAGTATTGATTCTTCCTATCCATGAGCATGGTATGTTCTTCCATTTGTTTGTGTCCTCTTTTATTTCATTGAGCAGTGGTTTGTAGTTCTCCTTGAAGAGGTCCTTTACATCCCTTGTAAGTTGGATTCCTAGGTGTTTTATTCTCTTTGAAGCAATTGTGAATGGAAGTTCATTCATGATTTGGCTCTCTGTTTGTCTGTTACTGGTGTATACGAATGCTTGAGATTTTTGCACATTAATTTTGTATCCTGAGACTTTGCTGAAGTTGCTTATCAGCTTAAGGAGATTTCGGGCTGAGACAATGGGATTTTCTAAATATACAATCATGTCATCTGCAAAGAGGGACAATTTGACTTCTTCTTTTCCTAACTGAATCCCCTTGATTTCTTTCTCTTGCCTGATTGCCCTAGCCAGAACTTCCAACACTATGTTGAATAGGAGTGGTGAGAGAGGGCATCCCTGTCTTGTGCCAGTTTTCAAAGGGAATATTTCCAGTTTTTGCCCATTCAGTATGATATTGGCTGTGGGTTTGTCATAAATCGCTCTTATGATTTTGAGGTACGTTCCATCAATACCGAATTTATTGAGCGTTTTTAGCATGAAGGGCTGTTGAATTTTGTCAAAAGCCTTTTCTGCATCTATTGAGATAATCATGTGGTTCTTGTCTTTGGTTCTGTTTATATGCTGGATTATGTTTATTGATTTGCGAATGTTGAACCAGCCTTGCATCCCAGGGATGAAGCCCACTTGATCATGGTGGATAAGCTTTTTGATGTGCTGTTGAATACGGTTTGCCAGTATTTTATTGAGGATTTTTGCATCGATGTTCATCAGGGATATTGGTCTAAAATTCTCTTTTTTGTTGTGTCTCTGCCAGGCTTTGGTATCAGGATGGTGTTGGCCTCATAAGATGAGTTAGGGAGGATTCCCTGTTTTTCTATTGATTGGAATAGTTTCAGAAGGAATGGTACCAGCTCCTCCTTGTACCTCTGGTAGAATTCAGCTGTGAATCCATCTGATCCTGGACTTTTTTTCGTTGGTAGGCTATTAATTATTGCCTCAATTTCAGAGCCTGCTATTGGTCTATTCAGGGATTCAACTTCTTCCTGGTTTAGTCATGGAAGAGAGTAAGTGTCTAGGAAATTATCCATTTCTTCTAGATTTTCTAGTTTATTTGCATAGAGGTGTTTATAGTATTCTCTGATGGTAGTTTGTATTTCTGTGGGGTCGGTGGTGATATCCCCTTTATCATTTTTTATTATGTCTCTTTGATTCTTCTCCATTTTCTTCTTTATTAGTCTTGCTAGCGGTCTGTCAATTTTGTTGATCTTTTCAAAAAACCAACTCCTGGATTCATTGATTTTTTGGAGGGATTTTTGTGTCTCTATCTCCTTCAGTTCTGCTCTGATCTTAGATATTTCTTGCCTTCTGCTAGCTTTTGAATGAGTTTGCTCTTGCTTCTCTAGTTCTTTTAATTGCGATGTTAGAGTGTCAATTTTAGATCTTTCCTGCTTTCTCTTGTGGGCATTTAGTGCTATAAATTTCCCTCTACACACTGCTTTAAATGTGTCCCAGAGATTCTGGTATGTTGTATCTTTGTTCTCATTGGTTTCAAAGAACATCTTTATTTCTGCCTTCATTTCGTCATGTACCCAGTAGTCATTCAGGAGCAGGTTGTTCAGTTTCCATGTAGTTGAGCAGTTTTGATTGAGTTTCTTAGTCCTGAGTTCTAGTTTGATTGCAGTGTGGTCTGAGAGACAGTTTGTTACAATTTCTGTTCTTGTACATTTACTGAGGACTGCTTTACTTCCAACTATGTGGTCAATTTTGGAATAAGTGCGATGTGGTGCTGAGAAGAATGTATATTCTGTTGATTTGGGGTGGAGAGTTCTATAGATGTCTATTAGTTCTGCTTGCTGCAGAGATGAGTTCAATTCCTGGATATCCTTGTTAATTTTCTGTGTCGTTGATCTGTCTAATGTTGACAGTGGACTGTTGAAGTCTCCCATTATTATTGTATGGGAGTCTAAGTCTCTTTGTAAGTCTCTAAGGACTTGCTTTATGAATCTGGGTGCTCCTGTATTGGGTGCATATATATTTAGGATAGTTAGCTCTTCCTGTTGAATTGATCCCTTTACCATTATGTAATGGCCTTCTTTGTCTCTTTTGATCTTTGATAGTTTAAAGTCTGTTTTATCAGAGACTAGTATTGCAACCCCTGCTTTTTTTTGTTCTCCATTTGATTGGTAAATCTTCCTCCATCCCTTTATTTTGAGCCTATGTATGTCTCTGCGTGTGAGATGGGTCTCCTGAATACAGCAGACTGATGGGTCTTGACTCTTTATCCAGTTTGCCAGTCTGTGTCTTTTAAATGGAGCATTTAGTCCATTTACATTTAAGGTTAATATTGTTATGTGTGAACTTGATCCTACCATTATGATATTAACTGGTTATTTTGCTCGTTAGTTGATGCAGTTTCTTCCTAGCCTTGATGGTCTTTACATTTTGGCATGTTTTTGCAATGGCTGGTACCGGTTGTTCCTTTCCATGTTTAGTGCTTCCTTCAGGGTCTCTTGTAAGGCAGGCCTAGTGGTGACAAAATCTCTAAGCATTTGCATATCTGTAAAGGATTTTATTTCTCCTTCGCTTATGAAACTTAGTTTGGCTGGATATGAAATTCTGGGTTGAAAATTCTTTTCTTTAAGAATGTTGAATATTGGCCCCCACTCTCTTCTGGCTTGTAGAGTTTCTGCCGAGAGATCTGCTGTTAGTCTGATGGGCTTCCCTTTGTGGGTAACCCGACCTTTCTCTCTGGCTGCCCTTAAGATTTTTTTCTTCATTTCAACTTTGGTGAATCTGGCAATTATGTGTCTTGGAGTTGTTCTTCTCGAGGAGTATCTTTGTGGTGTTCTATGTATTTCCTGGATTTGAATGTTGGCCTGCCCTACTAGGTTGGGGAAGTTTTCCTGGATGATACACTGAAGAGTGTTTTCCAACTTGGTTCCATTTTCCCCCACACTTTCAGGCATCCCAATCAGACGTAGATTTGGCCTTTTTACATAATCCCATACTTCTTGCAGGCTTCGTTCATTTCTTTTTCTTCTTTTTTCTTTTGATTTCTCTTCTTGCTTCATTTCGTTCATTTGATCCTTAATCGCTGACACTCTTTTCCAGTTGATCGAGTCAGTTACTGAAGCTTGTGCATTTGTCACGTATTTCTCGTGTCATGGTTTTCATCTCTTTCATTTCGTTTAGGACCTTCTCTGCATTAATTATTCTAGCCATCAATTCTTCCACTTTTTATTCAAGACATTTAATTTCTTTGCGCTGGGCACGTAATTACTCCTTTAGCTCTGAGAAGTTTGATGGACTGAAGCCTTCTTCTATCATCTCGTCAAAGTCATTCTCCGTCCAGCTTTGACCCGTTGCTGGCGATGAGCTGCGCTCTTTTGCCGGAGGAGACGCGCTCTTATTTTTTAAAATTCCAGCTTTCTGCCCTGCTTTTTCCCCATCTTTGTGGCTTTATCTGCCTCTGGTTTTTAACGGAAGATATTACCTTTTTCACCATAGCCCTCTATGGGCTTCCAAATATCACTTTGTAAATTTCACAAGAAAAGTCTTAGTGAACGGCTTCTTGAGGGGAAAGCTGTAACTCTGTGAGATGAATTAACAGAACACAAAGCAGTTTCTCAGAAATCTTGTTTCCAGTTTTTAATGAAAGATATTTCCTTTTTCACCATACCCCCCTGGGCTTCGAAATATCACTTTTCAAATTCCACAAGAACAGTCTTAGCGAAAGGATTCTTGAGGAGAAAGGTGTAACTCTGTGAGATGAATTACCAGAACACAAAGCAGTTTCTCAGAAAGGTTCTTTTCGGTTTTTATCTTAGGATATTTCCATTTTCACCGTAGCCCTCTATGGGTTTCCAAATATCACCTGGCAAATTCCACAAGAACAGTCTTAGCGAAAGGCATCTTGAGGGGAAAGCTGTAAATCTGTGAGATGAATTAACAGAACACAAAGCAGTTTCTAAAAAACATTCTTTCCAGTTTTTAATGGAAGATATTTCATTTTTCATCATAGCCCTCTATGGGCTTCCAAATATCACCTTGAAAATTCCACAGGAACAATCTTAGTGAACGGCTTCTTGAGGGGAAAGCTATAACTCTGTGAGATGAATTAAGAGAACATAATGTAGTCTCTCAGAAAGCTTCTTTTCGGTTTTTATCTTAGAATATTTCCTTTTTGCCATAACCCTCTATGGGCTTCTAAAATCAATTTGCAAATTCCACAAGAACAGTCTTAGCGAAAGGCTTCTTGAGGAGAATGCTGTAACTCTGTGAGATGAATTAACAGGAAACAAAGCACTTTCTGGCTTATTTCCAGTTTATAACCGAAAACATTTCCTTATTCACCATAGCCCTCTATGACCTTCTAAATACCATTTTCGAAATGACACAAGAACAGTTCTAGCGAAAGACTTCTTGAGGGGAAAGCTGTAACTCTGTGAGATGAATTAACAGAACACAAAGCAGTTTCTCAGAAAGCTTCTTTCCAGTTTATATCGGAAGATATTTCCTTTTTCACCATATCCCTCTATGGGCTTCCAAATATGAACTTGCAAATTCCACAAGAACAGCCTTAGCGAAGGGCTTCTTGAGAAAGGCTTTTTAGGGGAAAGCTGTAACTCTGTGAGTTGAATTAACAGAACACAAAGCAGTTTCTCAGAAAGCTTGTTTCCAGTTTTTAACCGAAGATATTTCCTTTTTCACCGTATCCCTCTATGGGCTTCCAAATATCACTTTGCAACTTCCACAAGAACAGTCTTAGCGAAAGGCTTCTTGAGGGGAAAGCTGTAGCTCTGTGAGATTAATTAACAGACAACAAAGCAGTTACTCAGAAAGCTTCTTTCCAGTTTTTAACGGAAGAGATTTCCTTTTTCACCTTATCCCTCTATGGGCTTTGAAATATCACTTTGCAAATTCCACAAGAACAGTCTTATTGAACGGATTCTTGAGGGGAAAGCTATAACTCTGTGAGATGAATTAAGAGAACACAGTGCAGTTTTTCAGAAAGCATCTTTTCGGTTTTTATGTTACGATATTTTCTTTCTCACCATAGCTCTCTAAGGGCTTCCAAATATCACATTGCAAATTCCACAAGAACAATCTTAGGGGAAGGCTCCTTGAAGGGAAAGCTGTAACACTGTGAGATGAATTAACAGAACACAAAGTAGTTTCTCAGAAAGCTTCATTCCAGTTTTTAACGGAAGTTATTTCCTTTATTACCATAGCCTTCTATGGGCTTCCATATATCAGTTTGCAAATTTCACAAGAACAGTCTTAGCGAAGGATTCCTGAGGAGAAAGCCGTAACTCTCTGAGATGAATTAACAGAACACAAAGCAGTTTCTCAGAAAGCTTCTTTTCGGTTTTTATCTTAGGATATTTCCATATGCACCATAGCTCTCTATGGCCTTCCAAATATCACTTTGCCAATTCCAAAAGAACAGTCTTTGCGAAAGGCTTCTTGAACGGAAAGCTGTAAATCTCTGAGATGAATTAACAGAACAGAAAGCAGTTACTCAGAAAGCTTCTTTTCAGTTTTTGTCTTAGGATATTTCCTTTTTCACCCTAGCACTCTAAGGGCTTCCAAATATCACATTGCAAATTCCACAAGAGCAGTCTTAGCGAAAGGCTTCTTGAGGGGAAAGCTGTAATTCTGTGAGATGAATTAACAGAACACAAAGCATTTTCTCAGAAAACTTCTTTCCAGTTTTTAACTGAAGATATTTCCTTTTTCACCATAGACCTCTTTAGGTTTTCAAATATCACTTTGCAAATTACACAAGAACAGTCTTAGCAAAAGGCTTCTTGCGGAGACAGCTGAAACTCTGTGAGATGAAGGAAGAGAACACAAAAAAGTTTCTCAGAAATCTTTCCAGTTTTTAACTGAAGATATTTCCTTTTTCACCATAGCACACTATGGGCTTCCAAATATCACTTTGCAAATTCCACAAGACCAGTCCTAGCGAAAGGTTTCTTGAGGAGAAAGCTGTAACTCTCTGAGATGAATTAACAGAACAAAAAGCAGTTTCTCAGAAAACTTCTTTTCAGTTTTTAACTGAAGATATTTCCTATTTCACCATAGCCCTCTATGGGCTTCCAAATATCACTTTGCAAATTTTACAAGAACAGCCTTCGCGAAAGACTTCTTGAGAGGAAAGCTGTAAATCTGTGAGATGAATTAACAGAACACAAAACAGTTTCTCAGAAAGATTATTCCCAGTTTTTATGGAGGATATTTCCTGTTTCACCATAGCCCTCTATGGATTCCAAATATCACTTTTCAAATTCCACAATAATAGTCTTAGGGAAAGGCTTCTTGACGGGAAAAGTGTAACTCTGTGAAATGAATTAAAAGAACCCAAAGCAGTTTCTCAGGAATCTTATTTTTATTTTTTAACGGAAAATATTTCCTTTTTCACCTTAGCCCTCTATGGGCTTCCAAATATCACCTTGTAAATTCCACAAGAAGACTCTTAGCGAAAGGCTTCTTGAGGAGATAGCTGTAACTCTGTGTAATGCATTAACAGAACACAAAACAGTTTCCAGAAAGCTTCTTTCCAGTCTTTAACGTAAGATAATTTCTTTTTCACCGTAGCCCTCTATCGGCGTCCAAATATCCTTTGCAAATTCCAGAAGAACAGTCTTAGCGAAAGGCTTCTTGAGGGGAAAGCTGTAACCCTGTGAAAAGAAATAACAGAATAAAAAGCAGTTTCTCAGAAAGCTTCTTTTCAGTTATTATCTCAGAATATTTCCTTTTTCACCTTAGCCCTCTATGGGCTTCCAAATATCAATTTGCAAATTCCACAAGAACAGTCTTAGTGAACGGCTTCTTGAGGGGAAAGCTGTAACTCTGTGAGATGAACTAAGAGAACACTAAGCAGTTTCTCAGAAAACTTCTTTTCAGTTTTTATCTTAGTATATTTCCTTTTTCACCGTAGCCCTCGAAGGGCTTCCAAATATCACTTTACAAATTCCACAAGAACAGTCTTAGAAAAAGGCTTCTGGAGGGGAAAGGTGTAACTCTCTGAGATGAATTAAAAGAACCCAAGGCAGTTTTTCAGAAATCTTGTTTTCATTTTTTAACGGAAAATATTTCCTTTTTCAAAATATAACTCCATGGGTTTCCTAATATCACTTTGAAAATTCCACAAGAACAGGCTTAGCGAAAGTTTTCTTGAGGAGGAAGCTGTAACTCTGTGAGATGAATTAACAGAACACAAAACAGTTTCCAGAAAGCTTCTTTCCAGTTTTTTCGGAGGATATTTCCTTTTTCACCATCGCCCTCTATGGGCTTCCAAATATCACTTTGCAAATTACACAAGAACAGTCTTAGCGAAAGGCCTCTTTAGGGGAAAGCTGTAACTCTGTGAGATGAATTAACAGAACACAAAGCAGTTTCTCAGAAAGCTTCTTTTTAGATTTTATCTTAGGATATTTCCTTTTTCACCATAGCCCTCAATGGGCTTCCAAATATCACTTTGCAAATTCCACCAAAACAGTCTTATCGAAAGGCTTCTTGACGGAAAAGCTGTAACTCTGTGAGATGAATTAACAGAACTCAAAGCAGTTTCTCAGAAATATTCTTTCCAGTTTTTAACAGAATATATTTACTTTTTCACCATAACCCTCTATGGGCCTCCAAATATCACTTTGCAAATTCCACAAGAACAGTCTTAGCGAAAGGCTTCTTGAGGGGAAAGCTGTAACTCTGTGAGATGAACTAACAGAACGAAAAGCGGTTTCTCAGAAAGTTTCTTTTCTTTTTTTAACTTAGGATATTTCCATTTTCACCATTGCCCTCTAGGGGATTCTAAATATCACTTTGCACATCCCACAAGAACAGTCTTAGTTAAAGGCTTCTTGAGGTGAAAGCTTTAACTCGGTGAGATGTATTAACAAAACACACGGCAGGTTCTCAAAAAACTTCTTTCCAGTTTTTAACAGAAGATATTACCTTTTTCACCATAGCCCTCTAAGGGTTTTGAAATATCACTTTGCAAATTTCACAAGAATAGTGTTAGTGAACGGCTTCTTGAGGGGAAAGCTGAAACTCTGTGAGATGAACAAACATAACAGAAAAAAGTTTCTCAGAGAGCTTCTTTTTGGTTTTTAACGGAAGATATTTCCTTTTTCACCATAGCTCTCTAAGGGCTTCCAAATTTCACTTTGCAAATTCCACAAGAACAGTCTTAGTGAAAGGCTTCTTGAGGGGAAAGCTGTAGCTCTGTGAGATGAATTAACATTACACAAAGCAGTTTCTCAGAAAGTTTTTTTCAGATTTTATCTTAGGATATTTCCTTTTTCACCATAACCCTCTATAGGCTTCCAATATCACTTTGCAAATTCCACAAAAACAGTCTTATCGAAAGGCTTCTTGAGGGAAAAGCTGTAACCCTGTGAGATGAATTAACAGAACCCAAAGCAGTTTCTCAGAAAGATTCTCTTCAGGTTTTATCTTAGGATATTTCCTTTTTCACCGTAGCCCTTTATGGCCTTCCAAATATCACTTTGCAAATTCCACAAGAACACTCTTAGCGA
Source organism: Chlorocebus sabaeus (assembly GCF_047675955.1). NCBI lineage: Eukaryota > Metazoa > Chordata > Mammalia > Primates > Cercopithecidae > Chlorocebus > Chlorocebus sabaeus. The sequence goes on along the minus strand of NW_027327647.1, from coordinate 65,981 downwards.
AAGGCTTCTGGAGGGGAAAGCTGTAACTCTTAGATGAATTAACAGAATACAAAGAAGTTTCCCAGAAATCTTCTTTCCAGTTTTTAATGGAAGATATTTCCTTTTTCACTGTAGCCTTTTATGGGCCTCAAAATATCACCTTGCATATTCCACAAGAACAGTCTTAGCGAAAGTCTTCTTGAGGGGAAAGCTGTGACTCTGTGAGATGAATTAACAGAACACAATGCAGTTTCTCAGAAATCTTCTTTCCAGTTTTTAACGGAAGATATTCTTTTTTCACCATAGCCGATTACGGGCTTCCAAATATCGCTTTGGAAATTTCACAAGAACAGTCTTAGTGAACTGCTTCTTGAGTGGAAAGTTGTAACTCTGTGAGATGAACTAACAGAACAATAAGCGATTTCTCAGAAAGCTTCTTTTCTTTTTTTATCTTAGGAGATTTCCATTTTCAACATTGCCCTCTATGGGCTTCCAAATATCACTTGGCAAATTATACAACAACAGCCTTAGTGAAAGGCTTCTTGAGGGGAAAGCTGTAACTCTGTGAGTTGAGTTAACAGAACCCAGAGTAGTTTCTCAGAAAGTTTTTTCCAGTTTTTAACTGAAGATATTTCCTTTTTCACCGTTGCCCTCTATGGGCTTCCAAATATCACTTTGCAAATTCCACAAGAACAGTCTCAGCGAAAGGCTTCTTGAGGGGAAAGCACTAACTCTGTGAGATGAATTAACAGAACACAAAGGAATTTCTCAGAAATCTTCTTTCTAGTTTTTAACGGAAGATATTCCTTTTTCACCATAGCCCTTTAAGGGTTTCCAAATATCACTTTGGAAGTTCCACAAGAACAGTCTTAGCGACAGGCTTCTTGAGGGGAATGCTGTAACTCTGTGAGTTGAATTAAGAGAACACAAAGTAGTTTCTCAGAAAGCTTCTTTCCAGTTTTTAACTGAAGATATTTCCTTTTTCACCATAGCCCTCTATGGGCTTCCAATATCACTTTGCAAATTTCAAAAGAACAGTTTTAGCGAAATGCTTCTTAAGGGGAAAGCTCTAACTCTTTGAGATAAATCAACAGAATACAATGTAGTTTTTCAGAAAGCTTCTTTTCAGTTTCTATCTTAGCCTATTTTCTTTTTCACCATAGCCCTCTATGGTCTTCCAAATATCACCTTGCAAATTCCACAAGAACAGTCTTAGCGAAAGGCTTCTGGAGGGGAAATCTCTAATTCGGTGAGATGTATTAACAGAAAACACACCAGTTTCTCAAAAAGTTTATTTCCCCTTTTTAACGGGAGATATTTCCTTTTTCACCATAGCGCTCTATGGGTCTTCAAATATGAATTTGCAAATTGCACAAGAATAGTCTTAGTGAACGGCTTCTTGAGGAAAAAGCTCAAACTCTGTGAGATGAACTAACAGAACACAAAGCAGTTTTCCAAAAAGCTTCTTTTCGGTTTTTAATGGAAGATATTCCCTTTTTCACCATGGCCTTCTATGAGCTCCGAAATTTCACTTTGCAAATTCCACAAGAACAGTCTTAGCGAAAGGCTTCTGCAGGGATAAGCTGTAACTCTGTGAGATGAATTAACATACACAAAGCAGCTTCTCAGAAAGCTTCTGTTCAGTTTTTTTCTTAGGATATTTCCTTTTTCACCATAGCCTTCTAAGGGCTCCAAATATAACTTTGCAAATTCCACAAGAACAGTCTTAGTGAAAGGCTTCATGAAGGGAAAGCTGTAACTCTGTGAGTTGAATTAAGAGAACACAAAGTAGTTTCTCAGAAATCTTCTTTCCAGTTTTTAACGGAAGATATTTCCTTTTTCACCATAAAACTCTATGGGGTTCCAAATATCACTTTGCAAATTTCACAAGAATAGTCTCAGTGAACGAATTCTTGAGGAGAAAGCTGTAACTCTGTGAGATGAACTAACAGAACACAAAGCAGTTTCTCAGAAAGCTTCTTTTCGGTTTTTATCTTAGGATATTTCCATTTTCATCACAGCCCTTTATGGGCTTCCAAATATCACTTTGCAAATTTCACAAGAATAGTCTCAGTGAAAGAATTCTTGAGGAGAAAGCTGTAACTCTGTGAGATGAACTAACAGAACACAAAGCAGTTTCTCAGAAAGCTTCTTTTCGGTTTTTATCTTAGGATATTTCCATTTTCATCACAGCCCTTTATGGGCTTCCAAATATCACTTTGCAAATTTCACAAGAATAGTCTCAGTGAACGAATTCTTGAGGAGAAAGCTGTAACTCTGTGAGATGAACTAACAGAACACAAAGCAGTTTCTCAGAAAGCTTCTATTCGGTTTTTATCTTAGGATATTTCCATTGTCATCATAGCCCTTTATGGGCTTCCAGATATCACTTTGCAAATTTCACAAGAATAGTCTCAGTGAACGAATTCTTGAGGGGAAAGCTGTAACTCTGTGAGATGAACTAACAGAACACAAAGCAGTTTCTCAGAAAGCTTCTTTTCGGTTTTTATCTTAGGATATTTCCATTTTCATCATAGCCCTTTATGGGCTTCCAAATATCACTTTGCAAATTCAACAAGAACAGTCTTATCGAAAGGCTTCTTGAAGGGAAAGCTGTAACTCTGTGAGATGAATTTAAGAACACAAAGCAGATTCTCAGAAAGCTTATTTCCAGTTTTTAAAGGAAGATATTTCCTTTTTCACCATTGCTCTCTATGGGCTTCCAAATATCACTTTGCAAATTACACAACAACAGCCATAACGAAAGGCTTCTTGAGGGTAAAGCTGTAACTCTGTGAGTTGAATTTTCAGAATACAAAGCAGTTTCTCAGAAAGCTTCTTTTCAGTTTTTATCTCAGGATATTTCGTTTTTCACCATAGCCCTGCATCGGCTTCCAAATATCCCTTTGCAAATTCCACAAGAACAATCATAGCAAAAGGCTTCTGGAGGGCAATGCTGTAACTCGGTGAGATGAATTAACAGAACACAAAGCAGGTTCTGAGAAAGCTTCTTTCTAGTGTTCAACGGAAGATGTTTCCTTTTTCACCATGGCCCTCCATGGGATTCCAAATATCCCTTTGCAAATTCCACAAGAACAGTCTTAGTGAAAGACTTCTTTAGGGGAAACTGTAACTCTGTGAGATGATCTAACAGAACACAAAGCAGTTTCGCAGAAAGCTTCATTTCGGTTTTATCTTAGGATATTTCCATTTTCACTTTAGCCTACTAAGGGCTTCCAAATATCACTTTGCAAATTCCAACAGAACAGTCTTAGCGAAAGGCTTCTTGAGGGGAAAGATGTAACTCTTTGAGATGAATTAGCAGAACACAAAGAAGTTTCTCAGAAAGCTTCTTTCCAGTTTTTAACGGAAGATATTTCCTTTTTCACCATAGCCCTCTATGGGCTTCCAAATATCACTTTGAAAATTCCACAAGAACAGTCTTAGCGAAAGGCTTCTTCAGGGGAAAGCAGTAACTCTGTGAGATGAATTAACAGAACACAAAACAGTTTCTCAGAAAATTTCTTTCCAGTTTTTAACGGAAGATATTTACTTTTACACCATAGCCCTGTATGGGCTTCCAAATATCTCTTTGCAATTTCCACAAGAACACTCTTAGTGAACGACTTCTTGAGGGGCTCTAAATATCTAGGGGCTTCCAAATATTACTTTGCAAAATCCACAAGAACAGCCTTAGTGAACGGTTTCTTGAGGTGAATGCTGTAAGTCTGTGAGATGAATTCAGAGAACACAAAGCAGTTTCTCAGAAATTTTCTTTTCAGTTTTTTTCTTAGGATATTTTCTTTTTAACCATAGATCTCTACGATTTTCCAAATATCTTTTTCCAAATTCCACAAAAACAGCTTTACCGAAAGTTTTCTTGAGGGGAAAGCCGTAATTCTGTGAGATGAATTAACAGAACACAAAGCAATTTCTCAGAAAGCTTCTTTCCAGTTTTTATCTGAAGATATTTCCTTTACACCATAGTCCTCTATGGGCTTCCAAATATCACTTTGCAAAATCCACAAGAACAGTCTTAGTGAACGGTTTCTTGAGGGGAAAGCTGTAATTCTATAAGATGAATTAACAGAACACAAAGTCGTTTCTCAGAAAGCTTCTTTTCAGTTCTTATCTTAGGAAATTTCTTTTTCACCACAGCCCTCTATGGGCTTCCAAATATCACTTTGCAAATTCCACAAGAACAGTCTTAGCGTAATGCTTCTTGAGGGGAAAGCTGTAACACTGTCACCTGAAATAACAGAACACAAAGCAGTTTCTCAGAAAACTTCTTTCCAGTTTATAACTGAAGATATTTCCTTTTTCACCATAGCCCCCTATGGGTTTCCAAATATCACTTTGAAAATTCCACAAGAACGGTCTTAGTGAACGGTTTCTGGAGGGCAAAGCTGTAACTCTGTCAGATGAATTAACGGAACACAAAGCAGTTTCTCAAGAAGCTTCTTTCTAGTTTTCATCTGAGGACATTTCCTTTTTCACCATAGCCCTCTATGGGCTTCCAAATATCACTTTGCAAATTCCACAAGAACAGTCTTAGCGAAAGGCTTCTTGAGGGGAAAGCTGTAACTCTGTGAGATGAATTAACAGAAAACAAAGCAGTTTCTCAGAAAGCTTCTTTCCAGTTTTTAACGGAGGATATTTCCTTTCTCACCATAGTCCTCTATGGGCTTCCAAGTATCACTTTGCAAATCCCACAAGAACAGTGTTAGCGAAAGGCTTCTTGAGGGAAAAGCTGTAACTCTGTGAGATGAATTAACAGAACACAAAGCAGTTTCTCAGAAAGCTTTTTTCCAGTTTCTAACTAAAGATATTCCTTTTTTCACCGTAACCCTACATGGGCTTCCAAATATTACTTTGCGAATTACACAAGAACAGTCTTAGCGAAAGGCTTCTTGAGGGGAAAGCTGTAACACTGTGAGATGAATTAACAGAACACAAAGCAGTTTCTCAGAAAGCTTCTTTCCAGTTTTTATCTAAGGACATTTCCTTTTTCTCCGTAGCCCTCTATGGACTTCCAAATATTACTTTGCAAATTCCACAAGAAGAGTCTTAGCGAAAGACTTCTTGAGGGGAAAGCTGTAGCTCTTTGAGATGAAATAACAGAACACAAAGCAGTTTCTCAGAAAGCTTCTTTCAGGTTTTTAACTGAACATATTTACTTTTTCACAATAGGCGTCTCAGTGGTAACAAATATCACTTTGGAAATTCCACAAGAACAGTCTTAGTGTGCGACTTTTTGAGGGGAAAGCTGTAACTCTGTGAGGTGAATTAACAGAACACAAAGCAGTTTCTCAGAAAGCTTCTTTCCAGTTTTTATCTAAGGACATTTCCTTTTTCTCCGTAGCCCTCTATGGGCTTCCAAATATTACTTTGCAAATTCCACAAGAAGAGACTTAGCGAAAGACTTCTTGAGGGGAAAGCTGTAGCTCTTTGAGATGAAATAACAGAACACAAAGCAGTTTCTCAGAAAGCTTCTTTCAGGTCTTTACCTGAACATATTTACTTTTTCACAATAGGCGTCTCAGGGGTAACAAATATCACTTTGGAAATTCCACAAGAACAGTCTTAGTGTGCGACATTTTGAGGGGAAAGCTGTAACTCTGTGAGGTGAATTAACAGAACACAAAGCAGTTTCTACGAAAGCTTCTTTTCAGTTTTTATCTTAGGATATTTCCTTTCTAACCATAGCCCTCTATGGGCTTCCAAATATCACTTTGAGAATTCCGCAAGAACAGTCTTAGCGAAAGGCTTCCTGAGGGGAAATCTGTTACTCTTTGAGATAAATTACCAGAATATAAAGCAGTTTTTCAGAAAACTTCTTTCCAGTTTTTAATGAGGATATTTTCTTTTTACCATCGCCCTCTATGGTCTTCCTGATATCACTTTGAATATTACACAAGAACAGTCTTAGTCAACGGCTTCTTGAGGGGAAATCTGTAACACTGTGAGATGAATTAACAGAACACAAAGCAGTTTCACAGAAAGCTTCTTTCAGATTTTTATCTGAGGACATTAACTTTTTCACCATATACCTCTAGGGTCTTCCAAATATCACTTTGCAAATCCCACAAGAACAGTCTTAGCGAAAGCCTTCATGAGGGTATAGCTGAAACTCTGTGAGATAAATTAACAGAACACAAAGCAGTTTCTCAGATAGATTCTTTCCAGTTTTTAGCTGAAGATACTTTATTTTTCACCATAACCCTCCATAGGCTTCCAAATATCACCTTGCAAATTCCAAAAGAACTGTCTTAGTGAACGGCCTCTTGAAGGGAAAGCTGTAACTCTGTGAAAGGAACTAGAAGAACACAAAGAAGTTTCACAGAAAGCTTCTTTCCAGTTTTTAACTGAAGATATTTCCTTTTTCACCGTAGCCCTCTATGATCTTGCAAATATCACTTTGCAAATCCCACAAGAAGAGTCTTAGCGAAAGGCTTCTTGAGAAGAAAGCTATAACTCTCTGAGATGAACAAACAGTACACAAAATAGTTGGTTCAAAAGCTTCTTTCCAGTTTTTATCTTAAGATACTACCTTTTTCACCACAGCCCTCTACAGGCTTCGAAATATCACTTTCCAAATTCCACAACAAGAGTCTTAGCGAAAGGCTTCTTGAGGGGAATGCTGTAACTCTGTGAGATGTATTAACAGAACACAACGCAGTTTCTCAGAAAGCTTCTTTCCAGTTTTTCAAAGAAGATATTTCCTTTTTCACCATAGCCCTCTATGGGCTTCCAAATATCACTTTGCAAATTCAAAAAGAACAGTCTTAGCGAAAGGCTTCTTGAGGCGAAAGCTGTAACTCTGTGAGATGAATTAACAGAACACAAAGCAGTTATTCAGAAATCTTCTTTACAGGTTTTAACTGAAGATACTTCCTTTTTCACCATAGCCCTCTATTGGCTTCAAAATATCACTTTGCAAATTCCACAAGAATTTTCTTAGCGAAAGGCTTCTTGAGGGGATATCTGTAACTCTGTGAAATGAATTAGCAGAACACAAAGCAGTTTCTCAGAAAGATTCTTTCCAGTTTTTAACGGAAGATATTTCCTTTTTCACCATAGCCCTCACTAGGCTTCCAAATATCACTTTGAAAATTCCACAAGAACAGTATAAGCAAAAGACTTCTCGAGGGGAAAGCTGTAACTCTGTGAGATGAATTAACAAAACACAAAGAAGTTTCTCAGAAAGCTTCTTTCCAGTTTTTAACTGAAGTTATTTCCTTTTTCACCATAGCCCTCTACGGGCTTCCAAATATCACTTCGCAAATTCCACAAGAACAGTCTTAGCGAAAGGCTTCTTGAGGGGAAAGCTGTAGCTCTGTGAGATGAATTAACAGAACACAAAGCAGTTTCTCAGAAAGCTTCTTTCCAGTTTTTAACGGAGGATATTTCCTTTTTCACCCTAGACCTCTATGGGCTTCTAAATATCACGCTCTAAATTGCACAAGAACAGTCTTAGTGAAAGGCTTCTTGAGAGGAAAGCTGTAACTCTGTGAGATGAATTAAGAGAACACAAAGAAGTTTTTCAGAAAGCTTATTTTCAGTTTTTATCTTATGCTATTTCCTTTTTCACCATAGATCTCTGTAGGCTTCTAAATATCACTTCCCAAATTCGACAGGAACTGTCTTAGGGAAAGGCTTCGTTAGAGGAAAGCTGTAACTTTGTGAGATGAATTAACAGAACACAACGCAGTGTCTCAGAAAGTCTCTTTCCCGTTTTAAACCGAAGATATTTCCTTTTCACCATAGCTCTCTATGGCCTTCGAAATGTCACTTTGGAAATTCCACAAGAACAGTCTTAGCGAAAGGCTTCTTGAGGGAAAAGCTGTAGCTCTGTGAGATGAATTAACAGAACACAAAGCAGTTTCTCAGAAAGCTTCTTTCCAGTTTTTAACGGAGGATATTTCCTTTTTCACCATAGACCTCTATGGGCTTCTAAATATCACGTTCTAAATTGCATAAGAACAGTCTTAGCGAAAGGCTTCTTGAGGGGAAAGCTGTAACTCTGTGAGATGAATTAACAGAACACAAAGTTTCTCAGAAAGTTTCTTTCCAGTTATTAACAGAGGATATTTCCTTTTTCACCATAGCCCTCTATGGGCTTCTAAATATCACGCTCTAAATTGCACAAGAACAGTCTTAGTGAAAGGCTTCTTGAGAGGAAAGCTGTAACTCTGTGAGATGAATTAAGAGAACACAAAGCAGTTTTTCAGAAAGCTTATTTTCAGTTTTTATCTTATGCTATTTCCTTTTTCACCATAGATCTCTGTAGGCTTCTAAATATCACTTCCCAAATTCGACAGGAACTGTCTTAGGGAAAGGCTTCGTTAGAGGAAAGCTGTAACTTTGTGAGATGAATTAACAGAACACAACGCAGTGTCTCAGAAAGCCTCTTTCCCGTTTTAAACCGAAGATATTTCCTTTTCACCATAGCTCTCTATGGCCTTCGAAATGTCACTTTGGAAATTCCACAAGAACAGTCTTAGCGAAAGGCTTCTTGAGAGGAAAGCTGTAAGTCTGTGAGATGAATTCACAGAACACAAAGAAGTTTCTCAGAAAGCTTCTTTCAAATTTTTAACTGTAGTTATTTCTTTTTTACTGTAGCCCTCTAGGGGCTTCCAAATATCACTTTGCAAATTCCACAAGAACAGTCTTACCGAGAGGCTTCTTGAGGGGGGAGCTGTAACTCAGTGCGATGCATTAGCAGAACACAAAGCAGTTTCTCAAAAAGCTTCTTTCCAGTTTTTAACTGAAGAGATTTCCTTTTTCACCCTAGCCCTCTATGGGCTTCCAAATATCATTTTGAAAATTCCACAAGAACAGTCTTAGCGAAAGTCTTCTTGAGGGGAAAGCTGTAACTCTGTTAGATGAATTAACACAACACAAAGCAGTTTCTCAAAAGGCTTCTTTTCAGCTTTTATCTTAGCATACTTCCTTTTTCACCACAGCTCTCTATGGGCTTCCAAATATCACTTTTTAAATTCCACAAGAACTCCCTTAGCGAAAGGCTTCTTGAGGGGAAAGCTGTAACTCTGTGAGATGAATTAACAGAACACAAAGCAGTATCTCAAAAGGCTTCTTTTCACTTTTTATATTAGGATATTTCCTTTTTCACCACAGCTCTCTATGATCTTCCAAGTAGCACATTTTAAATTCCACAAGAACTCCCTTAGCGAAAGGCTTCTTGAGGGGAGAGCTGTAACTCTGTGAGATGAATTAACAGAACACAAAGCAGTTTCTCAAAACGCTTCTTTCCAGTTTTAAACTGAATATATTTCCTTTCTCACCATCCCCTCCATGGGCTTCCAAATATCACTTTGCAAATTCCACAAGAACAGTCTTAGCGAAAGGTTTCTCCAGGGAAAAGCTGTAACTCTTTGAGATGAATTAACAGAACACAAAACAGTTTCTCAGAGATCTTCTTTCCAGTTTTTACCTGAAGACATTACCTTTTTCACCATAGCCCTCTATAGGCTTCCAAATATCACTTTGAAAATTCCACAAGAACATACTTAGCGAAAGGCTACTTGAGGGGAAAGCTGTAACTCTGTGAGATGAATTAACAGAACTCAAAGCAGTTTCTCAGAAATCTTCTTTCCAGTTTCTAACAGAATATATTTACTTTTTCACCATAACCCTCTATGGGCCTCCAAATATCACTTTGCAAATTCCACAAGAACAGTCTTAGCGAAGGGCTTCTTGAGGGGAAAGCTGTAACTCTGTGAGATTAATTACAAAACACAAAGCAGTTTCTCAGAAAACTTCTTTCCACTTTTTAAATGAAGATAATTCGTTTTTCACAGTAGCTCTCTAGAGGCTTCCGAATATCACTTTGCAAATTAAACAAGAACAGTCTTAGCGAAAGGCTTCTTGACGGGAAAACTAACTCTGTGAAATGAATTAGCAGAACACAAAGCAGTTTCTCAGAAAGATTCTTTCCAGTTTTTAACGGAAGATATTTCCTTCTTCACCATAGCCCTCTATGGTCTTCCAGATATCGCTTTGCAAATTCCACAAGAACAGTCTTAGCGAAAGGCTTCTTGAGCGGTAAGCTGTAACTCTGTGAGATGAATTAACAGAACACAAAGCAGTTTCTCAGAAAGCTTCTTTTCAGTTTTTATCTTAGGATATTTCCTTTTCCAGCATAGAGCTCTAGGGCTTCCAAATAGCACTTTGCAAGTTCCACAAGAACAGTCTTAGCGAAAGGGTCTTTTAGGAGAAAGCTGTAAATCTGTGAGATGAATTATCAGAACACAAAGCAGTTTCTCAGAATGCTTCTATCCAGTTCTTAACGGAAGATATGTCCTTTTTCACCATAGCCCTCTATGGGCTTCCAAATATCACTTTACAAATTACACAAGAACAGTCTTAGCCAAAGACTTCATGAGGGGAAAGCTGTAATTCTGTGAGATGAATTAGCAGAACACAAAGCAGTTTCTCAGAATGCTTCTTTCCAGTTTTTAACGGAAGATATTCCCTTTTTCACCATAGCCCTCTAGGGGTTCTACATCTCAAATTCCAAATTCCACATGAACAGTCTTAGCGAAAGGCTTCTTGAGGGGAAAGCTGTAACTCTGTGAGATCAATTAATAGAACACAAAGCAGTTTCTCAGAATGCTTCTTTAAACTTTTTAACTGAACATATTTCCTTTTTCACCATAGCCCTCTATGGACTTCGAAATATCACTTTGCTAATTTCTCAAGAACAGTCTTAACCAAAGGCTTCTTGAGTGGAAAGCTGTAACTCTGTGAGATGAATTAACGGAACACAACGCTGTTTCTCTGAAATCTACTTTCCAGTTTTTAACTGAAGATATTCACTTTTTCACCATAGCCCTCCATGGGCTTCCAAATATCACTTTACAAATTCCACAAGAACAGTCTTAGGGAAAGGCTTCTTGAGGGGAAAGCTGTAACTGTGTGAATTGAATTAACAGTACACAAAGCAGTTTCGCAGAAAGCTTCTTTCCAGTTTTTAACGGAAAATGTTTCCTTTTTAACCGTAGCCCTCTATGGGCTTCCAAATATCACTTTGCAAATTCCACAAGAACAGCCTTAGCAAAAGGCTTCTTGAGGGGAAAGCTGTAACTCTGTGAGGTGAATTAACAGAACACAAAGCAATATCTCAGAAAGCTTCTTTCCAGTTTTTAACGGAAGATATTTCCTTTTTCACATTAGCCCTCTCTATGCTTCCAAATATCACTTTGCAAATTTCACAAGAACAGGCTTAAAAAAAGGCTTCTTGAGGGGAAACTTGTAACTCTCTGAAATGAATTAATAGAACACAAAGCAGTTTCTCAGAAAGCTTCTTTCCAGTTTTCATCTTAGGATATTTCCTTTTTCACCATGGACATCTATGGGCTTCCCAATATCACTTTGCAAATTCCACAGGAACAGTCTTAACTAAAGGCTTCTTGAGGGGAAAGCTGTAACTCTGTGAGATGAATTAACAGAGCACAAAATAGTTTTTCAGAAAGCTTCTTTTCAGTTTTTGTCTTAGGATTTTTCCTTTTTCACCATAGCCCTCTATGGGATACTAAGTGTCACTTTCCAATTTCCACAAAAACAGTCTTAGCAAAAGTCTTCTTGAGGGGAAAGCTGTAACTCTGTGAGATGAACTAACAGAATACAAAGCAGTTTCTCAGAAAGCTTCTTTAAAGTTTTTAAGGGAAGATATTTCCTTTTCCCCATAGCCCTTTAAGGGCTTCCAAATAACACTTTGAAAATTCCTCCAGAACTGTCTTATCGAAAGGCTTCTTGAGGAGAAAGTTGTTACTCTGTGAGATGAATTAGCAGAACACAACGCAGTTTCTCAGAAAGCTTCTTTCAAGTTTTTAACTGAAGATATTTCCTTTTTCACCATAGCCCTCTATGGGCCTCCAAATATCACCTTACAAATTCCACAAGAACAGTCTTAGCAAAAGGCTTCTTGAGGGGAAAGCTGTAACGCTGTCAGATGAATTAACGGAACACAACGCTGTTTCTCTGAAAGCTACTTTCCAGTTTTTAACGGAAGATATTCCCTTTTTCACCATAGCCCTCTATGGGCTTCCAAATATCACTTTGCAAATTCCACAAGAACAGTCTTAGGGAAAGGCTTCTTGAGGGGAAAGCTGTATCTGTGTGAGATGAATTAACAGAACACAAACCAGTTTCTCAGAAATATTCTTTCCAATTTTTAAGGGAAGATATTTCATTTTTCACCATAGCACTCTATGGGCTTCCAAATATCACTTTGCAAATTCCACAAGAACAGTCTTAGCGAAAGGCTTCCGTAGGGTAAAGCTCTAAATCTGTGACATGAATTAACAGAGCACAAAGTAGTTTGTAAGAAAGATTCTTTTCAGTTTCTGTCTTAGGATAGTTCTTTTTTCACCATAGCCCTCTATGGGCTTCTAAGTATCCTTTTCCAATTTCCACAAAAAGTGTCTTAAGGAAAGACTTTTTGAGGGGAAAGGTGTAACTCTGTGAGTTGAATTAAGAGAAGACACAATTAGTTTCTCAGAATGCCTCTTTCTAGTTTTTAACGGAAGATATTTCCTTTTTCACCATAATCCTCTATGGGCTTCCAAATATCACTTCGCAAATTCCACAAGAACAGTCTTATTGAATGGCTTCTGGAGCGGAAGGTTGTAACTCTATGAGATGAATTAACAGAACACAAAGCAGTTTCTCAGAAAGCTTCTTTTCAGTTTTTATCTTAGGATATTTCCTTTATCACGGTAGACCTCTATGGTCTTTCAAATATCACTTTGCAATTTCCACAAGAACATTCTTAGCGAAAGGCTTCTTGAGGGGAAAGCTGTAACTCTTTGAGATGAATTAACAGAAAACAAAGCAGTTTCTCAGAAAGCTACTTTTCATTTTTTATCTTAGGATATTTCCTTTTTCACCATAGCCCTCTATGGGCTTCCAAATATTATTTGAAATTTTCAAAAAAACAGTCTTAGTGAACGGTTTCTTGAGAAGAAAGCTGTAACTCTGTGAGATGTATTAACAGAACACAAAGCAGTTTCTCAGAAACCTTCTTTCCACTTTTTAAGGGAAGATATTTCATTTTCACCGTAACCCTCTATGGGCTTCCAAGTATCACTTTGCGAATTCCACAAGAACAGTCTAAGCGAAATGCTTCTTGAGGGGAAAGCTGTAACTCTGTGAGATGAATTATCACAACAAAAAGCATTTTCTCAGAAAGCTTCTTTCCAGTTTTTAACAGAAGATATTTCCTTTTTCACCATAGCCCCCTATGGGCTTCCAAATCCCACTTTGCAAATTCCACAAGAACAGTCTTAGCGAATGGCTTCTTGTGGGGAAAGCTGTAACTGTGTGAGATGAATTAACAGAACAAAGAGCAGTTTCTCAAAAAGCGTCTTTTCAGTTTTTAACTGAAGATATTTCCTTTTTCACCCTAGCCCTCTATGGGCTTCCAAATATCACTTTGCAAATTCCACAAGAAAAGTATTAGAGAAAGGCTTCTTGACGGGAAAGCTGTAACTCTGTGAGATGAATTAACAGAACACAAAGCAGCATCTCAGAAAGCCTCTTACCAGTTTTTTACTGAAGATATTTCCTTTTTCACCATAGCCCTCTATGGGCTTCCAAATATCACTTTGCAAGTTACACAAGAACACTCTTAGCAAAAAGGTTCTTGAGGGGAAAGCAGTAACGCTGTGAGATGAATTAACAGAACACAAAGCAATTTCTCAGATACCTTATTTTTAGTTTTTTTCATAGGATATTTCCTTTTTCACCATAGCTCTCTATGGGCTTCCAAATATGACTTTGCAAATTCCACACGAACAGTCTTAGCGAATGACTTATTGAGGGGAAAGCTGTAACTGTGTGAGATGAATTAACAGAACACAAAGAAGTTTCTCAGAAAATTTCTTTCCAGTTTTTAACGGAAGATATTTACTTTTACACCATAGCCCTGTATGGGCTTCCAAATATCACTTTGCAATTTCCACAAGAACACTCTTAGTGAACGACTTCTTGAGGGGCTCTAAATATCTAGGGGCTTCCAAATATCACTTTGCAAAATCCACAAGAACAGCCTTAGTGAACGGTTTCTTGAGGTGAATGCTGTAAGTCTGTGAGATGAATTCAGAGAACACAAAGCAGTTTCTCAGAAATTGTCTTTTCAGTTTTTTTCTTAGGATATTTTCTTTTTAACCATAGATCTCTACGATTGTCCAAATATCTTTTTCCAAATTCCACAAAAACAGCTTTACCGAAAGTTTTCTTGAGGGGAAAGCCGTAATTCTGTGAGATGAATTAACAGAACACAAAGCAATTTCTCAGAAAGCTTCTTTCCAGTTTTTATCTGAAGATATTTCCTTTACACCATAGTCCTCTATGGGCTTCCAAATATCACTTTGCAAAATCCACAAGAACAGTCTTAGTGAACGGTTTCTTGAGGGGAAAGCTGTAATTCTATAAGATGAATTAACAGAACACAAAGTCGTTTCTCAGAAAGCTTCTTTTCAGTTCTTATCTTAGGAAATTTCTTTTTCACCACAGCCCTCTATGGGCTTCCAAATATCACTTTGCAAATTCCACAAGAACAGTCTTAGCGTAATGCTTCTTGAGGGGAAAGCTGTAACACTGTCACCTGAAATAACAGAACACAAAGCAGTTTCTCAGAAAACTTCTTTCCAGTTTATAACTGAAGATATTTCCTTTTTCACCATAGCCCCCTATGGGTTTCCAAATATCACTTTGAAAATTCCACAAGAACGGTCTTAGTGAACGGTTTCTGGAGGGCAAAGCTGTAACTCTGTCAGATGAATTAACGGAACACAAAGCAGTTTCTCAAGAAGCTTCTTTCTAGTTTTCATCTGAGGACATTTCCTTTTTCACCATAGCCCTCTATGGGCTTCCAAATATCACTTTGCAAATTCCACAAGAACAGTCTTAGCGAAAGGCTTCTTGAGGGGAAAGCTGTAACTCTGTGAGATGAATTAACAGAAAACAAAGCAGTTTCTCAGAAAGCTTCTTTCCAGTTTTTAACGGAGGATATTTCCTTTCTCACCATAGTCCTCTATGGGCTTCCAAGTATCACTTTGCAAATCCCACAAGAACAGTCTTAGCGAAAGGTTTCTTGAGGGAAAAGCTGTAACTCTGTGAGATGAATTAACAGAACACAAAGCAGTTTCTCAGAAAGCTTTTTTCCAGTTTCTAACTAAAGATATTCCTTTTTTCACCGTAACCCTACATGGGCTTCCAAATATCACTTTGCGAATTACACAAGAACAGTCTTAGCGAAAGGCTTCTTGAGGGGAAAGCTGTAACTCTGTGAGATGAATTAACAGAACACAAAGCAGTTTCTCAGAAAGCTTCTTTCCAGTTTTTATCTAAGGACATTTCCTTTTTCTCCGTAGCCCTCTATGGGCTTCCAAATATTACTTTGCAAATTCCACAAGAAGAGTCTTAGCGAAAGACTTCTTGAGGGGAAAGCTGTAGCTCTTTGAGATGAAATAACAGAACACAAAGCAGTTTCTCAGAAAGCTTCTTTCAGGTTTTTAACTGAACATATTTACTTTTTCACGATAGGCGTCTCAGTGGTAACAAATATCACTTTGGAAATTCCACAAGAACAGTCTTAGTGTGCGACTTTTTGAGGGGTAAGCTGTAACTCTGTGAGGTGAATTAACAGAACACAAAGCAGTTTCTCAGAAAGCTTCTTTCCAGTTTTTATCTAAGGACATTTCCTTTTTCTCCGTAGCCCTCTATGGGCTTCCAAATATTACTTTGCAAATTCCACAAGAAGAGACTTAGCGAAAGACTTCTTGAGGGGAAAGCTTTAGCTCTTTGAGATGAAATAACAGAACACAAAGCAGTTTCTCAGAAAGCTTCTTTCAGGTTTTTAACTGAACATATTTACTTTTTCACAATAGGCGTCTCAGGGGTAACAAATATCACTTTGGAAATTCCACAAGAACAGTCTTAGTGTGCGACATTTTGAGGGGAAAGCTGTAACTCTGTGAATTAACAGAACACAAAGCAGTTTCTACGAAAGCTTCTTTTCAGTTTTTATCTTAGGATATTTCCTTTCTAACCATAGCCCTCTATGGGCTTCCAAATATCACTTTGAAAATTCCGCAAGAACAGTCTTAGCGAAAGGCTTCCTGAGGGGAAATCTGTTACTCTTTGAGATAAATTACCAGAATATAAAGCAGTTTTTCAGAAAACTTCTTTCCAGTTTTTAATGAGGATATTTTCTTTTTACCATCGCCCTCTATGGTCTTCCTGATATCACTTTGAATATTACACAAGAACAGTCTTAGTCAACGGCTTCTTGAGGGGAAATCTGTAACACTGTGAGATGAATTAACAGAACACAAAGCAGTTTCACAGAAAGCTTCTTTCAGATTTTTATCTGAGGACATTAACTTTTTCACCATATACCTCTAGGGTCTTCCAAATATCACTTTGCAAATCCCACAAGAACAGTCTTAGCGAAAGCCTTCATGAGGGTATAGCTGAAACTCTGTGAGATAAATTAACAGAACACAAAGCAGTTTCTCAGATAGATTCTTTCCAGTTTTTAGCTGAAGATACTTTATTTTTCACCATAACCCTCCATAGGCTTCCAAATATCACCTTGCAAATTCCAAAAGAACTGTCTTAGTGAATGGCCTCTTGAAGGGAAAGCTGTAACTCTGTGAAAGGAACTAGAAGAACACAAAGAAGTTTCACAGAAAGCTTCTTTCCAGTTTTTAACTGAAGATATTTCCTTTTTCACCGTAGCCCTCTATGATCTTGCAAATATCACTTTGCAAATCCCACAAGAAGAGTCTTAGCGAAAGGCTTCTTGAGAAGAAAGCTATAACTCTCTGAGATGAACAAACAGTACACAAAATAGTTGGTTCGAAAGCTTCTTTCCAGTTTTTATCTTAAGATACTACCTTTTTCACCACAGCCCTCTACAGGCTTCGAAATATCACTTTCCAAATTCCACAACAAGAGTCTTAGCGAAAGGCTTCTTGAGGGGAATGCTGTAACTCTGTGAGAAGTATTAACAGAACACAACGCAGTTTCTCAGAAAGCTTCTTTCCAGTTTTTCAAAGAAGATATTTCCTTTTTCACCATAGCCCTCTATGGGCTTCCAAATATCACTTTGCAAATTCAAAAAGAACAGTCTGAGCGAAAGGCTTCTTGAGGCGAAAGCTGTAACTCTGTGAGATGAATTAACAGAACACAAAGCAGTTCCTCAGAAATCTTCTTTACAGGTTTTAACTGAAGATATTTCCTTTTTCACCATAGCCCTCTATTGGCTTCAAAATATCACTTTGCAAATTCCACAAGAATTTTCTTAGCGAAAGGCTTCTTGAGGGGATATCTGTAACTCTGTGAAATGAATTAGCAGAACACAACGCAGTGTCTCAGAAAGCCTCTTTCCCGTTTTAAACCGAAGATATTTCCTTTTCACCATAGCTCTCTATGGCCTTCGAAATGTCACTTTGGAAATTCCACAAGAACAGTCTTAGCGAAAGGCTTCTTGAGGGAAAAGCTGTAGCTCTGTGAGATGAATTAACAGAACACAAAGCAGTTTCTCAGAAAGCTTCTTTCCAGTTTTTAACGGAGGATATTTCCTTTTTCACCATAGACCTCTATGGGCTTCTAAATATCACGTTCTAAATTGCATAAGAACAGTCTTAGCGAAAGGCTTCTTGAGGGGAAAGCTGTAACTCTGTGAGATGAATTAACAGAACACAAAGTTTCTCAGAAAGTTTCTTTCCAGTTATTAACAGAGGATATTTCCTTTTTCACCATAGCCCTCTATGGGCTTCTAAATATCACGCTCTAAATTGCACAAGAACAGTCTTAGTGAAAGGCTTCTTGAGAGGAAAGCTGTAACTCTGTGAGATGAATTAAGAGAACACAAAGCAGTTTTTCAGAAAGCTTATTTTCAGTTTTTATCTTATGCTATTTCCTTTTTCACCATAGATCTCTGTAGGCTTCTAAATATCACTTCCCAAATTCGACAGGAACTGTCTTAGGGAAAGGCTTCGTTAGAGGAAAGCTGTAACTTTGTGAGATGAATTAACAGAACACAACGCAGTGTCTCAGAAAGCCTCTTTCCCGTTTTAAACCGAAGATATTTCCTTTTCACCATAGCTCTCTATGGCCTTCGAAATGTCACTTTGGAAATTCCACAAGAACAGTCTTAGCGAAAGGCTTCTTGAGAGGAAAGCTGTAAGTCTGTGAGATGAATTCACAGAACACAAAGAAGTTTCTCAGAAAGCTTCTTTCAAATTTTTAACTGTAGTTATTTCTTTTTTACTGTAGCCCTCTAGGGGCTTCCAAATATCACTTTGCAAATTCCACAAGAACAGTCTTACCGAGAGGCTTCTTGAGGGGGGAGCTGTAACTCAGTGCGATGCATTAGCAGAACACAAAGCAGTTTCTCAAAAAGCTTCTTTCCAGTTTTTAACTGAAGAGATTTCCTTTTTCACCCTAGCCCTCTATGGGCTTCCAAATATCATTTTGAAAATTCCACAAGAACAGTCTTAGCGAAAGTCTTCTTGAGGGGAAAGCTGTAACTCTGTTAGATGAATTAACACAACACAAAGCAGTTTCTCAAAAGGCTTCTTTTCAGCTTTTATCTTAGCATACTTCCTTTTTCACCACAGCTCTCTATGGGCTTCCAAATATCACTTTTTAAATTCCACAAGAACTCCCTTAGCGAAAGGCTTCTTGAGGGGAAAGCTGTAACTCTGTGAGATGAATTAACAGAACACAAAGCAGTATCTCAAAAGGCTTCTTTTCACTTTTTATATTAGGATATTTCCTTTTTCACCACAGCTCTCTATGATCTTCCAAGTAGCACATTTTAAATTCCACAAGAACTCCCTTAGCGAAAGGCTTCTTGAGGGGAGAGCTGTAACTCTGTGAGATGAATTAACAGAACACAAAGCAGTTTCTCAAAACGCTTCTTTCCAGTTTTAAACTGAATATATTTCCTTTCTCACCATCCCCTCCATGGGCTTCCAAATATCACTTTGCAAATTCCACAAGAACAGTCTTAGCGAAAGGTTTCTCCAGGGAAAAGCTGTAACTCTTTGAGATGAATTAACAGAACACAAAACAGTTTCTCAGAGATCTTCTTCCCAGTTTTTACCTGAAGACATTACCTTTTTCACCATAGCCCTCTATAGGCTTCCAAATATCACTTTGAAAATTCCACAAGAACATACTTAGCGAAAGGCTACTTGAGGGGAAAGCTGTAACTCTGTGAGATGAATTAACAGAACTCAAAGCAGTTTCTCAGAAATCTTCTTTCCAGTTTCTAACAGAATATATTTACTTTTTCACCATAACCCTCTATGGGCCTCCAAATATCACTTTGCAAATTCCACAAGAACAGTCTTAGCGAAGGGCTTCTTGAGGGGAAAGCTGTAACTCTGTGAGATTAATTACAAAACACAAAGCAGTTTCTCAGAAAACTTCTTTCCACTTTTTAAATGAAGATAATTCGTTTTTCACAGTAGCTCTCTAGAGGCTTCCGAATATCACTTTGCAAATTAAACAAGAACAGTCTTAGCGAAAGGCTTCTTGACGGGAAAACTAACTCTGTGAAATGAATTAGCAGAACACAAAGCAGTTTCTCAGAAAGATTCTTTCCAGTTTTTAACGGAAGATATTTCCTTCTTCACCATAGCCCTCTATGGTCTTCCAGATATCGCTTTGCAAATTCCACAAGAACAGTCTTAGCGAAAGGCTTCTTGAGCGGTAAGCTGTAACTCTGTGAGATGAATTAACAGAACACAAAGCAGTTTCTCAGAAAGCTTCTTTTCAGTTTTTATCTTAGGATATTTCCTTTTCCAGCATAGAGCTCTAGGGCTTCCAAATAGCACTTTGCAAGTTCCACAAGAACAGTCTTAGCGAAAGGGTCTTTTAGGAGAAAGCTGTAAATCTGTGAGATGAATTATCAGAACACAAAGCAGTTTCTCAGAATGCTTCTATCCAGTTCTTAACGGAAGATATGTCCTTTTTCACCATAGCCCTCTATGGGCTTCCAAATATCACTTTACAAATTACACAAGAACAGTCTTAGCCAAAGACTTCATGAGGGGAAAGCTGTAATTCTGTGAGATGAATTAGCAGAACACAAAGCAGTTTCTCAGAATGCTTCTTTCCAGTTTTTAACGGAAGATATTCCCTTTTTCACCATAGCCCTCTAGGGGTTCTACATCTCAAATTCCAAATTCCACATGAACAGTCTTAGCGAAAGGCTTCTTGAGGGGAAAGCTGTAACTCTGTGAGATCAATTAATAGAACACAAAGCAGTTTCTCAGAATGCTTCTTTAAACTTTTTAACTGAACATATTTCCTTTTTCACCATAGCCCTCTATGGACTTCGAAATATCACTTTGCTAATTTCTCAAGAACAGTCTTAACCAAAGGCTTCTTGAGTGGAAAGCTGTAACTCTGTGAGATGAATTAACGGAACACAACGCTGTTTCTCTGAAATCTACTTTCCAGTTTTTAACTGAAGATATTCACTTTTTCACCATAGCCCTCCATGGGCTTCCAAATATCACTTTACAAATTCCACAAGAACAGTCTTAGGGAAAGGCTTCTTGAGGGGAAAGCTGTAACTGTGTGAATTGAATTAACAGTACACAAAGCAGTTTCGCAGAAAGCTTCTTTCCAGTTTTTAACGGAAAATGTTTCCTTTTTAACCGTAGCCCTCTATGGGCTTCCAAATATCACTTTGCAAATTCCACAAGAACAGCCTTAGCAAAAGGCTTCTTGAGGGGAAAGCTGTAACTCTGTGAGGTGAATTAACAGAACACAAAGCAATATCTCAGAAAGCTTCTTTCCAGTTTTTAACGGAAGATATTTCCTTTTTCACATTAGCCCTCTCTATGCTTCCAAATATCACTTTGCAAATTTCACAAGAACAGGCTTAAAAAAAGGCTTCTTGAGGGGAAACTTGTAACTCTCTGAAATGAATTAATAGAACACAAAGCAGTTTCTCAGAAAGCTTCTTTCCAGTTTTCATCTTAGGATATTTCCTTTTTCACCATGGACATCTATGGGCTTCCCAATATCACTTTGCAAATTCCACAGGAACAGTCTTAACTAAAGGCTTCTTGAGGGGAAAGCTGTAACTCTGTGAGATGAATTAACAGAGCACAAAATAGTTTTTCAGAAAGCTTCTTTTCAGTTTTTGTCTTAGGATTTTTCCTTTTTCACCATAGCCCTCTATGGGATACTAAGTGTCACTTTCCAATTTCCACAAAAACAGTCTTAGCAAAAGTCTTCTTGAGGGGAAAGCTGTAACTCTGTGAGATGAACTAACAGAATACAAAGCAGTTTCTCAGAAAGCTTCTTTAAAGTTTTTAAGGGAAGATATTTCCTTTTCCCCATAGCCCTTTAAGGGCTTCCAAATAACACTTTGAAAATTCCTCCAGAACTGTCTTATCGAAAGGCTTCTTGAGGAGAAAGTTGTTACTCTGTGAGATGAATTAGCAGAACACAACGCAGTTTCTCAGAAAGCTTCTTTCAAGTTTTTAACTGAAGATATTTCCTTTTTCACCATAGCCCTCTATGGGCCTCCAAATATCACCTTACAAATTCCACAAGAACAGTCTTAGCAAAAGGCTTCTTGAGGGGAAAGCTGTAACGCTGTCAGATGAATTAACGGAACACAACGCTGTTTCTCTGAAAGCTACTTTCCAGTTTTTAACGGAAGATATTCCCTTTTTCACCATAGCCCTCTATGGGCTTCCAAATATCACTTTGCAAATTCCACAAGAACAGTCTTAGGGAAAGGCTTCTTGAGGGGAAAGCTGTATCTGTGTGAGATGAATTAACAGAACACAAACCAGTTTCTCAGAAATATTCTTTCCAATTTTTAAGGGAAGATATTTCATTTTTCACCATAGCACTCTATGGGCTTCCAAATATCACTTTGCAAATTCCACAAGAACAGTCTTAGCGAAAGGCTTCCGTAGGGTAAAGCTCTAAATCTGTGACATGAATTAACAGAGCACAAAGTAGTTTGTAAGAAAGATTCTTTTCAGTTTCTGTCTTAGGATAGTTCTTTTTTCACCATAGCCCTCTATGGGCTTCTAAGTATCCTTTTCCAATTTCCACAAAAAGTGTCTTAAGGAAAGACTTTTTGAGGGGAAAGGTGTAACTCTGTGAGTTGAATTAAGAGAAGACACAATTAGTTTCTCAGAATGCCTCTTTCTAGTTTTTAACGGAAGATATTTCCTTTTTCACCATAATCCTCTATGGGCTTCCAAATATCACTTCGCAAATTCCACAAGAACAGTCTTATTGAATGGCTTCTGGAGCGGAAGGTTGTAACTCTATGAGATGAATTAACAGAACACAAAGCAGTTTCTCAGAAAGCTTCTTTTCAGTTTTTATCTTAGGATATTTCCTTTATCACGGTAGACCTCTATGGTCTTTCAAATATCACTTTGCAATTTCCACAAGAACATTCTTAGCGAAAGGCTTCTTGAGGGGAAAGCTGTAACTCTTTGAGATGAATTAACAGAAAACAAAGCAGTTTCTCAGAAAGCTACTTTTCATTTTTTATCTTAGGATATTTCCTTTTTCACCATAGCCCTCTATGGGCTTCCAAATATTATTTGAAATTTTCAAAAAAACAGTCTTAGTGAACGGTTTCTTGAGAAGAAAGCTGTAACTCTGTGAGATGTATTAACAGAACACAAAGCAGTTTCTCAGAAACCTTCTTTCCACTTTTTAAGGGAAGATATTTCATTTTCACCGTAACCCTCTATGGGCTTCCAAGTATCACTTTGCGAATTCCACAAGAACAGTCTAAGCGAAATGCTTCTTGAGGGGAAAGCTGTAACTCTGTGAGATGAATTATCACAACAAAAAGCATTTTCTCAGAAAGCTTCTTTCCAGTTTTTAACAGAAGATATTTCCTTTTTCACCATAGCCCCCTATGGGCTTCCAAATCCCACTTTGCAAATTCCACAAGAACAGTCTTAGCGAATGGCTTCTTGTGGGGAAAGCTGTAACTGTGTGAGATGAATTAACAGAACAAAGAGCAGTTTCTCAAAAAGCGTCTTTTCAGTTTTTAACTGAAGATATTTCCTTTTTCACCCTAGCCCTCTATGGGCTTCCAAATATCACTTTGCAAATTCCACAAGAAAAGTATTAGAGAAAGGCTTCTTGACGGGAAAGCTGTAACTCTGTGAGATGAATTAACAGAACACAAAGCAGCATCTCAGAAAGCCTCTTACCAGTTTTTTACTGAAGATATTTCCTTTTTCACCATAGCCCTCTATGAGCTTCCAAATATCACTTTGCAAGTTACACAAGAACACTCTTAGCAAAAAGGTTCTTGAGGGGAAAGCAGTAACGCTGTGAGATGAATTAACAGAACACAAAGCAATTTCTCAGATACCTTATTTTTAGTTTTTTTCATAGGATATTTCCTTTTTCACCATAGCTCTCTATGGGCTTCCAAATATGACTTTGCAAATTCCACACGAACAGTCTTAGCGAATGACTTATTGAGGGGAAAGCTGTAACTGTGTGAGATGAATTAACAGAACACAAAGAAGTTTCTCAGAAAATTTCTTTCCAGTTTTTAACGGAAGATATTTACTTTTACACCATAGCCCTGTATGGGCTTCCAAATATCACTTTGCAATTTCCACAAGAACACTCTTAGTGAACGACTTCTTGAGGGGCTCTAAATATCTAGGGGCTTCCAAATATCACTTTGCAAAATCCACAAGAACAGCCTTAGTGAACGGTTTCTTGAGGTGAATGCTGTAAGTCTGTGAGATGAATTCAGAGAACACAAAGCAGTTTCTCAGAAATTTTCTTTTCAGTTTTTTTCTTAGGATATTTTCTTTTTAACCATAGATCTCTACGATTGTCCAAATATCTTTTTCCAAATTCCACAAAAACAGCTTTACCGAAAGTTTTCTTGAGGGGAAAGCCGTAATTCTGTGAGATGAATTAACAGAACACAAAGCAATTTCTCAGAAAGCTTCTTTCCAGTTTTTATCTGAAGATATTTCCTTTACACCATAGTCCTCTATGGGCTTCCAAATATCACTTTGCAAAATCCACAAGAACAGTCTTAGTGAACGGTTTCTTGAGGGGAAAGCTGTAATTCTATAAGATGAATTAACAGAACACAAAGTCGTTTCTCAGAAAGCTTCTTTTCAGTTCTTATCTTAGGAAATTTCTTTTTCACCACAGCCCTCTATGGGCTTCCAAATATCACTTTGCAAATTCCACAAGAACAGTCTTAGCGTAATGCTTCTTGAGGGGAAAGCTGTAACACTGTCACCTGAAATAACAGAACACAAAGCAGTTTCTCAGAAAACTTCTTTCCAGTTTATAACTGAAGATATTTCCTTTTTCACCATAGCCCCCTATGGGTTTCCAAATATCACTTTGAAAATTCCACAAGAACGGTCTTAGTGAACGGTTTCTGGAGGGCAAAGCTGTAACTCTGTCAGATGAATTAACGGAACACAAAGCAGTTTCTCAAGAAGCTTCTTTCTAGTTTTCATCTGAGGACATTTCCTTTTTCACCATAGCCCTCTATGGGCTTCCAAATATCACTTTGCAAATTCCACAAGAACAGTCTTAGCGAAAGGCTTCTTGAGGGGAAAGCTGTAACTCTGTGAGATGAATTAACAGAAAACAAAGCAGTTTCTCAGAAAGCTTCTTTCCAGTTTTTAACGGAGGATATTTCCTTTCTCACCATAGTCCTCTATGGGCTTCCAAGTATCACTTTGCAAATCCCACAAGAACAGTCTTAGCGAAAGGTTTCTTGAGGGAAAAGCTGTAACTCTGTGAGATGAATTAACAGAACACAAAGCAGTTTCTCAGAAAGCTTTTTTCCAGTTTCTAACTAAAGATATTCCTTTTTTCACCATAACCCTACATGGGCTTCCAAATATCACTTTGCGAATTACACAAGAACAGTCTTAGCGAAAGGCTTCTTGAGGGGAAAGCTGTAACTCTGTGAGATGAATTAACAGAACACAAAGCAGTTTCTCAGAAAGCTTCTTTCCAGTTTTTATCTAAGGACATTTCCTTTTTCTCCGTAGCCCTCTATGGGCTTCCAAATATTACTTTGCAAATTCCACAAGAAGAGTCTTAGCGAAAGACTTCTTGAGGGGAAAGCTGTAGCTCTTTGAGATGAAATAACAGAACACAAAGCAGTTTCTCAGAAAGCTTCTTTCAGGTTTTTAACTGAACATATTTACTTTTTCACGATAGGCGTCTCAGTGGTAACAAATATCACTTTGGAAATTCCACAAGAACAGTCTTAGTGTGCGACTTTTTGAGGGGTAAGCTGTAACTCTGTGAGGTGAATTAACAGAACACAAAGCAGTTTCTCAGAAAGCTTCTTTCCAGTTTTTATCTAAGGACATTTCCTTTTTCTCCGTAGCCCTCTATGGGCTTCCAAATATTACTTTGCAAATTCCACAAGAAGAGACTTAGCGAAAGACTTCTTGAGGGGAAAGCTTTAGCTCTTTGAGATGAAATAACAGAACACAAAGCAGTTTCTCAGAAAGCTTCTTTCAGGTTTTTAACTGAACATATTTACTTTTTCACAATAGGCGTCTCAGGGGTAACAAATATCACTTTGGAAATTCCACAAGAACAGTCTTAGTGTGCGACATTTTGAGGGGAAAGCTGTAACTCTGTGAATTAACAGAACACAAAGCAGTTTCTACGAAAGCTTCTTTTCAGTTTTTATCTTAGGATATTTCCTTTCTAACCATAGCCCTCTATGGGCTTCCAAATATCACTTTGAAAATTCCGCAAGAACAGTCTTAGCGAAAGGCTTCCTGAGGGGAAATCTGTTACTCTTTGAGATAAATTACCAGAATATAAAGCAGTTTTTCAGAAAACTTCTTTCCAGTTTTTAATGAGGATATTTTCTTTTTACCATCGCCCTCTATGGTCTTCCTGATATCACTTTGAATATTACACAAGAACAGTCTTAGTCAACGGCTTCTTGAGGGGAAATCTGTAACACTGTGAGATGAATTAACAGAACACAAAGCAGTTTCACAGAAAGCTTCTTTCAGATTTTTATCTGAGGACATTAACTTTTTCACCATATACCTCTAGGGTCTTCCAAATATCACTTTGCAAATCCCACAAGAACAGTCTTAGCGAAAGCCTTCATGAGGGTATAGCTGAAACTCTGTGAGATAAATTAACAGAACACAAAGCAGTTTCTCAGATAGATTCTTTCCAGTTTTTAGCTGAAGATACTTTATTTTTCACCATAACCCTCCATAGGCTTCCAAATATCACCTTGCAAATTCCAAAAGAACTGTCTTAGTGAACGGCCTCTTGAAGGGAAAGCTGTAACTCTGTGAAAGGAACTAGAAGAACACAAAGAAGTTTCACAGAAAGCTTCTTTCCAGTTTTTAACTGAAGATATTTCCTTTTTCACCGTAGCCCTCTATGATCTTGCAAATATCACTTTGCAAATCCCACAAGAAGAGTCTTAGCGAAAGGCTTCTTGAGAAGAAAGCTATAACTCTCTGAGATGAACAAACAGTACACAAAATAGTTGGTTCGAAAGCTTCTTTCCAGTTTTTATCTTAAGATACTACCTTTTTCACCACAGCCCTCTACAGGCTTCGAAATATCACTTTACAAATTCCACAACAAGAGTCTTAGCGAAAGGCTTCTTGAGGGGAATGCTGTAACTCTGTGAGAAGTATTAACAGAACACAACGCAGTTTCTCAGAAAGCTTCTTTCCAGTTTTTCAAAGAAGATATTTCCTTTTTCACCATAGCCCTCTATGGGCTTCCAAATATCACTTTGCAAATTCAAAAAGAACAGTCTTAGCGAAAGGCTTCTTGAGGCGAAAGCTGTAACTCTGTGAGATGAATTAACAGAACACAAAGCAGTTCCTCAGAAATCTTCTTTACAGGTTTTAACTGAAGATACTTCCTTTTTCACCATAGCCCTCTATTGGCTTCAAAATATCACTTTGCAAATTCCACAAGAATTTTCTTAGGGAAAGGCTTCTTGAGGGGATATCTGTAACTCTGTGAAATGAATTAGCAGAACACAAAGCAGTTTCTCAGAAAGATTCTTTCCAGTTTTTAACGGAAGATATTTCCTTTTTCACCATAGCCCTCACTAGGCTTCCAAATATCACTTTGAAAATTCCACAAGAACAGTCTAAGCAAAAGACTTCTCGAGGGGAAAGCTGTAACTCTGTGAGATGAATTAACAAAACACAAAGAAGTTTCTCAGAAAGCTTCTTTCCAGTTTTTAACTGAAGTTATTTCCTTTTTCACCATAGCCTTCTACGGGCTTCCAAATATCACTTCGCAAATTCCACAAGAACAGTCTTAGCGAAAGGCTTCTTGAGGGGAAAGCTGTAGCTCTGTGAGATGAATTAACAGAACACAAAGCAGTTTCTCAGAAAGCTTCTTTCCAGTTTTTAACGGAGGATATTTCCTTTTTCACCATAGACCTCTATGGGCTTCTAAATATCACGCTCTAAATTGCACAAGAACAGTCTTAGTGAAAGGCTTCTTGAGAGGAAAGCTGTAACTCTGTGAGATGAATTAAGAGAACACAAAGAAGTTTTTCAGAAAGCTTATTTTCAGTTTTTATCTTATGCTATTTCCTTTTTCACCATAGATCTCTGTAGGCTTCTAAATATCACTTCCCAAATTCGACAGGAACTGTCTTAGGGAAAGGCTTCGTTAGAGGAAAGCTGTAACTTTGTGAGATGAATTAACAGAACACAACGCAGTGTCTCAGAAAGCCTCTTTCCCGTTTTAAACCGAAGATATTTCCTTTTCACCATAGCTCTCTATGGCCTTCGAAATGTCACTTTGGAAATTCCACAAGAACAGTCTTAGCGAAAGGCTTCTTGAGAGGAAAGCTGTAAGTCTGTGAGATGAATTCACAGAACACAAAGAAGTTTCTCAGAAAGCTTCTTTCAAATTTTTAACTGTAGATATTTCTTTTTTACTGTAGCCCTCTAGGGGCTTCCAAATATCACTTTGCAAATTCCACAAGAACAGTCTTACCGAGAGGCTTCTTGAGGGGGGAGCTGTAACTCAGTGCGATGCATTAGCAGAACACAAAGCAGTTTCTCAAAAAGCTTCTTTCCAGTTTTTAACTGAAGAGATTTCCTTTTTCACCCTAGCCCTCTATGGGCTTCCAAATATCATTTTGAAAATTCCACAAGAACAGTCTTAGCGAAAGTCTTCTTGAGGGGAAAGCTGTAACTCTGTTAGATGAATTAACACAACACAAAGCAGTTTCTCAAAAGGCTTCTTTTCAGCTTTTATCTTAGCATACTTCCTTTTTCACCACAGCTCTCTATGGGCTTCCAAATATCACTTTTTAAATTCCACAAGAACTCCCTTAGCGAAAGGCTTCTTGAGGAGAAAGCTGTAACTCTGTGAGATGAATTAACAGAACACAAAGCAGTTTCTCAAAAGGCTTCTTTTCACTTTTTATATTAGGATATTTCCTTTTTCACCACAGCTCTCTATGATCTTCCAAGTAGCACATTTTAAATTCCACAAGAACTCCCTTAGCGAAAGGCTTCTTGAGGGGAGAGCTGTAACTCTGTGAGATGAATTAACACAACACAAAGCAGTTTCTCAAAAGGCTTCTTTTCAGCTTTTATCTTAGCATACTTCCTTTTTCACCACAGCTCTCTATGGGCTTCCAAATATCACTTTTTAAATTCCACAAGAACTCCCTTAGCGAAAGGCTTCTTGAGGGGAAAGCTGTATCTGTGTGAGATGAATTAACAGAACACAAACCAGTTTCTCAGAAATATTCTTTCCAATTTTTAAGGGAAGATATTTCATTTTTCACCATAGCACTCTATGGGCTTCCAAATATCACTTTGCAAATTCCACAAGAACAGTCTTAGCGAAAGGCTTCCGTAGGGTAAAGCTCTAAATCTGTGACATGAATTAACAGAGCACAAAGTAGTTTGTAAGAAAGATTCTTTTCAGTTTCTGTCTTAGGATAGTTCTTTTTTCACCATAGCCCTCTATGGGCTTCTAAGTATCCTTTTCCAATTTCCACAAAAAGTGTCTTAAGGAAAGACTTTTTGAGGGGAAAGGTGTAACTCTGTGAGTTGAATTAAGAGAAGACACAATTAGTTTCTCAGAATGCCTCTTTCTAGTTTTTAACGGAAGATATTTCCTTTTTCACCATAATCCTCTATGGGCTTCCAAATATCACTTCGCAAATTCCACAAGAACAGTCTTATTGAATGGCTTCTGGAGCGGAAGGTTGTAACTCTATGAGATGAATTAACAGAACACAAAGCAGTTTCTCAGAAAGCTTCTTTTCAGTTTTTATCTTAGGATATTTCCTTTATCACGGTAGACCTCTATGGTCTTTCAAATATCACTTTGCAATTTCCACAAGAACATTCTTAGCGAAAGGCTTCTTGAGGGGAAAGCTGTAACTCTTTGAGATGAATTAACAGAAAACAAAGCAGTTTCTCAGAAAGCTACTTTTCATTTTTTATCTTAGGATATTTCCTTTTTCACCATAGCCCTCTATGGGCTTCCAAATATTATTTGAAATTTTCAAAAAAACAGTCTTAGTGAACGGTTTCTTGAGAAGAAAGCTGTAACTCTGTGAGATGTATTAACAGAACACAAAGCAGTTTCTCAGAAACCTTCTTTCCACTTTTTAAGGGAAGATATTTCATTTTCACCGTAACCCTCTATGGGCTTCCAAGTATCACTTTGCGAATTCCACAAGAACAGTCTAAGCGAAATGCTTCTTGAGGGGAAAGCTGTAACTCTGTGAGATGAATTATCACAACAAAAAGCATTTTCTCAGAAAGCTTCTTTCCAGTTTTTAACAGAAGATATTTCCTTTTTCACCATAGCCCCCTATGGGCTTCCAAATCCCACTTTGCAAATTCCACAAGAACAGTCTTAGCGAATGGCTTCTTGTGGGGAAAGCTGTAACTGTGTGAGATGAATTAACAGAACAAAGAGCAGTTTCTCAAAAAGCGTCTTTTCAGTTTTTAACTGAAGATATTTCCTTTTTCACCCTAGCCCTCTATGGGCTTCCAAATATCACTTTGCAAATTCCACAAGAAAAGTATTAGAGAAAGGCTTCTTGACGGGAAAGCTGTAACTCTGTGAGATGAATTAACAGAACACAAAGCAGCATCTCAGAAAGCCTCTTACCAGTTTTTTACTGAAGATATTTCCTTTTTCACCATAGCCCTCTATGGGCTTCCAAATATCACTTTGCAAGTTACACAAGAACACTCTTAGCAAAAAGGTTCTTGAGGGGAAAGCAGTAACGCTGTGAGATGAATTAACAGAACACAAAGCAATTTCTCAGATACCTTATTTTTAGTTTTTTTCATAGGATATTTCCTTTTTCACCATAGCTCTCTATGGGCTTCCAAATATGACTTTGCAAATTCCACACGAACAGTCTTAGCGAATGACTTATTGAGGGGAAAGCTGTAACTGTGTGAGATGAATTAACAGAACACAAAGAAGTTTCTCAGAAAATTTCTTTCCAGTTTTTAACGGAAGATATTTACTTTTACACCATAGCCCTGTATGGGCTTCCAAATATCACTTTGCAATTTCCACAAGAACACTCTTAGTGAACGACTTCTTGAGGGGCTCTAAATATCTAGGGGCTTCCAAATATCACTTTGCAAAATCCACAAGAACAGCCTTAGTGAACGGTTTCTTGAGGTGAATGCTGTAAGTCTGTGAGATGAATTCAGAGAACACAAAGCAGTTTCTCAGAAATTTTCTTTTCAGTTTTTTTCTTAGGATATTTTCTTTTTAACCATAGATCTCTACGATTGTCCAAATATCTTTTTCCAAATTCCACAAAAACAGCTTTACCGAAAGTTTTCTTGAGGGGAAAGCCGTAATTCTGTGAGATGAATTAACAGAACACAAAGCAATTTCTCAGAAAGCTTCTTTCCAGTTTTTATCTGAAGATATTTCCTTTACACCATAGTCCTCTATGGGCTTCCAAATATCACTTTGCAAAATCCACAAGAACAGTCTTAGTGAACGGTTTCTTGAGGGGAAAGCTGTAATTCTATAAGATGAATTAACAGAACACAAAGTCGTTTCTCAGAAAGCTTCTTTTCAGTTCTTATCTTAGGAAATTTCTTTTTCACCACAGCCCTCTATGGGCTTCCAAATATCACTTTGCAAATTCCACAAGAACAGTCTTAGCGTAATGCTTCTTGAGGGGAAAGCTGTAACACTGTCACCTGAAATAACAGAACACAAAGCAGTTTCTCAGAAAACTTCTTTCCAGTTTATAACTGAAGATATTTCCTTTTTCACCATAGCCCCCTATGGGTTTCCAAATATCACTTTGAAAATTCCACAAGAACGGTCTTAGTGAACGGTTTCTGGAGGGCAAAGCTGTAACTCTGTCAGATGAATTAACGGAACACAAAGCAGTTTCTCAAGAAGCTTCTTTCTAGTTTTCATCTGAGGACATTTCCTTTTTCACCATAGCCCTCTATGGGCTTCCAAATATCACTTTGCAAATTCCACAAGAACAGTCTTAGCGAAAGGCTTCTTGAGGGGAAAGCTGTAACTCTGTGAGATGAATTAACAGAAAACAAAGCAGTTTCTCAGAAAGCTTCTTTCCAGTTTTTAACGGAGGATATTTCCTTTCTCACCATAGTCCTCTATGGGCTTCCAAGTATCACTTTGCAAATCCCACAAGAACAGTCTTAGCGAAAGGTTTCTTGAGGGAAAAGCTGTAACTCTGTGAGATGAATTAACAGAACACAAAGCAGTTTCTCAGAAAGCTTTTTTCCAGTTTCTAACTAAAGATATTCCTTTTTTCACCATAACCCTACATGGGCTTCCAAATATCACTTTGCGAATTACACAAGAACAGTCTTAGCGAAAGGCTTCTTGAGGGGAAAGCTGTAACTCTGTGAGATGAATTAACAGAACACAAAGCAGTTTCTCAGAAAGCTTCTTTCCAGTTTTTATCTAAGGACATTTCCTTTTTCTCCGTAGCCCTCTATGGGCTTCCAAATATTACTTTGCAAATTCCACAAGAAGAGTCTTAGCGAAAGACTTCTTGAGGGGAAAGCTGTAGCTCTTTGAGATGAAATAACAGAACACAAAGCAGTTTCTCAGAAAGCTTCTTTCAGGTTTTTAACTGAACATATTTACTTTTTCACGATAGGCGTCTCAGTGGTAACAAATATCACTTTGGAAATTCCACAAGAACAGTCTTAGTGTGCGACTTTTTGAGGGGTAAGCTGTAACTCTGTGAGGTGAATTAACAGAACACAAAGCAGTTTCTCAGAAAGCTTCTTTCCAGTTTTTATCTAAGGACATTTCCTTTTTCTCCGTAGCCCTCTATGGGCTTCCAAATATTACTTTGCAAATTCCACAAGAAGAGACTTAGCGAAAGACTTCTTGAGGGGAAAGCTTTAGCTCTTTGAGATGAAATAACAGAACACAAAGCAGTTTCTCAGAAAGCTTCTTTCAGGTTTTTAACTGAACATATTTACTTTTTCACAATAGGCGTCTCAGGGGTAACAAATATCACTTTGGAAATTCCACAAGAACAGTCTTAGTGTGCGACATTTTGAGGGGAAAGCTGTAACTCTGTGAATTAACAGAACACAAAGCAGTTTCTACGAAAGCTTCTTTTCAGTTTTTATCTTAGGATATTTCCTTTCTAACCATAGCCCTCTATGGGCTTCCAAATATCACTTTGAAAATTCCGCAAGAACAGTCTTAGCGAAAGGCTTCCTGAGGGGAAATCTGTTACTCTTTGAGATAAATTACCAGAATATAAAGCAGTTTTTCAGAAAACTTCTTTCCAGTTTTTAATGAGGATATTTTCTTTTTACCATCGCCCTCTATGGTCTTCCTGATATCACTTTGAATATTACACAAGAACAGTCTTAGTCAACGGCTTCTTGAGGGGAAATCTGTAACACTGTGAGATGAATTAACAGAACACAAAGCAGTTTCACAGAAAGCTTCTTTCAGATTTTTATCTGAGGACATTAACTTTTTCACCATATACCTCTAGGGTCTTCCAAATATCACTTTGCAAATCCCACAAGAACAGTCTTAGCGAAAGCCTTCATGAGGGTATAGCTGAAACTCTGTGAGATAAATTAACAGAACACAAAGCAGTTTCTCAGATAGATTCTTTCCAGTTTTTAGCTGAAGATACTTTATTTTTCACCATAACCCTCCATAGGCTTCCAAATATCACCTTGCAAATTCCAAAAGAACTGTCTTAGTGAACGGCCTCTTGAAGGGAAAGCTGTAACTCTGTGAAAGGAACTAGAAGAACACAAAGAAGTTTCACAGAAAGCTTCTTTCCAGTTTTTAACTGAAGATATTTCCTTTTTCACCGTAGCCCTCTATGATCTTGCAAATATCACTTTGCAAATCCCACAAGAAGAGTCTTAGCGAAAGGCTTCTTGAGAAGAAAGCTATAACTCTCTGAGATGAACAAACAGTACACAAAATAGTTGGTTCGAAAGCTTCTTTCCAGTTTTTATCTTAAGATACTACCTTTTTCACCACAGCCCTCTACAGGCTTCGAAATATCACTTTACAAATTCCACAACAAGAGTCTTAGCGAAAGGCTTCTTGAGGGGAATGCTGTAACTCTGTGAGAAGTATTAACAGAACACAACGCAGTTTCTCAGAAAGCTTCTTTCCAGTTTTTCAAAGAAGATATTTCCTTTTTCACCATAGCCCTCTATGGGCTTCCAAATATCACTTTGCAAATTCAAAAAGAACAGTCTTAGCGAAAGGCTTCTTGAGGCGAAAGCTGTAACTCTGTGAGATGAATTAACAGAACACAAAGCAGTTCCTCAGAAATCTTCTTTACAGGTTTTAACTGAAGATACTTCCTTTTTCACCATAGCCCTCTATTGGCTTCAAAATATCACTTTGCAAATTCCACAAGAATTTTCTTAGGGAAAGGCTTCTTGAGGGGATATCTGTAACTCTGTGAAATGAATTAGCAGAACACAAAGCAGTTTCTCAGAAAGATTCTTTCCAGTTTTTAACGGAAGATATTTCCTTTTTCACCATAGCCCTCACTAGGCTTCCAAATATCACTTTGAAAATTCCACAAGAACAGTCTAAGCAAAAGACTTCTCGAGGGGAAAGCTGTAACTCTGTGAGATGAATTAACAAAACACAAAGAAGTTTCTCAGAAAGCTTCTTTCCAGTTTTTAACTGAAGTTATTTCCTTTTTCACCATAGCCTTCTACGGGCTTCCAAATATCACTTCGCAAATTCCACAAGAACAGTCTTAGCGAAAGGCTTCTTGAGGGGAAAGCTGTAGCTCTGTGAGATGAATTAACAGAACACAAAGCAGTTTCTCAGAAAGCTTCTTTCCAGTTTTTAACGGAGGATATTTCCTTTTTCACCATAGACCTCTATGGGCTTCTAAATATCACGCTCTAAATTGCACAAGAACAGTCTTAGTGAAAGGCTTCTTGAGAGGAAAGCTGTAACTCTGTGAGATGAATTAAGAGAACACAAAGAAGTTTTTCAGAAAGCTTATTTTCAGTTTTTATCTTATGCTATTTCCTTTTTCACCATAGATCTCTGTAGGCTTCTAAATATCACTTCCCAAATTCGACAGGAACTGTCTTAGGGAAAGGCTTCGTTAGAGGAAAGCTGTAACTTTGTGAGATGAATTAACAGAACACAACGCAGTGTCTCAGAAAGCCTCTTTCCCGTTTTAAACCGAAGATATTTCCTTTTCACCATAGCTCTCTATGGCCTTCGAAATGTCACTTTGGAAATTCCACAAGAACAGTCTTAGCGAAAGGCTTCTTGAGAGGAAAGCTGTAAGTCTGTGAGATGAATTCACAGAACACAAAGAAGTTTCTCAGAAAGCTTCTTTCAAATTTTTAACTGTAGATATTTCTTTTTTACTGTAGCCCTCTAGGGGCTTCCAAATATCACTTTGCAAATTCCACAAGAACAGTCTTACCGAGAGGCTTCTTGAGGGGGGAGCTGTAACTCAGTGCGATGCATTAGCAGAACACAAAGCAGTTTCTCAAAAAGCTTCTTTCCAGTTTTTAACTGAAGAGATTTCCTTTTTCACCCTAGCCCTCTATGGGCTTCCAAATATCATTTTGAAAATTCCACAAGAACAGTCTTAGCGAAAGTCTTCTTGAGGGGAAAGCTGTAACTCTGTTAGATGAATTAACACAACACAAAGCAGTTTCTCAAAAGGCTTCTTTTCAGCTTTTATCTTAGCATACTTCCTTTTTCACCACAGCTCTCTATGGGCTTCCAAATATCACTTTTTAAATTCCACAAGAACTCCCTTAGCGAAAGGCTTCTTGAGGAGAAAGCTGTAACTCTGTGAGATGAATTAACAGAACACAAAGCAGTTTCTCAAAAGGCTTCTTTTCACTTTTTATATTAGGATATTTCCTTTTTCACCACAGCTCTCTATGATCTTCCAAGTAGCACATTTTAAATTCCACAAGAACTCCCTTAGCGAAAGGCTTCTTGAGGGGAGAGCTGTAACTCTGTGAGATGAATTAACACAACACAAAGCAGTTTCTCAAAAGGCTTCTTTTCAGCTTTTATCTTAGCATACTTCCTTTTTCACCACAGCTCTCTATGGGCTTCCAAATATCACTTTTTAAATTCCACAAGAACTCCCTTAGCGAAAGGCTTCTGGAGGGGAAAGCTGTATCTGTGTGAGATGAATTAACAGAACACAAACCAGTTTCTCAGAAATATTCTTTCCAATTTTTAAGGGAAGATATTTCATTTTTCACCATAGCACTCTATGGGCTTCCAAATATCACTTTGCAAATTCCACAAGAACAGTCTTAGCGAAAGGCTTCCGTAGGGTAAAGCTCTAAATCTGTGACATGAATTAACAGAGCACAAAGTAGTTTGTAAGAAAGATTCTTTTCAGTTTCTGTCTTAGGATAGTTCTTTTTTCACCATAGCCCTCTATGGGCTTCTAAGTATCCTTTTCCAATTTCCACAAAAAGTGTCTTAAGGAAAGACTTTTTGAGGGGAAAGGTGTAACTCTGTGAGTTGAATTAAGAGAAGACACAATTAGTTTCTCAGAATGCCTCTTTCTAGTTTTTAACGGAAGATATTTCCTTTTTCACCATAATCCTCTATGGGCTTCCAAATATCACTTCGCAAATTCCACAAGAACAGTCTTATTGAATGGCTTCTGGAGCGGAAGGTTGTAACTCTATGAGATGAATTAACAGAACACAAAGCAGTTTCTCAGAAAGCTTCTTTTCAGTTTTTATCTTAGGATATTTCCTTTATCACGGTAGACCTCTATGGTCTTTCAAATATCACTTTGCAATTTCCACAAGAACATTCTTAGCGAAAGGCTTCTTGAGGGGAAAGCTGTAACTCTTTGAGATGAATTAACAGAAAACAAAGCAGTTTCTCAGAAAGCTACTTTTCATTTTTTATCTTAGGATATTTCCTTTTTCACCATAGCCCTCTATGGGCTTCCAAATATTATTTGAAATTTTCAAAAAAACAGTCTTAGTGAACGGTTTCTTGAGAAGAAAGCTGTAACTCTGTGAGATGTATTAACAGAACACAAAGCAGTTTCTCAGAAACCTTCTTTCCACTTTTTAAGGGAAGATATTTCATTTTCACCGTAACCCTCTATGGGCTTCCAAGTATCACTTTGCGAATTCCACAAGAACAGTCTAAGCGAAATGCTTCTTGAGGGGAAAGCTGTAACTCTGTGAGATGAATTATCACAACAAAAAGCATTTTCTCAGAAAGCTTCTTTCCAGTTTTTAACAGAAGATATTTCCTTTTTCACCATAGCCCCCTATGGGCTTCCAAATCCCACTTTGCAAATTCCACAAGAACAGTCTTAGCGAATGGCTTCTTGTGGGGAAAGCTGTAACTGTGTGAGATGAATTAACAGAACAAAGAGCAGTTTCTCAAAAAGCGTCTTTTCAGTTTTTAACTGAAGATATTTCCTTTTTCACCCTAGCCCTCTATGGGCTTCCAAATATCACTTTGCAAATTCCACAAGAAAAGTATTAGAGAAAGGCTTCTTGACGGGAAAGCTGTAACTCTGTGAGATGAATTAACAGAACACAAAGCAGCATCTCAGAAAGCCTCTTACCAGTTTTTTACTGAAGATATTTCCTTTTTCACCATAGCCCTCTATGGGCTTCCAAATATCACTTTGCAAGTTACACAAGAACACTCTTAGCAAAAAGGTTCTTGAGGGGAAAGCAGTAACGCTGTGAGATGAATTAACAGAACACAAAGCAATTTCTCAGATACCTTATTTTTAGTTTTTTTCATAGGATATTTCCTTTTTCACCATAGCTCTCTATGGGCTTCCAAATATGACTTTGCAAATTCCACACGAACAGTCTTAGCGAATGACTTATTGAGGGGAAAGCTGTAACTGTGTGAGATGAATTAACAGAACACAAAGAAGTTTCTCAGAAAATTTCTTTCCAGTTTTTAACGGAAGATATTTACTTTTACACCATAGCCCTGTATGGGCTTCCAAATATCACTTTGCAATTTCCACAAGAACACTCTTAGTGAACGACTTCTTGAGGGGCTCTAAATATCTAGGGGCTTCCAAATATCACTTTGCAAAATCCACAAGAACAGCCTTAGTGAACGGTTTCTTGAGGTGAATGCTGTAAGTCTGTGAGATGAATTCAGAGAACACAAAGCAGTTTCTCAGAAATTTTCTTTTCAGTTTTTTTCTTAGGATATTTTCTTTTTAACCATAGATCTCTACGATTGTCCAAATATCTTTTTCCAAATTCCACAAAAACAGCTTTACCGAAAGTTTTCTTGAGGGGAAAGCCGTAATTCTGTGAGATGAATTAACAGAACACAAAGCAATTTCTCAGAAAGCTTCTTTCCAGTTTTTATCTGAAGATATTTCCTTTACACCATAGTCCTCTATGGGCTTCCAAATATCACTTTGCAAAATCCACAAGAACAGTCTTAGTGAACGGTTTCTTGAGGGGAAAGCTGTAATTCTATAAGATGAATTAACAGAACACAAAGTCGTTTCTCAGAAAGCTTCTTTTCAGTTCTTATCTTAGGAAATTTCTTTTTCACCACAGCCCTCTATGGGCTTCCAAATATCACTTTGCAAATTCCACAAGAACAGTCTTAGCGTAATGCTTCTTGAGGGGAAAGCTGTAACACTGTCACCTGAAATAACAGAACACAAAGCAGTTTCTCAGAAAACTTCTTTCCAGTTTATAACTGAAGATATTTCCTTTTTCACCATAGCCCCCTATGGGTTTCCAAATATCACTTTGAAAATTCCACAAGAACGGTCTTAGTGAACGGTTTCTGGAGGGCAAAGCTGTAACTCTGTCAGATGAATTAACGGAACACAAAGCAGTTTCTCAAGAAGCTTCTTTCTAGTTTTCATCTGAGGACATTTCCTTTTTCACCATAGCCCTCTATGGGCTTCCAAATATCACTTTGCAAATTCCACAAGAACAGTCTTAGCGAAAGGCTTCTTGAGGGGAAAGCTGTAACTCTGTGAGATGAATTAACAGAAAACAAAGCAGTTTCTCAGAAAGCTTCTTTCCAGTTTTTAACGGAGGATATTTCCTTTCTCACCATAGTCCTCTATGGGCTTCCAAGTATCACTTTGCAAATCCCACAAGAACAGTCTTAGCGAAAGGTTTCTTGAGGGAAAAGCTGTAACTCTGTGAGATGAATTAACAGAACACAAAGCAGTTTCTCAGAAAGCTTTTTTCCAGTTTCTAACTAAAGATATTCCTTTTTTCACCATAACCCTACATGGGCTTCCAAATATCACTTTGCGAATTACACAAGAACAGTCTTAGCGAAAGGCTTCTTGAGGGGAAAGCTGTAACTCTGTGAGATGAATTAACAGAACACAAAGCAGTTTCTCAGAAAGCTTCTTTCCAGTTTTTATCTAAGGACATTTCCTTTTTCTCCGTAGCCCTCTATGGGCTTCCAAATATTACTTTGCAAATTCCACAAGAAGAGTCTTAGCGAAAGACTTCTTGAGGGGAAAGCTGTAGCTCTTTGAGATGAAATAACAGAACACAAAGCAGTTTCTCAGAAAGCTTCTTTCAGGTTTTTAACTGAACATATTTACTTTTTCACGATAGGCGTCTCAGTGGTAACAAATATCACTTTGGAAATTCCACAAGAACAGTCTTAGTGTGCGACTTTTTGAGGGGTAAGCTGTAACTCTGTGAGGTGAATTAACAGAACACAAAGCAGTTTCTCAGAAAGCTTCTTTCCAGTTTTTATCTAAGGACATTTCCTTTTTCTCCGTAGCCCTCTATGGGCTTCCAAATATTACTTTGCAAATTCCACAAGAAGAGACTTAGCGAAAGACTTCTTGAGGGGAAAGCTTTAGCTCTTTGAGATGAAATAACAGAACACAAAGCAGTTTCTCAGAAAGCTTCTTTCAGGTTTTTAACTGAACATATTTACTTTTTCACAATAGGCGTCTCAGGGGTAACAAATATCACTTTGGAAATTCCACAAGAACAGTCTTAGTGTGCGACATTTTGAGGGGAAAGCTGTAACTCTGTGAATTAACAGAACACAAAGCAGTTTCTACGAAAGCTTCTTTTCAGTTTTTATCTTAGGATATTTCCTTTCTAACATAGCCCTCTATGGGCTTCCAAATATCACTTTGAAAATTCCGCAAGAACAGTCTTAGCGAAAGGCTTCCTGAGGGGAAATCTGTTACTCTTTGAGATAAATTACCAGAATATAAAGCAGTTTTTCAGAAAACTTCTTTCCAGTTTTTAATGAGGATATTTTCTTTTTACCATCGCCCTCTATGGTCTTCCTGATATCACTTTGAATATTACACAAGAACAGTCTTAGTCAACGGCTTCTTGAGGGGAAATCTGTAACACTGTGAGATGAATTAACAGAACACAAAGCAGTTTCACAGAAAGCTTCTTTCAGATTTTTATCTGAGGACATTAACTTTTTCACCATATACCTCTAGGGTCTTCCAAATATCACTTTGCAAATCCCACAAGAACAGTCTTAGCGAAAGCCTTCATGAGGGTATAGCTGAAACTCTGTGAGATAAATTAACAGAACACAAAGCAGTTTCTCAGATAGATTCTTTCCAGTTTTTAGCTGAAGATACTTTATTTTTCACCATAACCCTCCATAGGCTTCCAAATATCACCTTGCAAATTCCAAAAGAACTGTCTTAGTGAACGGCCTCTTGAAGGGAAAGCTGTAACTCTGTGAAAGGAACTAGAAGAACACAAAGAAGTTTCACAGAAAGCTTCTTTCCAGTTTTTAACTGAAGATATTTCCTTTTTCACCGTAGCCCTCTATGATCTTGCAAATATCACTTTGCAAATCCCACAAGAAGAGTCTTAGCGAAAGGCTTCTTGAGAAGAAAGCTATAACTCTCTGAGATGAACAAACAGTACACAAAATAGTTGGTTCGAAAGCTTCTTTCCAGTTTTTATCTTAAGATACTACCTTTTTCACCACAGCCCTCTACAGGCTTCGAAATATCACTTTACAAATTCCACAACAAGAGTCTTAGCGAAAGGCTTCTTGAGGGGAATGCTGTAACTCTGTGAGAAGTATTAACAGAACACAACGCAGTTTCTCAGAAAGCTTCTTTCCAGTTTTTCAAAGAAGATATTTCCTTTTTCACCATAGCCCTCTATGGGCTTCCAAATATCACTTTGCAAATTCAAAAAGAACAGTCTTAGCGAAAGGCTTCTTGAGGCGAAAGCTGTAACTCTGTGAGATGAATTAACAGAACACAAAGCAGTTCCTCAGAAATCTTCTTTACAGGTTTTAACTGAAGATACTTCCTTTTTCACCATAGCCCTCTATTGGCTTCAAAATATCACTTTGCAAATTCCACAAGAATTTTCTTAGGGAAAGGCTTCTTGAGGGGATATCTGTAACTCTGTGAAATGAATTAGCAGAACACAAAGCAGTTTCTCAGAAAGATTCTTTCCAGTTTTTAACGGAAGATATTTCCTTTTTCACCATAGCCCTCACTAGGCTTCCAAATATCACTTTGAAAATTCCACAAGAACAGTCTAAGCAAAAGACTTCTCGAGGGGAAAGCTGTAACTCTGTGAGATGAATTAACAAAACACAAAGAAGTTTCTCAGAAAGCTTCTTTCCAGTTTTTAACTGAAGTTATTTCCTTTTTCACCATAGCCTTCTACGGGCTTCCAAATATCACTTCGCAAATTCCACAAGAACAGTCTTAGCGAAAGGCTTCTTGAGGGGAAAGCTGTAGCTCTGTGAGATGAATTAACAGAACACAAAGCAGTTTCTCAGAAAGCTTCTTTCCAGTTTTTAACGGAGGATATTTCCTTTTTCACCATAGACCTCTATGGGCTTCTAAATATCACGCTCTAAATTGCACAAGAACAGTCTTAGTGAAAGGCTTCTTGAGAGGAAAGCTGTAACTCTGTGAGATGAATTAAGAGAACACAAAGAAGTTTTTCAGAAAGCTTATTTTCAGTTTTTATCTTATGCTATTTCCTTTTTCACCATAGATCTCTGTAGGCTTCTAAATATCACTTCCCAAATTCGACAGGAACTGTCTTAGGGAAAGGCTTCGTTAGAGGAAAGCTGTAACTTTGTGAGATGAATTAACAGAACACAACGCAGTGTCTCAGAAAGCCTCTTTCCCGTTTTAAACCGAAGATATTTCCTTTTCACCATAGCTCTCTATGGCCTTCGAAATGTCACTTTGGAAATTCCACAAGAACAGTCTTAGCGAAAGGCTTCTTGAGAGGAAAGCTGTAAGTCTGTGAGATGAATTCACAGAACACAAAGAAGTTTCTCAGAAAGCTTCTTTCAAATTTTTAACTGTAGATATTTCTTTTTTACTGTAGCCCTCTAGGGGCTTCCAAATATCACTTTGCAAATTCCACAAGAACAGTCTTACCGAGAGGCTTCTTGAGGGGGGAGCTGTAACTCAGTGCGATGCATTAGCAGAACACAAAGCAGTTTCTCAAAAAGCTTCTTTCCAGTTTTTAACTGAAGAGATTTCCTTTTTCACCCTAGCCCTCTATGGGCTTCCAAATATCATTTTGAAAATTCCACAAGAACAGTCTTAGCGAAAGTCTTCTTGAGGGGAAAGCTGTAACTCTGTTAGATGAATTAACACAACACAAAGCAGTTTCTCAAAAGGCTTCTTTTCAGCTTTTATCTTAGCATACTTCCTTTTTCACCACAGCTCTCTATGGGCTTCCAAATATCACTTTTTAAATTCCACAAGAACTCCCTTAGCGAAAGGCTTCTTGAGGAGAAAGCTGTAACTCTGTGAGATGAATTAACAGAACACAAAGCAGTTTCTCAAAAGGCTTCTTTTCACTTTTTATATTAGGATATTTCCTTTTTCACCACAGCTCTCTATGATCTTCCAAGTAGCACATTTTAAATTCCACAAGAACTCCCTTAGCGAAAGGCTTCTTGAGGGGAGAGCTGTAACTCTGTGAGATGAATTAACACAACACAAAGCAGTTTCTCAAAAGGCTTCTTTTCAGCTTTTATCTTAGCATACTTCCTTTTTCACCACAGCTCTCTATGGGCTTCCAAATATCACTTTTTAAATTCCACAAGAACTCCCTTAGCGAAAGGCTTCTGGAGGGGAAAGCTGTATCTGTGTGAGATGAATTAACAGAACACAAACCAGTTTCTCAGAAATATTCTTTCCAATTTTTAAGGGAAGATATTTCATTTTTCACCATAGCACTCTATGGGCTTCCAAATATCACTTTGCAAATTCCACAAGAACAGTCTTAGCGAAAGGCTTCCGTAGGGTAAAGCTCTAAATCTGTGACATGAATTAACAGAGCACAAAGTAGTTTGTAAGAAAGATTCTTTTCAGTTTCTGTCTTAGGATAGTTCTTTTTTCACCATAGCCCTCTATGGGCTTCTAAGTATCCTTTTCCAATTTCCACAAAAAGTGTCTTAAGGAAAGACTTTTTGAGGGGAAAGGTGTAACTCTGTGAGTTGAATTAAGAGAAGACACAATTAGTTTCTCAGAATGCCTCTTTCTAGTTTTTAACGGAAGATATTTCCTTTTTCACCATAATCCTCTATGGGCTTCCAAATATCACTTCGCAAATCCACAAGAACAGTCTTATTGAATGGCTTCTGGAGCGGAAGGTTGTAACTCTATGAGATGAATTAACAGAACACAAAGCAGTTTCTCAGAAAGCTTCTTTTCAGTTTTTATCTTAGGATATTTCCTTTATCACGGTAGACCTCTATGGTCTTTCAAATATCACTTTGCAATTTCCACAAGAACATTCTTAGCGAAAGGCTTCTTGAGGGGAAAGCTGTAACTCTTTGAGATGAATTAACAGAAAACAAAGCAGTTTCTCAGAAAGCTACTTTTCATTTTTTATCTTAGGATATTTCCTTTTTCACCATAGCCCTCTATGGGCTTCCAAATATTATTTGAAATTTTCAAAAAAACAGTCTTAGTGAACGGTTTCTTGAGAAGAAAGCTGTAACTCTGTGAGATGTATTAACAGAACACAAAGCAGTTTCTCAGAAACCTTCTTTCCACTTTTTAAGGGAAGATATTTCATTTTCACCGTAACCCTCTATGGGCTTCCAAGTATCACTTTGCGAATTCCACAAGAACAGTCTAAGCGAAATGCTTCTTGAGGGGAAAGCTGTAACTCTGTGAGATGAATTATCACAACAAAAAGCATTTTCTCAGAAAGCTTCTTTCCAGTTTTTAACAGAAGATATTTCCTTTTTCACCATAGCCCCCTATGGGCTTCCAAATCCCACTTTGCAAATTCCACAAGAACAGTCTTAGCGAATGGCTTCTTGTGGGGAAAGC
This sequence comes from Chlorocebus sabaeus, assembly GCF_047675955.1. Taxonomy (NCBI): domain Eukaryota; kingdom Metazoa; phylum Chordata; class Mammalia; order Primates; family Cercopithecidae; genus Chlorocebus; species Chlorocebus sabaeus. The sequence goes on along the minus strand of NW_027327647.1, from coordinate 22,144 downwards.
TGTAACTGTGTGAGATGAATTAACAGAACAAAGAGCAGTTTCTCAAAAAGCGTCTTTTCAGTTTTTAACTGAAGATATTTCCTTTTTCACCCTAGCCCTCTATGGGCTTCCAAATATCACTTTGCAAATTCCACAAGAAAAGTATTAGAGAAAGGCTTCTTGACGGGAAAGCTGTAACTCTGTGAGATGAATTAACAGAACACAAAGCAGCATCTCAGAAAGCCTCTTACCAGTTTTTTACTGAAGATATTTCCTTTTTCACCATAGCCCTCTATGGGCTTCCAAATATCACTTTGCAAGTTACACAAGAACACTCTTAGCAAAAAGGTTCTTGAGGGGAAAGCAGTAACGCTGTGAGATGAATTAACAGAACACAAAGCAATTTCTCAGATACCTTATTTTTAGTTTTTTTCATAGGATATTTCCTTTTTCACCATAGCTCTCTATGGGCTTCCAAATATGACTTTGCAAATTCCACACGAACAGTCTTAGCGAATGACTTATTGAGGGGAAAGCTGTAACTGTGTGAGATGAATTAACAGAACACAAAGAAGTTTCTCAGAAAATTTCTTTCCAGTTTTTAACGGAAGATATTTACTTTTACACCATAGCCCTGTATGGGCTTCCAAATATCACTTTGCAATTTCCACAAGAACACTCTTAGTGAACGACTTCGACTTCTTGAGGGGCTCTAAATATCTAGGGGCTTCCAAATATCACTTTGCAAAATCCACAAGAACAGCCTTAGTGAACGGTTTCTTGAGGTGAAATGCTGTAAGTCTGTGAGATGAATTCAGAGAACACAAAGCAGTTCTCAGAAATTTTCTTTTCAGTTTTTTTCTTAGGATATTTTCTTTTTAACCATAGATCTCTACGATTGTCCAAATATCTTTTTCCAAAATTCCACAAAAACAGCTTTTACCGAAAGTTTTCTTGAGGGGGAAAGCCGTAATTCTGTGAGATGAATTAACAGAACACAAAGCAATTTCTCAGAAAGCTTCTTTCCAGTTTTTATCTGAAGATATTTCCTTTACACCATAGTCCTCTATGGCTTCCAAATATCACTTTGCAAAATCCACAAGAACAGTCCTTAGTGAACGGTTTCTTGAGGGGAAAGCTGTAATTCTATAAGATGAATTAACAGAACACAAAGTCGTTTCTCAGAAAGCTTCTTTTCAGTTCTTATCTTAGGAAATTTCTTTTTCAACCACAGCCCTCTATGGGCTTCCAAATATCACTTTGCAAATTCCACAAGAACAGTCTTAGCGTAATGCTTCTTGAGGGGAAAGCTGTAACACTGTCACCTGAATAACAGAACACAAAGCAGTTTCTCAGAAAACTTCTTTCCAGTTTATAACTGAAGATATTTCCTTTTTCACCATAGCCCCCTATGGGTTTCCAAATATCACTTTGAAAATTCCACAAGAACGGTCTTAGTGAACGGTTTCTGGAGGGCAAAGCTGTAACTCTGTCAGATGAATTAACGGAAACACAAAGCAGTTTCTCAAGAAGCTTCTTTCTAGTTTTCATCTGAGGACATTTCCTTTTTCACCATAGCCCTCTATGGGCTTCCAAATATCACTTTGCAAATTCCACAAGAACAGTCTTAGCGAAAGGCTTCTTGAGGGGAAAGCTGTAACTCTGTGAGATGAATTAACAGAAAACAAAGCAGTTTCTCAGAAAGCTTCTTTCCAGTTTTTAACGGAGGATATTTCCTTCTCACCATAGTCCTCTATGGGCTTCCAAGTATCACTTTTGCAAATCCCACAAGAACAGTCTTAGCGAAAGGTTTCTTGAGGGAAAAGCTGTAACTCTGTGAGATGAATTAACAGAACACAAAGCAGTTTCTCAGAAAGCTTTTTTCCAGTTTCTAACTAAAGATATTCCTTTTTTCACCATAACCCTACATGGGCTTCCAATATCACCATCCACCATCTCTTGCGAATTACACAAGAACAGTCTTAGCGAAAGGCTTCTTGAGGGGAAAGCTGTAACTCTGTGAGATGAATTAACAGAACACAAAGCAGTTTCTCAGAAAGCTTCTTTCCAGTTTTTATCTAAGGACATTTCCTTTTTCTCCGTAGCCCTCTATGGGCTTCCAAAATATTACTTTGCAAATTCCACAAGAAGAGTCTTAGCGAAAGACTTCTTGAGGGGAAAGCTGTAGCTCTTTGAGATGAAATAACAGAACACAAAGCAGTTTCTCAGAAAGCTCTTTCAGGTTTTTAACTGAACATATTTACTTTTTCACGATAGGCGTCTCAGTGGTAACAAATATCACTTTGGAAATCCACAAGAACAGTCTTAGTGTGCGACTTTTTTGAGGGGTAAAGCTGTAACTCTGTGAGGTGAATTAACAGAACACAAAGCAGTTTCTCAGAAAGCTTCTTTCCAGTTTTTATCTAAGGACATTTCCTTTTTCTCCGTAGCCCTCTATGGGCTTCCAAATATTACTTTGCAAATTCCACAAGAAGAGACTTAGCGAAAGACTTCTTGAGGGGAAAGCTTTAGCTCTTTGAGATGAAATAACAGAACACAAAGCAGTTTCTCAGAAAGCTTCTTTCAGGTTTTTAACTGAACATATTTACTTTTTCACAATAGGCGTCTCAGGGGGTAACAAATATCACTTTGGAAATTCCACAAGAACAGTCTTAGTGTGCGACATTTTGAGGGGAAAGCTGTAACTCTGTGAATTAACAGAACACAAAGCAGTTTCTACGAAAGCTTCTTTTCAGTTTTTATCTTAGGATATTTCCTTTCTAACATAGCCCTCTATGGGCTTCCAAATATCACTTTGAAAATTCCGCAAGAACAGTCTTAGCGAAAGGCTTCCTGAGGGGAAATCTGTTACTCTTTGAGATAAATTACCAGAATATAAAGCAGTTTTTCAGAAAACTTCTTTCCAGTTTTTAATGAGGATATTTTCTTTTTACCATCGCCCTCTATGGTCTTCCTGATATCACTTTGAATATTACACAAGAACAGTCTTAGTCAACGGCTTCTTGAGGGGAAATCTGTAACACTGTGAGATGAATTAACAGAACACAAAGCAGTTTCACAGAAAGCTTCTTTCAGATTTTTATCTGAGGACATTAAACTTTTTTCACCATATACCTCTAGGGTCTTCCAAATATCACTTTGCAAATCCCACAAGAACAGTCTTAGCGAAAGCCTTCATGAGGGTATAGCTGAAACTCTGTGAGATAAATTAACAGAACACAAAGCAGTTTCTCAGATAGATTCTTTCAGTTTTTAGCTGAAGATACTTTATTTTTCACCATAACCCTCCATAGGCTTCCAAATATCACCTTGCAAATTCCAAAAGAACTGTCTTAGTGAACGGCCTCTTGAAGGGAAAGCTGTAACTCTGTGAAAGGAACTAGAAGAACACAATGAAGTTTCACAGAAAGCTTCTTTCCAGTTTTTAACTGAAGATATTTCCTTTTTCACCGTAGCCCTCTATGATCTTTGCAAATATCACTTTGCAAATCCCACAAGAAGAGTCTTAGCGAAAGGCTTCTTGAGAAGAAAGCTATAACTCTCTGAGATGAACAAACAGTACACAAAATAGTTGGTTCGAAAGCTTCTTTCCAGTTTTTATCTTAAGATACTACCTTTTTCACCACAGCCCTCTACAGGCTTCGAATATCACTTTACAAATTCCACAACAAGAGGTCTTAGCGAAAGGCTTCTTGAGGGAATGCTGTAACTCTGTGAAGTATTTAACAGAACACAACGCAGTTTCTCAGAAAGCTTCTTTCCAGTTTTTCAAAGAAGATATTTCCTTTTTCACCATAGCCCTCTATGGGCTTCCAAATATCACTTTGCAAATTCAAAAAGAACAGTCTTAGCGAAAGGCTTCATTGAGGCGAAAGCTGTAACTCTGTGAGATGAATTAACAGAACACAAAGCAGTTCCTCAGAAATCTTCTTTACAGGTTTTAACTGAAGATACTTCCTTTTTCACCATAGCCCTCTATTGGCTTCAAAATATCACTTTGCAAATTCCACAAGAATTTTCTTAGGGAAAGGCTTCTTGAGGGGATATCTGTAACTCTGTGAAATGAATTAGCAGAACACAAAGCAGTTTCTCAGAAAGATTCTTTCCAGTTTTGAACGGAAGATATTTCCTTTTTCACCATAGCCCTCACTTAGGCTTCCGAAATATCACTTTGAAAATTCCACAAGAACAGTCTAAGCAAAAGGACTTCTCGAGGGGAAAGCTGTAACTCTGTGAGATGAATTAACAAAACACAAAGAAGTTTCTCAGAAAGCTTCTTTCCAGTTTTTAACTGAAGTTATTTCTCTTTTCACCATAGCCTTCTACGGGCTTCCAAATATCACTTCGCAAATTCCACAAGAACAGTCTTAGCGAAAGGCTTCTTGAGGGGAAAGCTGTAGCTCTGTGAGATGAATTAACAGAACACAAAGCAGTTTCTCAGAAAAGCTTCTTTCCAGTTTTTAACGGAGGATATTTCCTTTTTCACCATAGACCTCTATGGGCTTTCTAAATATCACGCTCTAAATTGCACAAGAACAGTCTTAGTGAAAGGCTTCTTGAGAGGAAAGCTGTAACTCTGGTGAGATGAATTAAGAGAACACAAAGAAGTTTTTTTCAGAAAGCTTATTTTCAGTTTTTATCTTATGCTATTTCCTTTTTCACCATAGATCTCTGTAGGCTCCTTAAATATCACTTCCCAAATTCGACAGGTACTGTCTAGGGAAAGGCTTCGTTAGAGGAAAGCTGTAATTTTGTGAGATGAATTAACAGAACACAACGCAGTGTCTCAGAAGCCTCTTTCCCGTTTTAAAAACCGAAGATATTATCCTTTTCACCATAGCTCTCTATGGCCTTCGAAATGTCACTTTGGAAAATTCCGAAAGCTGTAAGTCTGTGAGATGAATTCACAGAACACAAAGAAGTTTCTCAGAAAGCTTCTTTCAAATTTTTAACTGTAGATATTTCTTTTTTACTGTAGCCCTCTAGGGGCTTCCAAATATCACTTTGCAAATTCCACAAGAACAGTCTTACCGAGAGGCTTCTTGAGGGGGGAGCTGTAACTCAGTGCGATGCATTAGCAGAACACAAAGCAGTTTCTCAAAAAGCTTCTTTCCAGTTTTTAACTGAAGAGATTTCCTTTTTCACCCTAGCCCTCTATGGGCTTCCAAATATCATTTTGAAAATTCCACAAGAACAGTCTTAGCGAAAGTCTTCTTGAGGGGAAAGCTGTAACTCTGTTAGATGAATTAACACAACACAAAGCAGTTTCTCAAAAGGCTTCTTTTCAGCTTTTATCTTAGCATACTTCCTTTTTCACCACAGCTCTCTATGGGCTTCCAAATATCACTTTTTAAATTCCACAAGAACTCCCTTAGCGAAAGGCTTCTTGAGGAGAAAGCTGTAACTCTGTGAGATGAATTAACAGAACACAAAGCAGTTTCTCAAAAGGCTTCTTTTCACTTTTTATATTAGGATATTTCCTTTTTCACCACAGCTCTCTATGATCTTCCAAGTAGCACATTTTAAATTCCACAAGAACTCCCTTAGCGAAAGGCTTCTTGAGGGGAGAGCTGTAACTCTGTGAGATGAATTAACACAACACAAAGCAGTTTCTCAAAAGGCTTCTTTTCAGCTTTTATCTTAGCATACTTCCTTTTTCACCACAGCTCTCTATGGGCTTCCAAATATCACTTTTTAAATTCCACAAGAACTCCCTTAGCGAAAGGCTTCTTGAGGGGAAAGCTGTAACTCTGTGAGATGAATTAACAGAACACAAAGCAGTATCTCAAAAGGCTTCTTTTCACTTTTTATATTAGGATATTTCCTTTTTCACCACAGCTCTCTATGATCTTCCAAGTAGCACATTTTAAATTCCACAAGAACTCCCTTAGCGAAAGGCTTCTTGAGGGGAGAGCTGTAACTCTGTGAGATGAATTAACAGAACACAAAGCAGTTTCTCAAAACGCTTCTTTCCAGTTTTAAACTGAATATATTTCCTTTCTCACCATCCCCTCCATGGGCTTCCAAATATCACTTTGCAAATTCCACAAGAACAGTCTTAGCGAAAGGTTTCTCCAGGGAAAAGCTGTAACTCTTTGAGATGAATTAACAGAACACAAAACAGTTTCTCAGAGATCTTCTTTCCAGTTTTTACCTGAAGACATTACCTTTTTCACCATAGCCCTCTATAGGCTTCCAAATATCACTTTGAAAATTCCACAAGAACATACTTAGCGAAAAGCTACTTGAGGGGAAAGCTGTAACTCTGTGAGATGAATTAACAGAACTCAAAGCAGTTTCTCAGAAATCTTCTTTCCAGTTTCTAACAGAATATATTTACTTTTTCACCATAACCCTCTATGGGCCTCCAAATATCACTTTGCAAATTCCACAAGAACAGTCTTAGCGAAGGGCTTCTTGAGGGGAAAGCTGTAACTCTGTGAGATTAATTACAGAACACAAAGCAGTTTCTCAGAAAACTTCTTTCCACTTTTTAAATGAAGATAATTCGTTTTTCACAGTAGCTCTCTAGAGGCTTCCGAATATCACTTTGCAAATTAAACAAGAACAGTCTTAGCGAAAGGCTTCTTGACGGGAAAACTAACTCTGTGAAATGAATTAGCAGAACACAAAGCAGTTTCTCAGAAAGATTCTTTCCAGTTTTTAACGGAAGATATTTCCTTCTTCACCATAGCCCTCTATGGTCTTCCAGATATCGCTTTGCAAATTCCACAAGAACAGTCTTAGCGAAAGGCTTCTTGAGCGGTAAGCTGTAACTCTGTGAGATGAATTAACAGAACACAAAGCAGTTTCTCAGAAAGCTTCTTTTCAGTTTTTATCTTAGGATATTTCCTTTTCCAGCATAGAGCTCTAGGGCTTCCAAATAGCACTTTGCAAGTTCCACAAGAACAGTCTTAGCGAAAGGGTCTTTTAGGAGAAAGCTGTAAATCTGTGAGATGAATTATCAGAACACAAAGCAGTTTCTCAGAATGCTTCTATCCAGTTCTTAACGGAAGATATGTCCTTTTTCACCATAGCCCTCTATGGGCTTCCAAATATCACTTTACAAATTACACAAGAACAGTCTTAGCCAAAGACTTCATGAGGGGAAAGCTGTAATTCTGTGAGATGAATTAGCAGAACACAAAGCAGTTTCTCAGAATGCTTCTTTCCAGTTTTTAACGGAAGATATTCCCTTTTTCACCATAGCACTCTAGGGGTTCTACATCTCAAATTCCAAATTCCACATGAACAGTCTTAGCGAAAGGCTTCTTGAGGGGAAAGCTGTAACTCTGTGAGATCAATTAATAGAACACAAAGCAGTTTCTCAGAATGCTTCTTTAAACTTTTTAACTGAACATATTTCCTTTTTCACCATAGCCCTCTATGGACTTCGAAATATCACTTTGCTAATTTCTCAAGAACAGTCTTAACCAAAGGCTTCTTGAGTGGAAAGCTGTAACTCTGTGAGATGAATTAACGGAACACAACGCTGTTTCTCTGAAATCTACTTTCCAGTTTTTAACTGAAGATATTCACTTTTTCACCATAGCCCTCCATGGGCTTCCAAATATCACTTTACAAATTCCACAAGAACAGTCTTAGGGAAAGGCTTCTTGAGGGGAAAGCTGTAACTGTGTGAATTGAATTAACAGTACACAAAGCAGTTTCGCAGAAAGCTTCTTTCCAGTTTTTAACGGAAAATGTTTCCTTTTTAACCGTAGCCCTCTATGGGCTTCCAAATATCACTTTGCAAATTCCACAAGAACAGCCTTAGCAAAAGGCTTCTTGAGGGGAAAGCTGTAACTCTGTGAGGTGAATTAACAGAACACAAAGCAATATCTCAGAAAGCTTCTTTCCAGTTTTTAACGGAAGATATTTCCTTTTTCACATTAGCCCTCTCTATGCTTCCAAATATCACTTTGCAAATTTCACAAGAACAGGCTTAAAAAAAGGCTTCTTGAGGGGAAACTTGTAACTCTGTGAAATGAATTAATAGAACACAAAGCAGTTTCTCAGAAAGCTTCTTTCCAGTTTTCATCTTAGGATATTTCCTTTTTCACCATGGACATCTATGGGCTTCCCAATATCACTTTGCAAATTCCACAAGAACAGTCTTAACTAAAGGCTTCTTGAGGGGAAAGCTGTAACTCTGTGAGATGAATTAACAGAGCACAAAATAGTTTTTCAGAAAGCTTCTTTTCAGTTTTTGTCTTAGGATTTTTCCTTTTTCACCATAGCCCTCTATGGGATACTAAGTGTCACTTTCCAATTTCCACAAAAACAGTCTTAGCAAAAGTCTTCTTGAGGGGAAAGCTGTAACTCTGTGAGATGAACTAACAGAATACAAAGCAGTTTCTCAGAAAGCTTCTTTAAAGTTTTTAAGGGAAGATATTTCCTTTTCCCCATAGCCCTTTAAGGGCTTCCAAATAACACTTTGAAAATTCCTCCAGAACTGTCTTATCGAAAGGCTTCTTGAGGAGAAAGTTGTTACTCTGTGAGATGAATTAGCAGAACACAACGCAGTTTCTCAGAAAGCTTCTTTCAAGTTTTTAACTGAAGATATTTCCTTTTTCACCATAGCCCTCTATGGGCCTCCAAATATCACCTTGCAAATTCCACAAGAACAGTCTTAGCAAAAGGCTTCTTGAGGGGAAAGCTGTAACGCTGTCAGATGAATTAACGGAACACAACGCTGTTTCTCTGAAAGCTACTTTCCAGTTTTTAACGGAAGATATTCCCTTTTTCACCATAGCCCTCTATGGGCTTCCAAATATCACTTTGCAAATTCCACAAGAACAGTCTTAGGGAAAGGCTTCTTGAGGGGAAAGCTGTATCTGTGTGAGATGAATTAACAGAACACAAACCAGTTTCTCAGAAATATTCTTTCCAATTTTTAAGGGAAGATATTTCCTTTTTCACCATAGCACTCTATGGGCTTCCAAATATCACTTTGCAAATTCCACAAGAACAGTCTTAGCGAAAGGCTTCCGTAGGGTAAAGCTCTAAATCTGTGACATGAATTAACAGAGCACAAAGTAGTTTGTAAGAAAGATTCTTTTCAGTTTCTGTCTTAGGATAGTTCTTTTTTCACCATAGCCCTCTATGGGCTTCTAAGTATCCTTTTCCAATTTCCACAAAAAGTGTCTTAAGGAAAGACTTTTTGAGGGGAAAGGTGTAACTCTGTGAGTTGAATTAAGAGAAGACACAATTAGTTTCTCAGAATGCCTCTTTCTAGTTTTTAACGGAAGATATTTCCTTTTTCACCATAATCCTCTATGGGCTTCCAAATATCACTTTGCAAATTCCACAAGAACAGTCTTATTGAATGGCTTCTGGAGCGGAAGGTTGTAACTCTATGAGATGAATTAACAGAACACAAAGCAGTTTCTCAGAAAGCTTCTTTTCAGTTTTTATCTTAGGATATTTCCTTTATCACGGTAGACCTCTATGGTCTTTCAAATATCACTTTGCAATTTCCACAAGAACATTCTTAGCGAAAGGCTTCTTGAGGGGAAAGCTGTAACTCTTTGAGATGAATTAACAGAAAACAAAGCAGTTTCTCAGAAAGCTACTTTTCATTTTTTATCTTAGGATATTTCCTTTTTCACCATAGCCCTCTATGGGCTTCCAAATATTATTTGAAATTTTCAAAAAAACAGTCTTAGTGAACGGTTTCTTGAGAAGAAAGCTGTAACTCTTTGAGATGTATTAACAGAACACAAAGCAGTTTCTCAGAAACCTTCTTTCCACTTTTTAAGGGAAGATATTTCATTTTCACCGTAACCCTCTATGGGCTTCCAAGTATCACTTTGCGAATTCCACAAGAACAGTCTAAGCGAAATGCTTCTTGAGGGGAAAGCTGTAACTCTGTGAGATGAATTATCACAACAAAAAGCATTTTCTCAGAAAGCTTCTTTCCAGTTTTTAACAGAAGATATTTCCTTTTTCACCATAGCCCCCTATGGGCTTCCAAATCCCACTTTGCAAATTCCACAAGAACAGTCTTAGCGAATGGCTTCTTGTGGGGAAAGCTGTAACTGTGTGAGATGAATTAACAGAACAAAGAGCAGTTTCTCAAAAAGCGTCTTTTCAGTTTTTAACTGAAGATATTTCCTTTTTCACCCTAGCCCTCTATGGGCCTCCAAATATCACTTTGCAAATTCCACAAGAAAAGTATTAGAGAAAGACTTCTTGACGGGAAAGCTGTAACTCTGTGAGATGAATTAACAGAACACAAAGCAGCATCTCAGAAAGCCTCTTACCAGTTTTTTACTGAAGATATTTCCTTTTTCACCATAGCCCTCTATGGGCTTCCAAATATCACTTTGCAAGTTACACAAGAACACTCTTAGCAAAAAGGTTCTTGAGGGGAAAGCAGTAACGCTGTGAGATGAATTAACAGAACACAAAGCAATTTCTCAGATACCTTATTTTTAGTTTTTTTCATAGGATATTTCCTTTTTCACCATAGCTCTCTATGGGCTTCCAAATATGACTTTGCAAATTCCACACGAACAGTCTTAGCGAATGACTTATTGAGGGGAAAGCTGTAACTGTGTGAGATGAATTAACAGAACACAAAGAAGTTTCTCAGAAAATTTCTTTCCAGTTTTTAACGGAAGATATTTACTTTTACACCATAGCCCTGTATGGGCTTCCAAATATCACTTTGCAATTTCCACAAGAACACTCTTAGTGAACGACTTCTTGAGGGGCTCTAAATATCTAGGGGCTTCCAAATATCACTTTGCAAAATCCACAAGAACAGCCTTAGTGAACGGTTTCTTGAGGTGAATGCTGTAAGTCTGTGAGATGAATTCAGAGAACACAAAGCAGTTTCTCAGAAATTTTCTTTTCAGTTTTTTTCTTAGGATATTTTCATTTTAACCATAGATCTCTACGATTGTCCAAATATCTTTTTCCAAATTCCACAAAAACAGCTTTACCGAAAGTTTTCTTGAGGGGAAAGCCGTAATTCTGTGATATGAATTAACAGAACACAAAGCAATTTCTCAGAAAGCTTCTTTCCAGTTTTTATCTGAAGATATTTCCTTTACACCATAGTCCTCTATGGGCTTCCAAATATCACTTTGCAAAATCCACAAGAACAGTCTTAGTGAACGGTTTCTTGAGGGGAAAGCTGTAATTCTATAAGATGAATTAACAGAACACAAAGTCGTTTCTCAGAAAGCTTCTTTTCAGTTCTTATCTTAGGAAATTTCTTTTTCACCACAGCCCTCTATGGGCTTCCAAATATCACTTTGCAAATTCCACAAGAACAGTCTTAGCGTAATGCTTCTTGAGGGGAAAGCTGTAACACTGTCACCTGAAATAACAGAACACAAAGCAGTTTCTCAGAAAATTCTTTCCAGTTTATAACTGAAGATATTTCCTTTTTCACCATAGCCCCCTATGGGTTTCCAAATATCACTTTGAAAATTCCACAAGAACGGTCTTAGTGAACGGTTTCTGGAGGGCAAAGCTGTAACTCTGTCAGATGAATTAACGGAACACAAAGCAGTTTCCCAAGAAGCTTCTTTCTAGTTTTCATCTGAGGACATTTCCTTTTTCACCATAGCCCTCTATGGGCTTCCAAATATCACTTTGCAAATTCCACAAGAACAGTCTTAGCGAAAGGCTTCTTGAGGGGAAAGCTGTAACTCTGTGAGATGAATTAACAGAAAACAAAGCAGTTTCTCAGAAAGCTTCTTTCCAGTTTTTAACGGAGGATATTTCCTTTCTCACCATAGTCCTCTATGGGCTTCCAAGTATCACTTTGCAAATCCCACAAGAACAGTCTTAGCGAAAGGTTTCTTGAGGGAAAAGCTGTAACTCTGTGAGATGAATTAACAGAACACAAAGTTTCTCAGAAAGTTTCTTTCCAGTTATTAACAGAGGATATTTCCTTTTTCACCATAGCCCTCTATGGGCTTCTAAATATCACGCTCTAAATTGCACAAGAACAGTCTTAGTGAAAGGCTTCTTGAGAGGAAAGCTGTAACTCTGTGAGATGAATTAAGAGAACACAAAGCAGTTTTTCAGAAAGCTTATTTTCAGTTTTTATCTTATGCTATTTCCTTTTTCACCATAGATCTCTGTAGGCTTCTAAATATCACTTCCCAAATTCGACAGGAACTGTCTTAGGGAAAGACTTCGTTAGAGGAAAGCTGTAACTTTGTGAGATGAATTAACAGAACACAACGCAGTGTCTCAGAAAGCCTCTTTCCCGTTTTAAACCGAAGATATTTCCTTTTCACCATAGCTCTCTATGGCCTTCGAAATGTCACTTTGGAAATTCCACAAGAACAGTCTTAGCGAAAGGCTTCTTGAGAGGAAAGCTGTAAGTCTGTGAGATGAATTCACAGAACACAAAGAAGTTTCTCAGAAAGCTTCTTTCAAATTTTTAACTGTAGATATTTCTTTTTTACTGTTGCCCTCTAGGGGCTTCCAAATATCACTTTGCAAATTCCACAAGAACAGTCTTACCGAGAGGCTTCTTGAGGGGGGAGCTGTAACTCAGTGCGATGCATTAGCAGAACACAAAGCAGTTTCTCAAAAAGCTTCTTTCCAGTTTTTAACTGAAGAGATTTCCTTTTTCACCCTAGCCCTCTATGGGCTTCCAAATATCATTTTGAAAATTCCACAAGAACAGTCTTAGCGAAAGTCTTCTTGAGGGGAAAGCTGTAACTCTGTTAGATGAATTAACACAACACAAAGCAGTTTCTCAAAAGGCTTCTTTTTCAGCTTTTATCTTAGCATACTTCCTTTTTCACCACAGCTCTCTATGGGCTTCCAAATATCACTTTTTAAATTCCACAAGAACTCCCTTAGCGAAAGGCTTCTTGAGGAGAAAGCTGTAACTCTGTGAGATGAATTAACAGAACACAAAGCAGTATCTCAAAAGGCTTCTTTTCACTTTTTATATTAGGATATTTCCTTTTTCACCACAGCTCTCTATGATCTTCCAAGTAGCACATTTTAAATTCCACAAGAACTCCCTTAGCGAAAGGCTTCTTGAGGGGAGAGCTGTAACTCTGTGAGATGAATTAACAGAACACAAAGCAGTTTCTCAAAACGCTTCTTTCCAGTTTTAAACTGAATATATTTCCTTTCTCACCATCCCCTCCATGGGCTTCCAAATATCACTTTGCAAATTCCACAAGAACAGTCTTAGCGAAAGGTTTCTCCAGGGAAAAGCTGTAACTCTTTGAGATGAATTAACAGAACACAAAACAGTTTCTCAGAGATCTTCTTCCCAGTTTTTACCTGAAGACATTTCCTTTTTCACCATAGCCCTCTATAGGCTTCCAAATATCACTTTGAAAATTCCACAAGAACATACTTAGCGAAAGGCTACTTGAGGGGAAAGCTGTAACTCTGTGAGATGAATTAACAGAACTCAAAGCAGTTTCTCAGAAATCTTCTTTCCAGTTTCTAACAGAATATATTTACTTTTTCACCATAACCCTCTATGGGCCTCCAAATATCACTTTGCAAATTCCACAAGAACAGTCTTAGCGAAGGGCTTCTTGAGGGGAAAGCTGTAACTCTGTGAGATTAATTACAAAACACAAAGCAGTTTCTCAGAAAGCTTCTTTCCAGTTTTTAACGGAGGATATTTCCTTTCTCACCATAGTCCTCTATGGGCTTCCAAGTATCACTTTGCAAATCCCACAAGAACAGTCTTAGCGAAAGGTTTCTTGAGGGAAAAGCTGTAACTCTGTGAGATGAATTAACAGAACACAAAGCAGTTTCTCAGAAAGCTTTTTTCCAGTTTCTAACTAAAGATATTCCTTTTTTCACCATAACCCTGCATGGGCTTCCAAATATCACTTTGCGAATTACACAAGAACAGTCTTAGCGAAAGGCTTCTTGAGGGGAAAGCTGTAACTCTGTGAGATGAATTAACAGAACACAAAGCAGTTTCTCAGAAAGCTTCTTTCCAGTTTTTATCTAAGGACATTTCCTTTTTCTCCGTAGCCCTCTATGGGCTTCCAAATATTACTTTGCAAATTCCACAAGAAGAGTCTTAGCGAAAGACTTCTTGAGGGGAAAGCTGTAGCTCTTTGAGATGAAATAACAGAACACAAAGCAGTTTCTCAGAAAGCTTCTTTCAGGTTTTTAACTGAACATATTTACTTTTTCACGATAGGCGTCTCAGTGGTAACAAATATCACTTTGGAAATTCCACAAGAACAGTCTTAGTGTGCGACTTTTTGAGGGGAAAGCTGTAACTCTGTGAGGTGAATTAACAGAACACAAAGCAGTTTCTCAGAAAGCTTCTTTCCAGTTTTTATCTAAGGACATTTCCTTTTTCTCCGTAGCCCTCTATGGGCTTCCAAATATTACTTTGCAAATTCCACAAGAAGAGACTTAGCGAAAGTCTTCTTGAGGGGAAAGCTTTAGCTCTTTGAGATGAAATAACAGAACACAAAGCAGTTTCTCAGAAAGCTTCTTTCAGGTTTTTAACTGAACATATTTACTTTTTCACAATAGGCGTCTCAGGGGTAACAAATATCACTTTGGAAATTCCACAAGAACAGTCTTAGTGTGCGACATTTTGAGGGGAAAGCTGTAACTCTGTGAGGTGAATTAACAGAACACAAAGCAGTTTCTACGAAAGCTTCTTTTCAGTTTTTATCTTAGGATATTTCCTTTCTAACCATAGCCCTCTATGGGCTTCCAAATATCACTTTGAAAATTCCGCAAGAACAGTCTTAGCGAAAGGCTTCCTGAGGGGAAATCTGTTACTCTTTGAGATAAATTACCAGAATATAAAGCAGTTTTTCAGAAAACTTCTTTCCAGTTTTTAATGAGGATATTTTCTTTTTACCATCGCCCTCTATGGTCTTCCTGATATCACTTTGAATATTACACAAGAACAGTCTTAGTCAACGGCTTCTTGAGGGGAAATCTGTAACACTGTGAGATGAATTAACAGAACACAAAGCAGTTTCACAGAAAGCTTCTTTCAGATTTTTATCTGAGGACATTAACTTTTTCACCATATACCTCTAGGGTCTTCCAAATATCACTTTGCAAATCCCACAAGAACAGTCTTAGCGAAAGCCTTCATGGGGGTATAGCTGAAACTCTGTGAGATAAATTAACAGAACACAAAGCAGTTTCTCAGATAGATTCTTTCCAGTTTTTAGCTGAAGATACTTTATTTTTCACCATAACCCTCCATAGGCTTCCAAATATCACCTTGCAAATTCCAAAAGAACTGTCTTAGTGAACGGCCTCTTGAAGGGAAAGCTGTAACTCTGTGAAAGGAACTAGAAGAACACAAAGAAGTTTCACAGAAAGCTTCTTTCCAGTTTTTAACTGAAGATATTTCCTTTTTCACCGTAGCCCTCTATGATCTTGCAAATATCACTTTGCAAATCCCACAAGAAGAGTCTTAGCGAAAGGCTTCTTGAGAAGAAAGCTATAACTCTCTGAGATGAACAAACAGTACACAAAATAGTTGGTTCGAAAGCTTCTTTCCAGTTTTTATCTTAAGATACTACCTTTTTCACCACAGCCCTCTACAGGCTTCGAAATATCACTTTCCAAATTCCACAACAAGAGTCTTAGCGAAAGGCTTCTTGAGGGGAATGCTGTAACTCTGTGAGATGTATTAACAGAACACAACGCAGTTTCTCAGAAAGCTTCTTTCCAGTTTTTCAAAGAAGATATTTCCTTTTTCACCATAGCCCTCTATGGGCTTCCAAATATCACTTTGCAAATTCAAAAAGAACAGTCTTAGCGAAAGGCTTCTTGAGGCGAAAGCTGTAACTCTGTGAGATGAATTAACAGAACACAAAGCAGTTCCTCAGAAATCTTCTTTACAGGTTTTAACTGAAGATACTTCCTTTTTCACCATAGCCCTCTATTGGCTTCAAAATATCACTTTGCAAATTCCAAAAGGATTTTCTTAGCGAAAGGCTTCTTGAGGGGATATCTGTAACTCTGTGAAATGAATTAGCAGAACACAAAGCAGTTTCTCAGAAAGATTCTTTCCAGTTTTTAACAGAAGATATTTCCTTTTCACCATAGCCCTCACTAGGCTTCCAAATATCACTTTGAAAATTCCACAAGAACAGTCTAAGCAAAAGACTTCTCGAGGGGAAAGCTGTAACTCTGTGTGATGAATTAACAAAACACAAAGAAGTTTCTCAGAAAGCTTCTTTCCAGTTTTTAACTGAAGTTATTTCCTTTTTCACCATAGCCCTCTACGGGCTTCCAAATATCACTTCGCAAATTCCACAAGAACAGTCTTAGCGAAAGGCTTCTTGAGGGGAAAGCTGTAGCTCTGTGAGATGAATTAACAGAACACAAAGCAGTTTCTCAGAAAGCTTCTTTCCAGTTTTTAACGGAGGATATTTCCTTTTTCACCATAGACCTCTATGGGCTTCTAAATATCACGCTCTAAATTGCACAAGAACAGTCTTAGTGAAAGGCTTCTTGAGAGGAAAGCTGTAACTCTGTGAGATGAATTAAGAGAACACAAAGAAGTTTTTCAGAAAGCTTATTTTCAGTTTTTATCTTATGCTATTTCCTTTTTCACCATAGATCTCTGTAGGCTTCTAAATATCACTTCCCAAATTCGACAGGAACTGTCTTAGGGAAAGGCTTCGTTAGAGGAAAGCTGTAACTTTGTGAGATGAATTAACAGAACACAACGCAGTGTCTCAGAAAGCCTCTTTCCCGTTTTAAACCGAAGATATTTCCTTTTCACCATAGCTCTCTATGGCCTTCGAAATGTCACTTTGGAAATTCCACAAGAACAGTCTTAGCGAAAGGCTTCTTGAGAGGAAAGCTGTAAGTCTGTGAGATGAATTCACAGAACACAAAGAAGTTTCTCAGAAAGCTTCTTTCAAATTTTTAACTGTAGATATTTCTTTTTTACTGTAGCCCTCTAGGGGCTTCCAAATATCACTTTGCAAATTCCACAAGAACAGTCTTACCGAGAGGCTTCTTGAGGGGGGAGCTGTAACTCAGTGCGATGCATTAGCAGAACACAAAGCAGTTTCTCAAAAAGCTTCTTTCCAGTTTTTAACTGAAGAGATTTCCTTTTTCACCCTAGCCCTCTATGGGCTTCCAAATATCATTTTGAAAATTCCACAAGAACAGTCTTAGCGAAAGTCTTCTTGAGGGGAAAGCTGTAACTCTGTTAGATGAATTAACACAACACAAAGCAGTTTCTCAAAAGGCTTCTTTTCAGCTTTTATCTTAGCATACTTCCTTTTTCACCACAGCTCTCTATGGGCTTCCAAATATCACTTTTTAAATTCCACAAGAACTCCCTTAGCGAAAGGCTTCTTGAGGAGAAAGCTGTAACTCTGTGAGATGAATTAACAGAACACAAAGCAGTTTCTCAAAAGGCTTCTTTTCACTTTTTATATTAGGATATTTCCTTTTTCACCACAGCTCTCTATGATCTTCCAAGTAGCACATTTTAAATTCCACAAGAACTCCCTTAGCGAAAGGCTTCTTGAGGGGAGAGCTGTAACTCTGTGAGATGAATTAACACAACACAAAGCAGTTTCTCAAAAGGCTTCTTTTCAGCTTTTATCTTAGCATACTTCCTTTTTCACCACAGCTCTCTATGGGCTTCCAAATATCACTTTTTAAATTCCACAAGAACTCCCTTAGCGAAAGGCTTCTTGAGGGGAAAGCTGTAACTCTGTGAGATGAATTAACAGAACACAAAGCAGTATCTCAAAAGGCTTCTTTTCACTTTTTATATTAGGATATTTCCTTTTTCACCACAGCTCTCTATGATCTTCCAAGTAGCACATTTTAAATTCCACAAGAACTCCCTTAGCGAAAGGCTTCTTGAGGGGAGAGCTGTAACTCTGTGAGATGAATTAACAGAACACAAAGCAGTTTCTCAAAACGCTTCTTTCCAGTTTTAAACTGAATATATTTCCTTTCTCACCATCCCCTCCATGGGCTTCCAAATATCACTTTGCAAATTCCACAAGAACAGTCTTAGCGAAAGGTTTCTCCAGGGAAAAGCTGTAACTCTTTGAGATGAATTAACAGAACACAAAACAGTTTCTCAGAGATCTTCTTTCCAGTTTTTACCTGAAGACATTACCTTTTTCACCATAGCCCTCTATAGGCTTCCAAATATCACTTTGAAAATTCCACAAGAACATACTTAGCGAAAAGCTACTTGAGGGGAAAGCTGTAACTCTGTGAGATGAATTAACAGAACTCAAAGCAGTTTCTCAGAAATCTTCTTTCCAGTTTCTAACAGAATATATTTACTTTTTCACCATAACCCTCTATGGGCCTCCAAATATCACTTTGCAAATTCCACAAGAACAGTCTTAGCGAAGGGCTTCTTGAGGGGAAAGCTGTAACTCTGTGAGATTAATTACAGAACACAAAGCAGTTTCTCAGAAAACTTCTTTCCACTTTTTAAATGAAGATAATTCGTTTTTCACAGTAGCTCTCTAGAGGCTTCCGAATATCACTTTGCAAATTAAACAAGAACAGTCTTAGCGAAAGGCTTCTTGACGGGAAAACTAACTCTGTGAAATGAATTAGCAGAACACAAAGCAGTTTCTCAGAAAGATTCTTTCCAGTTTTTAACGGAAGATATTTCCTTCTTCACCATAGCCCTCTATGGTCTTCCAGATATCGCTTTGCAAATTCCACAAGAACAGTCTTAGCGAAAGGCTTCTTGAGCGGTAAGCTGTAACTCTGTGAGATGAATTAACAGAACACAAAGCAGTTTCTCAGAAAGCTTCTTTTCAGTTTTTATCTTAGGATATTTCCTTTTCCAGCATAGAGCTCTAGGGCTTCCAAATAGCACTTTGCAAGTTCCACAAGAACAGTCTTAGCGAAAGGGTCTTTTAGGAGAAAGCTGTAAATCTGTGAGATGAATTATCAGAACACAAAGCAGTTTCTCAGAATGCTTCTATCCAGTTCTTAACGGAAGATATGTCCTTTTTCACCATAGCCCTCTATGGGCTTCCAAATATCACTTTACAAATTACACAAGAACAGTCTTAGCCAAAGACTTCATGAGGGGAAAGCTGTAATTCTGTGAGATGAATTAGCAGAACACAAAGCAGTTTCTCAGAATGCTTCTTTCCAGTTTTTAACGGAAGACATTCCCTTTTTCACCATAGCCCTCTAGGGGTTCTACATCTCAAATTCCAAATTCCACATGAACAGTCTTAGCGAAAGGCTTCTTGAGGGGAAAGCTGTAACTCTGTGAGATCAATTAATAGAACACAAAGCAGTTTCTCAGAATGCTTCTTTAAACTTTTTAACTGAACATATTTCCTTTTTCACCATAGCCCTCTATGGACTTCGAAATATCACTTTGCTAATTTCTCAAGAACAGTCTTAACCAAAGGCTTCTTGAGTGGAAAGCTGTAACTCTGTGAGATGAATTAACGGAACACAACGCTGTTTCTCTGAAATCTACTTTCCAGTTTTTAACTGAAGATATTCACTTTTTCACCATAGCCCTCCATGGGCTTCCAAATATCACTTTACAAATTCCACAAGAACAGTCTTAGGGAAAGGCTTCTTGAGGGGAAAGCTGTAACTGTGTGAATTGAATTAACAGTACACAAAGCAGTTTCGCAGAAAGCTTCTTTCCAGTTTTTAACGGAAAATGTTTCCTTTTTAACCGTAGCCCTCTATGGGCTTCCAAATATCACTTTGCAAATTCCACAAGAACAGCCTTAGCAAAAGGCTTCTTGAGGGGAAAGCTGTAACTCTGTGAGGTGAATTAACAGAACACAAAGCAATATCTCAGAAAGCTTCTTTCCAGTTTTTAACGGAAGATATTTCCTTTTTCACATTAGCCCTCTCTATGCTTCCAAATATCACTTTGCAAATTTCACAAGAACAGGCTTAAAAAAAGGCTTCTTGAGGGGAAACTTGTAACTCTGTGAAATGAATTAATAGAACACAAAGCAGTTTCTCAGAAAGCTTCTTTCCAGTTTTCATCTTAGGATATTTCCTTTTTCACCATGGACATCTATGGGCTTCCCAATATCACTTTGCAAATTCCACAGGAACAGTCTTAACTAAAGGCTTCTTGAGGGGAAAGCTGTAACTCTGTGAGATGAATTAACAGAGCACAAAATAGTTTTTCAGAAAGCTTCTTTTCAGTTTTTGTCTTAGGATTTTTCCTTTTTCACCATAGCCCTCTATGGGATACTAAGTGTCACTTTCCAATTTCCACAAAAACAGTCTTAGCAAAAGTCTTCTTGAGGGGAAAGCTGTAACTCTGTGAGATGAACTAACAGAATACAAAGCAGTTTCTCAGAAAGCTTCTTTAAAGTTTTTAAGGGAAGATATTTCCTTTTCCCCATAGCCCTTTAAGGGCTTCCAAATAACACTTTGAAAATTCCTCCAGAACTGTCTTATCGAAAGGCTTCTTGAGGAGAAAGTTGTTACTCTGTGAGATGAATTAGCAGAACACAACGCAGTTTCTCAGAAAGCTTCTTTCAAGTTTTTAACTGAAGATATTTCCTTTTTCACCATAGCCCTCTATGGGCCTCCAAATATCACCTTGCAAATTCCACAAGAACAGTCTTAGCAAAAGGCTTCTTGAGGGGAAAGCTGTAACGCTGTCAGATGAATTAACGGAACACAACGCTGTTTCTCTGAAAGCTACTTTCCAGTTTTTAACGGAAGATATTCCCTTTTTCACCATAGCCCTCTATGGGCTTCCAAATATCACTTTGCAAATTCCACAAGAACAGTCTTAGGGAAAGGCTTCTTGAGGGGAAAGCTGTATCTGTGTGAGATGAATTAACAGAACACAAACCAGTTTCTCAGAAATATTCTTTCCAATTTTTAAGGGAAGATATTTCCTTTTTCACCATAGCACTCTATGGGCTTCCAAATATCACTTTGCAAATTCCACAAGAACAGTCTTAGCGAAAGGCTTCCGTAGGGTAAAGCTCTAAATCTGTGACATGAATTAACAGAGCACAAAGTAGTTTGTAAGAAAGATTCTTTTCAGTTTCTGTCTTAGGATAGTTCTTTTTTCACCATAGCCCTCTATGGGCTTCTAAGTATCCTTTTCCAATTTCCACAAAAAGTGTCTTAAGGAAAGACTTTTTGAGGGGAAAGGTGTAACTCTGTGAGTTGAATTAAGAGAAGACACAATTAGTTTCTCAGAATGCCTCTTTCTAGTTTTTAACGGAAGATATTTCCTTTTTCACCATAATCCTCTATGGGCTTCCAAATATCACTTTGCAAATTCCACAAGAACAGTCTTATTGAATGGCTTCTGGAGCGGAAGGTTGTAACTCTATGAGATGAATTAACAGAACACAAAGCAGTTTCTCAGAAAGCTTCTTTTCAGTTTTTATCTTAGGATATTTCCTTTATCACGGTAGACCTCTATGGTCTTTCAAATATCACTTTGCAATTTCCACAAGAACATTCTTAGCGAAAGGCTTCTTGAGGGGAAAGCTGTAACTCTTTGAGATGAATTAACAGAAAACAAAGCAGTTTCTCAGAAAGCTACTTTTCATTTTTTATCTTAGGATATTTCCTTTTTCACCATAGCCCTCTATGGGCTTCCAAATATTATTTGAAATTTTCAAAAAAACAGTCTTAGTGAACGGTTTCTTGAGAAGAAAGCTGTAACTCTTTGAGATGTATTAACAGAACACAAAGCAGTTTCTCAGAAACCTTCTTTCCACTTTTTAAGGGAAGATATTTCATTTTCACCGTAACCCTCTATGGGCTTCCAAGTATCACTTTGCGAATTCCACAAGAACAGTCTAAGCGAAATGCTTCTTGAGGGGAAAGCTGTAACTCTGTGAGATGAATTATCACAACAAAAAGCATTTTCTCAGAAAGCTTCTTTCCAGTTTTTAACAGAAGATATTTCCTTTTTCACCATAGCCCCCTATGGGCTTCCAAATCCCACTTTGCAAATTCCACAAGAACAGTCTTAGCGAATGGCTTCTTGTGGGGAAAGCTGTAACTGTGTGAGATGAATTAACAGAACAAAGAGCAGTTTCTCAAAAAGCGTCTTTTCAGTTTTTAACTGAAGATATTTCCTTTTTCACCCTAGCCCTCTATGGGCCTCCAAATATCACTTTGCAAATTCCACAAGAAAAGTATTAGAGAAAGACTTCTTGACGGGAAAGCTGTAACTCTGTGA